>NC_136803.1:24392291-24894791 GCF_951216825.1 Electrona antarctica | reverse complement strand
TCTCTCTCTCTCTCTCTCTCTCTCTCTCTCTCTCTCTCTCTCAGACCTGTACACGGAAACTAGCACGCATGCAAGCACGTACACGCTCGCACACGTGCACACGCGCGCTGGCGGTCTGTGTTTGCCTTTCGCCAGGCAATGAAATTGAAGGTTCTCCGCTGTGCATTTGTGGCAACAGCCCTTACCCATCTCCATTTGAACTGGACCCTTGAAATAATGTACATATATAATATACAGTACGCACACACCCAGCCCACACACAATATGCTATCTCTGAAAAATTGCACTGTACGCGGAAGGAAAGGAAGAGTTTAAATGTCATAATGCATGCGATTCATCCGAGGAATTAACTCCAATTTCCTCGGCGGGAGTTTGATAGTCTTGTGACATTTCTGTGACATTTGGATGACTTTTCCCTCATATTTTTGGAGTTATCTAAACAGACCCTCCCTTCCCCCTTTCGTTCTCTCTCTCTCTCTCTCTCTCTCTCTCTCTCAGAACCCTTCTCGGCATTCCCCACAGACATAATAGGTGAGTGTTTGACGCTTGGTTATGATGTCACTTCCTTTGTCTGGTCTTGCTTACCTTTCCCGTTGTTGGTCTTGCGCTAGCCTTTCCTTGGTGGCACTTGGATTTTGTACAAAAAAAAACAAAAAAAAAACACCCGTCCCGAAACCAGTCCCACCTCCCGTCCCAGACTAGAGAACACCGCGGCAGGTGGGATCTGTTAAGCCTGATGTATAGTTTGTCGTACAGAGGTGTCGTACGCCAGGGAAAAAAAAGCTGACCTATAAGCTCACAGCGCGTCACATCCGTGGCGCGCCGTGAGCTTGTCGATCGTCCTGTTTCTCCGCTGTGGTGACGACACCCTCTAAATGACAAAGTATAAATTGGGTAATTGGAAGCCATGTACTTGCTTGATTAATGAGACTGCTTTTGAATGTTTAACCCGTTGTATACACATCCTCATCGCCAGAATCATCATCCACCACTGGATCCCAACAACTTCAGTCCTTGGGTGGGAGGGGGGTGTGTGTGTGGGGGGGGGGGGGGGAACTTAACCCATTCTGGACGGGAACCCCTTTTGGTGTTTTAACCCATTTCGGCCTGATATATATTCAAAGATCTGTGCCTCATTTTCATGATATTTCAAAAATAGCACACCTACAAGCTCGTAGCGCGCCACTCGGTGGCGTGCTATGAGCTTGTAGATCTGCTATTTTTCAACAGCTAAAGTATAACATAATGCTTAGTTAAAACACCAAAAGGGGTTTCCGTCCAGATTGGGTTAAGCATTATGTTATACTTTAGCTATTGAAAAATCTTCGAATATATATTCTTTCACAGCGAAAGTTTTTTAACTCAAATCTTTGCTTCTGGGAGAGGTCCCTGGAACAACATATTTTCAGATCGGTGGCCAATTACATATCATTTTTGGGGTCCTTGACATGAAATAGTTTGAGAACCGTTGACATAGAAACATGAGGTTTATCAGAAAACTGTCAGGATTTAGAAGACGTTTTGTAGAATCGGGCCTCGGGTCTAAATGGGTTAACCGCTAACGTTGTGTTCTTCTGGTGCTGTGGCCTTGCATTCGTTCACCTGGAATGATGTTGCACGGCTAGAATGAAAACCAGCAGTGCTTTGGAGTCCCCTTGAAATGTGTGCACTTTTTGGATCACTTGAATGCCTCATGAAAGAAATACTTACAGCGTCCGTTTTATTTTTTCATACATCTCTTAGAATAAGATAAAAGTCTACTGCTTTCCCACTTCTATGCCTTTATAGACACAAGTGCACACACACATTCTCACCAACGCATGTACACAAGCGTATTCTGTTAAACTCTTGCACACGCACTCAGTCACACGCACGCACGCACGCACGCACGCACGCACGCACGCACGCACGCACGCACGCAGTCTCTACACAGTCAAAGTGGGGTCCGGGGGATCCTCAGGGGTCCTTGATGGGGTTCCAGGCAGTCCCTGCAGCCAAATGATGGATAGTTAGGAACCACTTGGACCCTTATGGGTCACTCTCAGCGTTACATTAACACTGACTACAGTAGATTGGGGGTTAAAAAAAGGGAAAAAAGTATCAAATGGGGATAATGCATTAAAACTGGGGGTCCTTGATATTAAAATGGTTGAGAATCCATGAAAACATCTTCTCTTATTGTCTCCACCAGCCGAAGGGGAGAGTAGGTTTTGCACCGTCCGTCCGTTTTGGATATGACTCCTTCAGATTTTATCCAAATATCATGCAAATCGGTACACATGATCTCTATAGAGCGTCGCAGTCCCGCCCCCTTTCATGACGACGCCAGGCCCAGGAAATAATTCCCAATGCATTTTTCCCATAGACATTTCAAAACGTATTTATTTAAAGACCTTATAAGCGAACTCGAGTTGTGACAAACCATGACAACGAACACAATATTTTGGACCAAATAAATAATTACTAATTATTTGTTCGGCCCGAAAGATTGTGTTTGTTGTCATGCTTTGTCACAACTCGAGTTGGCTTTGCACAAGGCTTAAAAGGTCTTTAAATAAATACTTTTTGAAATGTCTATGAGGAAAATGAACGGGGAATGTGATCAAGACAGGTATGTTTGATTTCTCATATTCCATCCTGATTGGCTACGATTCGCTTCCAAATGTTTCAGGAGTGGCCCGTTTTGTACAAAATGCCGTAAGTCATGAACACAGCGTCCGATTGCGGTGAAACTGTGCACTCATATTCCCACTAGGCTGTTCTCTTTTTTTAAAATGGGGGTTCACGGGCTGATGTGGGTCAGTTTAGGTGTAATTTCCATGGACAACTTTGAGAAGCAGATGAATGGGCTCCCAGATTGGAAAAAAATATATATTTATTTCCTCCCTTTTTTTTGCATCCGGGGGCCACTATACCTCCTTTTTTCGTGTAGAAACGGAAAACTCGGCTTGGCTCCTCCCATTTCTTAGTCCACTTCCTCCCGGGTGTTTATTCCTACGGTCGCATAAGCACGGCTTCTCTGATCTCGGCCCGAGAGATCAGAGAAGCCGTGCTCATTACATTACACGGTGTCTCCGAGCGCGTGTGCCCCTGCACATGTGCCCCTCCCCCTCCCCTCGAGTCCCCCCCCCCCCGCAGTTTGAAAAGCAATCAGATAGAGTGCGTGGGCAAGGCTCTCTCTCTCTCTCCTCAGCTCAACTCGGTCAGCACTGTGTCTAATGAGCGCGTGCAGTGTGAAGTATAGCGGTGGTCCACGCGCCATTTCCCGTTGTAATTACGGTATGTGACGCGGTCCAGCTCCGTTTAGCTTTCTCACCAGTCCCCCCCCTCCCCCAACTCCTTTGTGAAGCCCCCCTTCCACTCCCCTCTCAGCGCTCACAAGTCTCAACAGTGAAGTTCGGCTTGTTTGAAACGGTAATTGCTTTTGGCATTTTTTTTTTTTTTGTGTTTGGATATTTTGTTTCTTCTTCTTCCACACAACAGATTCAGATTCAGGCTTCGTGGAAGGGGAGCTGTTCATACAAAAGAACTAGGGCGGGAGGTTCAAACCGAGGGCAGTAGTCTAGAGCAGGTATACAGAGTCAAAGGGCCAACTTTACCAAGTATTGAGGGTTTAAGTGATTTAAATGCCACAACACCGATGGTCAATGAAGCTATATCTATGGAAATCTATGAAAAAGTTTAATCTGGATCCCTGGCTCCTGCGTCATCCCTCTCTCAGCTAAGGAAGGGGTTCCTTGGCCTAAAAAAGAAAAAGGGTTGAAGAACTCGACTAGCTTGTTTCCAAGGAACCTCTTGGTTTGAGGAGAATCGGCTTAGTCAGTAGACAAGACCCACAAGAGGGAAACGCTTATACATCCAAGAACAGAGGACATGATCAATTATGTACACAAAAGAAAAAGATAAATCTATCAACCCCAGCCAGCTATAAACAACAACTCCCAATCCAGTAGCGGACATACCCCTCCCCTCCCCACCACCACCACCCCCCTACCTACCTTCCCCGGACCCCTGCATGGTACTGAGGCTTATATACCAGCGGGTTGGGTGTTTGCTAACTTCCCGTGCCAGTGGGAGACGGGAAGCAGACGCTCCTTGTTCCAATGTGTGTGGGTGCTTTTTTACCACTAACGATTTTTTTATTGATTTTGTTGACCTTTTCGTTTCACACCAAGTCATGGCGCGTCATTGGAGCTTTGAACATCATTCCCCCCCTATTGATTGCATCGCTCCAGATTGGGATGAGGCGTTGGGATTGGATCGCAAAAAAACGGCCAAAATCTCCCACCAGACTCTCTTGGTGTGAAAAGTCATCCTTCAACTGCTGCTGTGACAGGAACATGGATGCATTTAGATTATTCTTGGCAATGGAGATTTCTCTCTTTTGTTTTAAGTTGTTTATTTTGCAACCCGCATGCTCGTGCATGCTCATAACCGAGGTGCACTGCACGCCCTGCTGTTCCTTTGCACAATCCGCATATAGGGATTCTGAAAAGAAAAGAAAAGAGAGAGATTTTAAAATATAGACGGAAATGATCACTCCTCTCTTTAAAGGTAGGGTAAGTGATGTTGTTTGGTTAAGACAAGTGCTACATATGGTAGCTCTATATTCCGGTAGTAATCATTGCTATAGAGCAGGGGTTCTCAACCCGTGGGTCGCAACCCCTCGGGGGGTCGCCAAATTATTTTAGAGGGTCCCCAAATTATTAAAGAAAAAAAAAAAAAAAAAAAGTTTTATTTTTAAATTTTATTTTCACGATTTTTCAAAAATAGCAGACCTACAAGCTCGTAGCGCGCCACTCAGTGGCGCGCTATGAGCTTGTAGATCTGCTATTTTTCAATAGCTAAATTATAACAATGCTTAAAACACCAAAAGGGGTTCCCGCCGAAAATGGTTTAAGGTTATTGTAGCAGTCAATTTATATTGGGGGTCGGGAGGGGGCGGGGCGGGGGTCCCGAGACGTTGCCACAGCATTTCCGGGGGTCCCCGGCCAAAAACGTTGAGAATCCCTGCTATAGAGTATAGAGTGTTCAGTAGCAGGAGTTTCCATGTCTCACCAGCTCTTTAGTAAGAAAAATGCATTTTAAGTGGAAAATTCTGCAATATAGAAATACTATGAATTAAATATATACTTGAGTAAAAATACAAACATATTGGCATCAAAATGTATCGGTACCAAAAGTAGAAAGTACTCACTTTTTCAAATATATAAAATATTATGCGACACATTGTGAGGTTGTATATAGGGCTGAAGTGTTTAATGCATGTTTTGTAATGATAATGAAAGTAACTAGTAACTAAAGTTTTCAAATAAATGTAGTGTGAGTAAAAGTACAATATTTGCCTCTGAGATGTAGTGCAGTAGAAGTAAAAGTATTGGAAATTGGGAAATACTCAAGTAAAGTAGAAATACCTCAAAATTGTACTTAACTACAGTACTTAAGTAAATACTTTCAACCACTGACTTTAAGGTCAGGATACCAACTTTATCCAATCAGAAGAGAGAACGCATACAGTGATGACACCAAGAAATGAGCAGCCAGAAATTGGAACTGGAGTGCTATAAAAAAATTGATGCTGATTGAATGGGTACTCTCTCCTGATTGGATGAAATTGGCAACCCACCCGACAAATGTATTTTCTGTTTATTAAAGAGCTGGAAGAGACCACCGTTACTGTAACAAACACTCTGCAGCAATGATTACTCTCAGAATATCAGAGCTTTAACCATTTAACTAAGAAAAACTTGGCTTTAGTTTTAACCACCGACAAAAAGGAAAAGAAAAATCACTTACCCTACCTTTAAAACTTCCCGCCCGGCCCAAACTGTTGGTTTGTATCTTCTCCAGCAGGGCAAGGCCATCCTGGCGGGAGTGAGCCCACGGTCGATACGGTGGCCGTGCCCCCGTTGCCCGTCCACTGGTACTACATTATGGCGGCCGGCGGCGCCCTGCTGCTCCTGGCCGGCGCCATCTTGGTCCGGGCGCTCTGCTGCTGCCGGCGGCACCTCGCCGCCAAGAAGAAGAGCCAGACGTCGTCTGTGGCCTACCACAGCTCCTCGCAGTGCTTCCAGTACTCCCACTGGTCCACCAGCATGGCCGCCCCAGGGGTGGAGCCCGTCCTGACCGTGCGGCTGGACAGCCGCGACCGACACCACCGCGCCCTCTGCTGAGAGAGAGAGAGAGAGAGAGAGAGAGAGAGAGGCGGGAAGCTTATCGAAAGGGCTTGTTTTGTGATTTGACAGAGCAAAGAGCTCCTTTTCCACCCCACCGTGGCAGGGTGTCAGGGGTGTGTGTGCCGTGGGGTGACGCCACAGGACTGGCGCCCCAACCCCCCTCCCCCCCAGCTCCGTAAACACCTCCCACCTTCCATGACGGTGGGAAAGTTTGATGATACTGACTGATTTTTTTTTTTTCGTATCTTTTCTGGATTGCAACCCCTTACCCCCCACACACGCACAAATGTGCAAGCATTGCAATTCTATCTGTCTTACACACACACACTATCTCACTTTCTCCCCCTGTCTCTCTCTCTCGCACACACACACGCACACTCTGACACTAATGGATATAGCTTTGGTTGGAGTTCCTTTTTTTTTATTTCCTTTTTTGGTATTTCCTTCCGTTCCACCGGGAGAGTGTGCTGTTGACACTTGACACATTGTGCTGCTGCTGCTGAGAGGAATGGACTCGGGAGCGAGTTATTTATCTGAAAGCACCTTGTTTTTTTCGGGACCGTTGAGTGCCGTCTTGGCTCCACACAGCAACCCTCCAAGGCCCTCTGGAATGACCCCGGCATGGACGCACTGTGTGTGGGTGCGTGGGGGCAGCGTTTGGCCAGAGCGGGCGGGCGGGTGGGTGGGAGGGTGAGCCCCTTCAGCTGTGAGAGGTCGGTCACGGACTGCCAAACCCACAGCCCTAGTAAACAAGACCCCAGAGAGACTCTGCAGAGCTCTGCAGTGCTTAGGGGAGCGAGAGCAAGGAAAAAACTGTTTAGCAAAGATAGGCACTGAATGTACTCGCTATGACCCGGCAAAAAACTGTATTCTGTTGGGGGGGGGTGTGGGCGAATGTGTGTTTTACTTTGATACGCGAGCGAGTCTAACAGAAGTTGGAGTTGTTGTGTTGTTTTTTTTGTTTTTTTGTTTTTTTTGTACTTGAAACATTGTCCTCTTCAACGGAGCATGTGAGCGTTTCAAAATTGAAGAACGCAAATCCATCATACTTAAAAGTATAGCCGGCCCCACGAGAGGGGGGAGATAAGCGGCGCTCGTTTTTGATTGAGCCGCTTGTCTTCTCCTGATAAAGGCGCGTGAGTCTGTGATGGATGCGAGCTCGTCTTCTTCGCCCGTTTAGCGCTGGGGTTTTTTGATTCCCCCGGGGGCCATGATTAAAGCCTGTCATTCCACTCCTACTTGCGGTGCTCGCCACCCACTTGCCTTCGTTCTTTCCGTGTCTTCTTCTGGCTATATGAGAGCCCCGCCCCCCCCCCCCCGGGCCACGACCACGTTACTGAGCCATACCCTACGAGCCCCCGGCCCACGACACGTTACTGAGCCATACCCTACGAGCCCCCGGCCCACGACACGTTACTGAGCCATACCCTACGAGCCCCCGGCCCACGACACGTTACTGAGCCATACCCTACGAGCCCCCGGCCCACGACACGTTACTGAGCCATACCCTACGAGCCCCGCCCCCCCGGCCCACGACCACGTTACTGAGCCATACCCTACGAGCCCCCCCCCCCCCCCCCCCGGCCCACGACACGTTACTGAGCCATACCCTACGAGCCCCGCCCCCCCGGCCCACGACACGTTACTGAGCCATACCCTACGAGCCCCCGGCCCACGACACGTTACTGAGCCATACCCTACGAGCCCCCGGCCCACGACACGTTACTGAGCCATACCCTACGAGCCCCGCCCCCCCGGCCCACGACCACGTTACTGAGCCATACCCTACGAGCCCCGCCCCCCCCGGCCCACGACACGTTACTGAGCCATACCCTACGAGCCCCGCCCCCCCCCCCCCCCGGCCCACGACACGTTACTGAGCCATACCCTACGAGCCCCCGGCCCACGACACGTTACTGAGCCATACCCTACGAGCCCCCGGCCCACGACACGTTACTGAGCCATACCCTACGAGCCCCGCCCCCCCGGCCCACGACCACGTTACTGAGCCATACCCTACGAGCCCCGCCCCCCCCGGCCCACGACACGTTACTGAGCCATACCCTACGAGCCCCCCCCCCCCCCCCCCCCCGGCCCACGACACGTTACTGAGCCATACCCTACGAGCCCCCCCCCCGGCCCACGCCATGCACGTTACTGCGTGTGAATGTGTGCTTGTTGTTTTGCGGGTGGGGCCGTAAATAAAGACACAGCTGTCGGCCTTCAGCATCCTCCCTTCCTTGATTTATACTCCTACAAATCCCACAATGCCGCCGGGCCAGCTGGAAGCAATAAGCGCGGCGTGTTTGTTGTTTGTGTGTGTGTGTGTGTGTGTGAGAGAGAGAGAGAGAGAGAGCTAGAAATACTTCCAGGGCGTTATGAAAGCCAGAGCTGCCGAGCGCTCTCGGATGATTCCGCATCTGGAGACGGGATGAAGGGTCTCATTCCTGATCTGTCTGTCAAAAGTAGCACGGCAGAAAATGACGCCGGAAATTGATGACCGTAATTACGGCGACGATAAGTCCGCCGAGCCGGCCACTTTGTCACCGCGCTTCTCCAAACATAACACGGAATGGTTTGGATTAGTTTGATTTCACGCGTCCGCCTCCCTCGCCCAGCTGTTGAGCCCAATCCACGGCAGCAGCGGTGTGCACCCATATCCAATACATTGTCTAAGGCGAGTAGAGACCGCGGGCAGCAAAGTTGAGAAGAGTTCAACTTTGCCACTGTGCGAGCGAGACAGGTTGCCAGTAGCCAATCGGATGATCTAAAATAGGCATGATGATGATGATGATGATGATGATGAGTTGCGTGCCGCGAAAAATGTATAAAAAAAAAAAATCAGGTCCATGATGTCGATGCGCAACAAAGTATGCATGAATCAGGTCCGGTTATCCTGCACCAGCAGAAATCCATCACTTACTGCCCCCCCACTCCCCCATTCCCCCCCCCCCCCCCCCCTCCACCCCCTCGCCTCGGCTGGCCACAAAGCAACCCTCTCATTTGTCGCACCCCCCCCCCCCCCCCCCTCCGTTTAAGAGTTACACCGATCTTCTACGAGATGAAAAAAAGTGTTTTTTTGGCATGCGCTCGCGATGTGCTTTTAAATCAAAGTGGCGGGGGTGGCGGCGGCGGTGTGGTGTGGTGGGGTGGGGTGGGGTGGGGTGGGGTGGATTTGGACACCCCCGCCCTGTCCATCTCGACACTGTTCTGCTCCAAGCTCCTAATAGTTGTAATTAGTTAATGGACAGATAACATTTATTAAGGCTGCACTAAGCACTTTTCTCCCTCCCGCCCACCGCATAGCGACCCCCGCCACCCACATCGTCCAATCATTTTTTCCCGACTTCGGGTTGGAAACAGTGCTGGTATAACGCCATTGGCTAAGTCGGCAGACCTCCGGTTCTGGAAGGCGTGCCCCTGCCAAGAAAAAATAGCCCCTCCCACTACTGGATGCTCGCCAAGAACATGTGCACGCGCGCACACACACACACACACACACACACACACACACACACACACACACTGACTCAAGTGAAAAGAAAACTTATTTGAACTGCGTGTCCCTGTGAGGGAAAAAAGGTCCAATGAACTGCCATCGACGTGAGCTTTACAGCTCTGTTAAAGTGCTGCGGCAGCGTTGCCAGATTGGGGCGAGAGAGGCAAGTGGCCGGGTCTATGAAAGCGAGCCCGAAAGAAGTGACTAGGCCACATGAGCACCTACGCGTGCGTACACACACACACACACACACACACACACACACACACACACACACACACACACACCCCTGAAGAGCAGTTTGACCACTTTAAACCTATAGCCTATAGGCATGAAAAACTGGTTGAGAAACCACTGGTTTAAACATCAGGAAGCAGGCCCCCAAATAAGCGACTACACTTTCCAATATTCCAACATTTTACAAGCAAAAAAAAAAGAAGCCCAAAGCCGCTTATAATAAGCGTATACTTGGCAACACTGTGCTGCAGTCTTTCCAATCGGAAAGCTCAAGTTAACCCCAGCATCCGTATCGTGGGGGAGGCATTAGCTGGAAAATAGCCGATCGACAAGCTCACACAACACCTCCCCCACTGTTAGCAGAGAACTGGAAAAGACACTAGCATGTGGTTAAAGCTCTGCTCAAGTGCTGCAGTCTCTCCGTTGAGACGCTCACACGTCCATGATGTTCCTGTCGGGAGGGGGTCGTGTTTTCAATCTTAAATGAACTGACCACGATGAGGATGATGAGGACGGGTGATCTTATTAGAAAATGTGTCGATGAAAATAATGTTTGCATCCTTCTTTGTACGGAATGAACAGTCTTATTACCAACTGTATGCTACGTGTTCACTGTGTTTGAAAAGCAATGTATCATAATTATCTTTCTCTATCAATAAAGTCATATTTTTCTATAATTTATTTTCTCGGCTATGCTGCATATCTGTAATGAGTAAGGAGAAAAGACCACCGTGCACATGCAGGCACAGTGGTATTTTCAGGCACGCACACACACACACGCACACGCACACACACACACACACACACACACACACACACACACACCTTCCATCTTATTTCTTTCATCTTAGCACCACCACACCTATCCGTTGTGTTTGTTATGCAGTTAAATGGAAATCATTATGTAATATTGTGTCATAATAATTATGCGCGCGTATAATTGGCACTCAAAGTTGTCGCTCTGTGTTTTCTGACAGATAACAGACCGATAGAATTTGGAGACGGGCGGCTTTTCGACGGCAGGGATCAGACGGGTGGAGGTAGGCTAAACCGGACTGCACTGCGTGCGTGCGTGCGTGCGTGCGTGCGTGCGTGCGTGCGTGCGTGCGTGCGTGCTGTTTATAGTACAATTTGAGAAACGGATTGACTCACAAGATTTTTTTTGTTTTATGGTTAAAAATATATATTTTAATATTTAGGTTTACAATTAGACATTAGATTCAGGTTGGGGTTAGTATTTAGACATGTAAAGATTAGGTTTATGGGTTAGCAGTAGGGTTAGGACAGTGGTCCTTGAGGGAGTTCCAAGTGGTCTCCAGCTAATGATGGAGAGTTGGTAACAAAAAGGACCCTTATTATTAGATATTTAACTCTTAAAAGTGTAAAATGAAACCAAATATTTAGTTTCATTTCACGCGTTAAGTGTTAAGTTATTGCTAAACATCTCAGATCTGCATCACTAGTCTACACAATTAGAGAATGTAAAATAAGTGTTATTTTGATTTGATCGTTTGCCTGTTATCTGCTATGGTACTACCAACCATCAATACAACATATTCACGAGAGGCTAAATCTCATCAAATGGTAGTCCGTGGCTCAAATAAAGAATCAATGGACCTTGACAGTGGCGTGCACAGACATTTAGAGGGGCAGGTGCTCAAGTTAAAAAAGGGCACCTTGTGCAGCGCGTGGAACCGGCCGGTTGCCTTAATCCATTTTGGGCGGGAACCCCTTTTGGTGTTAGCATTATGTTATGCTTTAGCTATTGAAAAATAGCAGATCTACAAGCTCATAGCGCGCCACCGAGTGGCGCGCTATGAGCTTGTAGGTCTGCTATTTTTGAAAAATCAAAAAAAAAAGAGAAAAAAATGTTTTTTTTTCCTTTTTTTTTTCAAAAGGGCACATTGCCAAAAGGGCAGGGGGTGCTCTAGCACCCCCTAGTGTCTATCTGTGCACGCCACTGGACCTTGATATGAAAAAGGTTGAAAACCATTGAAGTAGGACATTCATTTATGAAAGAAAAACAAACACACACACACACACACACACACACACACACGGTTAGAATATGGAAATAAGAGGTTCCTGCGAATCCTGCCCGACAGCAACAAAATGCCTTCTGAATCCTAAGAGTTTTCGGAAGAAAAAAAGAAGAAGTACGTTGAGATATTAACCCATTTTGGGCGGGAACCCCTTTTGGTGTTAGCATTATGTTATGCTTTAGCTATTGAAAAATAGCAGATCTTGTAGGTCTGCTCTTTTTGAAAAATCGTGAAAATATTTATTTCAGAAAACTGGAGGATTTAGAAGATTTATTTTTTATTTTTATGTCAGGCCTAAATGGGTTAATGGCTTAATTTCTCTCTTATCTGCCCCCCGCCCCTCCCCCCTCCAGGTCTGGCCTTCGGCGACTGGAACACAGCGGCGTCGCCCTTGGAGGAGGAGCCGGCTGTGACGTCATCGGCGGCGTCGGGCGCGCCGGCGGGCGAGAAGGACACCAACGCGTGGCTGTACACGCTGGACCCCATCCTGGTCACCATCATCGTCATGAGCTCGCTGGGCGTGCTGCTGGGCGCCGTGTGCGCCGGCCTGCTCCTCTACTGCACGTGCTCCTACGGCGGCCTGTCGTCGCGCTCCTCCACCACGCTGGAGAACTACAACTTTGAGCTCTACGACGGGCTCAAGCACAAGGTCAAGCTCAACCAACAGCGCTGCTGCACCGAGGCGTGAGGAAGAGGACGCGGGGGGGTTGGGGGAGGGGGGGGGGGGGAGAGAGAGGGGGAGACGGAGATAGAGAAAGAGACGCGGCCATTTTGTGATAACTCTGTTTTCTTTATTTCCTCCCGTTCGGCAAGGACTGTCTAAAGAGGACGAAACGCGAAGACCGTACGGGCGACGCCATGTTGCTCCATGGTGCTCCATGGAAGGAAAGAAACATGCGCAGTTGAGACCAGGAAGTTGTACATGCCCAAATTTGTGCGTCTCGTCCTCTTTAGACAGTCCTTGCCGTTCGCTTTTGTTTCCTTTGACTTCCTCCACGGACCGTATGAAAAAGAAAGAAAGACATAAAGCTCGACTGAGAACTATTTCCCCTTCGCTTCACTCAGAAGACGCTCCAGTCCAGGATGGGGGGCATTATTATTATTTTGGCAAAAGATACAAAAATAAAGCTAAAGGTCGCTTTTATCCTTTTGCGGGGCTTTTGGTGTTAGGCCTCGGGAAAATAAATATCAACACATATCAACGATGAATCCCCGCTCCCCGCCAAAAACAGACGGAAACAAAAAGCTGTTTATAAAATACATCAGATTTGTAAAAAAAAAAAAAAAAAAACGAAACGGAAACATTTAGAAGGCATAGTTTTGTTTTTGAATTGGACGCTGGAAGCAGCACACGCTGAGAAACACGTCGTCGTCTCCTGTTTTGGAACGGTGGTAGGTTAGGAACGTACCTTAGAAAGGCCGGAACGCGTGAAACGCGCTAGCCTAGATCTCATAGCTCCTTTGTGTGAGGGGGAGCGAGGTGTATTTGGTCGTGTCGTAGACTCTGCTACCTATCAGCCTCCCCTTGGCAGTCTGTGGTATCCTTTAGCCGTCGACTATTTATATTCAGTTTCATGTTTTTTCGTCGTGCTCTGGCCCGTCGCCAGTTTGTGATGGCTGATAAAGTATAGAATCTTGGGGGGTGGGGGGGGGGAGGGGGGGGGGGGATATATTAATGTGTTCTGTTGACGATAGAGAGAGCTATTGTTAGATCTAGTTCCGTGACACTGTTATAGCGCTCGTTCGACCTCAAAACGAGAAGGTCATGTTTACATTGTGGTCCGTGTGGCGAAAAAGGTCAAGGAGCTTTGTTTTTTTTTGGGCGCAACCTATGGATTGCTTGTAACAGGACATGTGGGGAGCGCGGTGTACCACTGTGGAAGCTGAAATGAGTGAGAGGGTATGACCGCCCTTCCCGGAACAAAACGGTTGATCGGACAAATGCACAGCGAGAAATGACTCTTCTCGAACGACTCACGGACCGACCGCAAAACACACGATGAGCCTTAAAGCGAACTGAAGGAACGCTCCTTGAAGCGGATTGCTTATGAAGCGACGTTACTTAACCACTTGAACCGCAGCATCCACATTCTGGGGGGTGGACCTTTGCCCCCCGAAACAGCAGATCTACAAGCTCACAATGCGCCGCGAGAGAAGAAAGCGGTCAAAGTATAGTAGTGACTCAAGTCCGGTATCTCTTAAGACTGGAGGGTTGAAGTGGTTAAAAGCGAACTGTTCAAATGTGTTTTTAGGGAACTTTTTTTTCTGAAAGCGAACTGCATACAGAGATGATGTGGAAGAACATTACTGAATGCCAACTGTCCTGAACGAACAATGATGGAAACGTTGAGAGAGACAGAGAGAGAGAGAGAGAGATAATTAGTCCTCTCTCTCTCTCTCTTGTACTCATTGGACCTCGTAACCAATGACTGGGCCTGTTTTGTGTTGTCGCTTATTTTCTGACGTGCTTTTTTTCTTACGTTGTCCCTCGCTCACGTAGCGAGGCGGCCATTTTCTTCCGGACATTTAAAAGAAAAACAATTACAACTTACAGGCAGTCTTGTCTTGCACGGCGCCGACTGGACTCGTAAGCCATGACGTGTGTGGTTAAAGATATATTTTTTATCTGCCCTGTTGTAACATTCACGCGCATAGTCACATGCACGCACACACGCACACACACCCAAACGATCTCACTTAGCACACACCTACAGAAGTACAGTACTCTATTGTAATGTGTAGACACACATTTTCTCACACTCATCAGCTTCCCCATGCTTGCGTCGCTCTCCAATGTATATACAGAACATAAACACGCACCCACCCACTCTCTCTCTGTCAAACACACCCAACCCAGGGGCCCCCGGAAGACACACACGCACACACACACACACACACACACACACACACACACACACACACACACACACACACACTACTAAAATGTATACCGAATGAGGTTAACAATGGCTAATTCTGGGTTAGGGTAGGGTTATTCGTGTCAACCAATCAACCCCCCACCTCACGGCTATGAGGAAAAAACATATGTGCGCGCACACACGCACGCACACACACACACACACACACACACACACACTTCTGGCATTCCAGCCCATTCACCAACACCATGCCCGCGCACGCAGACACGCACACATGCACACACACACTGCATCACTGGACCCCAACTAACTCTCTTCCAAGTGCCTTGGAGCCTCGGGGATCCCAGCTTGCCTTTGGAGACGACATTGAATATTAGTACTTATTATGGACATCGGTGTTGACAGCGCCCCTCCCTCTGGCCCGGGGAGGACCAAGCGCATCATAACGAGGCCACGGACAGGACCACTCCCCCCCCCCCCCCCCCCCTAACGCACTGCTCGGACTGCTGTTGTTGTGGTTTTAAAGGGGTCTTTGTACAGAAATGCTCTTTTTATGATTGTTATTATAATTATTGTTATGATTATTTAATAAAGGATTTATACCATACCAGTGGGAAGATGTGGTTTTACTTTCACTTTGTATTATTGTCTCCACCAGGCCGAAGGCATGGGGAGAGAGTATGTTTTGCACTCCGTGTGTGTGTGTGTGTGTGTGCGTGCGTCCGTCCGTCCGTCCGTCCTTCCTTCCTTCCTTCCTTCCTTCCTTCCTTCCGTTACCAGCTAATCTCCGCCACCGTTGGCCCGATCCATGCCAAACTTTGCACACACACTCCCTGGATGCCAACGACGAACCTCTGCCCCAAATATTCCTCAACGGCCTGTTATAGCGCCACCATGAGGCCGATT
This sequence comes from Electrona antarctica, assembly GCF_951216825.1. NCBI lineage: Eukaryota > Metazoa > Chordata > Actinopteri > Myctophiformes > Myctophidae > Electrona > Electrona antarctica. The sequence continues at coordinate 24,879,052 of NC_136803.1, read as the reverse complement.
TAGGCAAAACACATTTCTGTAGATTACATTTTATCCATACATCACACAATCTCACGCAAATCGGTACACATGATCTCTGTAGTCATGTGATCAAGACGAGTCTGTTGGATTTCTCAGACTCTACACTGATTGGCTAACATTCCCTTTTTTCAGGAGTGGCCCGTTTTGTCCTGCTCATCCAGTATTCTATCCTCAGAGATGCTATGAGTGATCTGGTTCTGCATTTCCTCAACAAAATGAAGAAAATTGTTGCAAAAAACTATATTATATTATATATACTCCTAAACATTTTGCCAAACATCTCACACAGTCCTATCCTCCTGGTGGAGACCTGTGCCCAGAAGGGCACTTTTTCTAGTTTATTCCTCTTTTGCAGGCAGTTCAGTCAAAAACGGTTCAGTTTTTGCATCCCTCGTTCCCTCCCCTCCCCCATCCCCCCATGCAGAGATGGCAACATGGAGACAAAAGTAAAATATATATAGACAGAATGAATACACAAAGTAAAGTATAACACGAAAAACTAACTTAAAGGAACACTTCACCCTTTTTGCAAAAACATATATGTTAATGACGTTTAGAAGATTTAGAACACTTTCCTGGGGGTCTTTATTTGTGTAATATGTGGTTTAAGATATTTTAGATTTTAGCAGTGAGCCCAGTGTCTCTGATGTCATGGACACAGGGCTCACTTCCTTCCTGGACTACAATTCCCATAATGCTTTGGTGCACTGTATGTAGTCCAGGAATGTAGTCCAGGAAGGAAGTGAGCCAAGTGTCCATGACATCAGAGACACTGGGCTCACTGCTAAAATCTAAAATATCTAAAACCACATCTTACACACATAAAGGGTCAGGGGACCTTAGTATAATTGCCTTATTTGAATCTGAATCCAACATATAAAAAACATATTTGTGATTTTTGTTCGTTTAATTTGATTCCAGCAAACAGAAATTTGCCAGTTTTTCCTTTTTTTGTTCAGAATTGAAAAATGGGAAAACGTAACCGAAAAATCACAAAAATGGTGGTGCCTTAGTATAATTCTGTTTGAGTCCAGCAAATAGAAATTTTCTATTTTTTCCTTTTTTTGTTCAGAATTGAAAATGGGAAAACACTAACCGAAAAATCACAAAAATGATGGTGCCTTAGTATAATTCTGTTTGAGTCCAGCAAACAGAAATTTGCTATTTTTTTCCTTTTTTTTGTTCAGAATTGAAAAATGTGAAAACTCGAAGCCAAAACCCAGCTTTTAAAAGCAGCGTCAAAGTTGAGTTTTCAGGAGAAAAAAAGCACGCAAAAAAAAGCTGTTCATTCCAAGCTTCAAAACGAAAAAGCTGGTATACATAGAGATAACATGGGAGCACGAAGCAAGATGCTGCTTCTAGCTTCCTTGGTGTTAACGCGGCTTAAGTCTGATTATGCCTTTGTTTTTTTTTGCACGACTGATTGTTACCCGTTTCCTTTCTTGTCAGTTAAAATCATCATTCATCATCACTTCCATCTTGTCCATCACCTAACCCTAACCCTAACCCTAGTTGTCTGGTACCAGATTGGTTACCATATGGTACCAGAACAAAACAAACAAAAAAGCAGTGTGAATTGACTGGAACCAGTGGCGCAGTGTGTTAGGACGCTGCCACATGATCGGGAGATGGTGAGTTCAAACCCCACTCATGTCTTTACTTTCAAGACCGATTTCAGAAGAAGAAAAGCAACAAAAAAGCAGTTGTTTTGTCTGGAACCAGTGGCGCAGTGTGTTAGAACGCTCCCACATGATCGGGAGATGGTGAGTTCAAACCCCACTCAAGTCTTTACTTTCAAGACCGATTTCAGAAGAAGAAAACCAACACAAAAAGCAGTTGAATTGTCTGGAACCAGTGGCGCAGTGTGTTAGGACGCTGCCACATGATCGGGAGATGGTGAGTTCAAACCCCACTCAAGTCTTTACTTTCAAGACCGATTTCAGAAGAAGAAAACCAACACATTCAAAGGCATATCAATCCCATTAATCCGTTTTCTCATCAACTCCATGTTAAATCACCCAATTCACTCTTCGCTAAGTCCCACCCAAGCCCGTTCTTGGCCAATACCACGTTAGCGACGGTTACTATGTTAGGATCCTGGTCACGCTTTCAATGCTGGTCAAAATGTTTCAGCAGTGTCAATAAATATATTTGCTGTACAGCATGTGTGGACCTCAGAAAGATGGTTTGTTTTCTTACCTTGTTATGAGCAAACTAGTCCATTCCATGAATCAGTTTATGACATCAGGAAAACTCGTTTTATTTTCGTCTTTTGATAGATTTATAAAGTAACTATTTTGGTGTGAAGCGGTTCTGGTGTTCCCAACTCTCGTTTGTAAACAAGTCGCCATGCTGTTTGAGATGCACCCAGCTGCAGTCCCAGACATTTCTCCTAAAGTGTCTCCCTCAAACACGTCCAAAATTGTGTATGGTGTTTGCGACAAGTGGACGAGATCAAATGTTTACATCCAACGGCCTGAGACCGAGGCTACTTCAGAAGTGGGTGTACAGATTTGGACCAATCAGATCGTTTTGTAGGCAAACCGGAACTTCTTACCACACAAACTTGTCAGGGTTGCCAGGTCTGCTTATTTCCCGCTACTTTTGGCTTAAGGCTAATAATTAGTGTATGTAATACATTACCAAAACATGAATTATCATAGACATATGCCTACATAGTATTTATAATGATAAATGCATACAATCTTTTTATTATGATTATATATGGTCATATTATTGTGTTTGTTTTGGCTTGTTTTTCTTGATTTGGCTTTAAGTGTTTTTGGAGGTGGGTTGGCTTATTTCTCTCACACAATGTGGCAACACTGAAGTCAAAACAAAAACAAGACAACCTTGACATTTTTTTATTAAAAATATAACCGCATGAGTTTTCCTGATGTCATAAACGGTCAGAATCAGCTTAGTGTTCTAAAAGAGTGACTTTGAGAGCTGTTTCCCCGTTACAATGGAAGTCAATGAGAGCCTATTTTTATTTCTAATATGTACTATTAAACTGCACAACGGAGCGAAATAATTCATGGAATGGACTAGTTTGCTCACAACAAGGTAAGAAAACAAACCCTCTTTCTGAGGTCCACACATGCTGTACAGCAAATATATTTATTGACACTGCTTAAACATTTTGACCAGCATTGAAATCGTGACCAGGATCCTAACATAGTAACCGTCGCTAACGTGGCATTGGCCAAGAACGGGCTTGGGTGGGACTTAGCGAAGAGCTAATTACCCCCCAATGGACACTAGCCCTAACCCTAACCCTAGTTGTCTGGTACCAGATTGGTTACCATATGGTACCAGAACAAGTCTTTACTTTCAAGACCGATTTCAGAAGAAGAAAACCAACGACCTATGAACCAACACATTCAAAGGCATATCAATCCCAATAATCCGTTTTCTCATCAAGTTGAAGGCATCCCGGATTTTGTTGAGGGTGGGTTGGGTGTTTCACGGTTTCTCATCAACTCCATGTTAAATCACCCAATTAACCCCCAACGGACACTAGCCCTAACCCTAACCCTAACCCTAACCCTAACCCTAACCCTAGTTGTCTGGTACCAGATTGGTTACCATATGGTACCAGAACTAAACAAACAAAAAAGCAGTGTGAATTGTCTGGAACCAGTGGCGCAGTGTGTTAGGACGCTGCCACATGATCGGGAGATGGTGAGTTCAAACCCCACACAAGTCTTTACTTTCAAGACCGATTTCAGAAGAAGAAAACAAAACAGTTGAATTATCTGGAACCAGTGGCGCAGTGTGTTAGGACGCTGCCACATGATCAGGAGATGGTGAGTTCAAACCCCACTCAAGTCTTTACTTTCAAGACCGATTTCAGAAGAAGAAAACCAACACATTCAAAGGCATATCAATCACATTAATCCGTTTTCTTATCAAGTTGAAGGCATCCCGGATTTTGTTGAGGGTGGGTTGGGTGTTTCACGGTTTCTCATCAACTCCATGTTAAATCACCCAATTACCCCCCAACGGACACTAGCCCTAACCCTAACCCTAACCCTAACCCTAGTTGTCTGGTACCAGATTGGTTACCATATGGTACCAGAACAAAACAAACAAAAAAGCATAGTGAATTGTCTGGAACCAGTGGCGCAGTGTGTTAGGATGCTGCCACATGATCGGGAGATGATGAGTTCAAACCCAACTCAAGTCTTTACTTTCAAGACCGATTTCAGAAGAAGAAAAGCAACAAAAAAGCAGTTGAATTGTCTAGAACCAGTGGTGCGATGTTTTAGAACGCTCCCACATGATCGGGAGATGGTGAGTTCAAACCCCACTCAAGTCTTTACTTTCAAGACCGATTTCAGAAGAAGAAAACCAACAAAAAAGCAGTTGAATTGTCTGGAACCAGTGGCGCAGTGTGTTAGGACGCTGCCACATGATCAGCAGATGGTCATTTCAAAGCCCACTCAAGTCTTTACTTTCAAGACGGATTTCAGAAGAAGAAAAACAAAAAAAAAGCAGTTGAATTGTCTGGAACCAGTGGCGCAGTGTGTTGGGACGCTGCCACATGATCGGGAGAAGGTGATTTCAAAGTCTTATACTTTCAAGACCGATTTCAGAAGAAAGAAAACAACATATTCAAAGGCATATCAATCCCATTAATCCGTTTTCTTATCAAGTTGAAGGCATCCCGGATTTTGTTGAGGGTGGGTTGGGTGTTTCACGGTTTCTCATCAACTCCATGTTAAATCACCCAATTACCCCCCAACGGACACTAGCCCTAACCCTAACCCTAACCCTAACCCTAGTTGTCTGGTACCAGATTGGTTACCATATGGTACCAGAACAAAACAAACAAAAAAGCAGTGTGAATTGTCTGGAACCAGTGGCGCAGTGTGTTAGGACGCTGCCACATGATCGGGAGATGGTGAGTTCAAACCCCACTCAAGTCTTTACTTTCAAGACCGATTTCAGAAGAAGAAAAGCAACAAAAAAGCAGTTGAATTGTCTAGAACAAGTGGCGTGGTTTTTTAGAACGCTCCCACATGATCGGGAGATGGTGAGTTCAAACCCCACTCAAGTCTTTACTTTCAAGACCGATTTCAGAAGAAGAAAACCAACAAAAAAGCAGTTGAATTGTCTGGAACCAGTGGCGCAGTGTGTTAGGACGCTGCCACATGATCAGGAGATGGTGAGTTCAAACCCCACTCAAGTCTTTACTTTCAAGACGGATTTCAGAAGAAGAAAAACAACACATTCAAAGGCATATCAATCACATTAATCCGTTTTCTTATCAAGTTGAAGGCATCCCGGATTTTGTTGAGGGTGGGTTGGGTGTTTCACGGTTTCTCATCAACTCCATGTTAAATCACCCAATTACCCCCCAACAGACACTAGCCCTAACCCTAACCCTAACCCTAACCCTAACCCTAACCCTAACCCTAGTTGTCTGGTACCAGATTGGTTACCATATGGTACCAGAACAAAACAAACAAAAAAGCATTGTGAATTGTCTGGAACCAGTGGCGCAGTGTGTTAGGACGCTGCCACATGATCGGGAGATGATGAGTTCAAACCCCACTCAAGTCTTTACTTTCAAGACCGATTTCAGAAGAAGAAAAGCAACAAAAAAGCAGTTGAATTGTCTAGAACCAGTGGCGCGGTTTTTTAGAACGCTCCCACATGATCGGGAGATGGTGAGTTCAAACCCCACTCAAGTCTTTACTTTCAAGACCGATTTCAGAAGAAGAAAACCAACAAAAAAGCAGTTGATTGTCTGGAACCAGTGGCGCAGTGTGTTAGGACGCTGCCACATGATCAGGAGATGGTGAGTTCAAACCCCACTCAAGTCTTTACTTTCAAGACGGATTTCAGAAGAAGAAAAACAAAAAAAAAGCAGTTGAATTGTCTGGAACCAGTGGTGTAGTGTTTTAGGACGCTGCCACATGATCAGGAGATGGTCATTTCAAACCCAACTCAAGTCTTTACTTTCAAGACCGATTTCAGAAGAAGAAAACCAACAAAAAAGCAGTTGAATTGTCTGGAACCAGTGGCGCAGTGTGTTAGGACGCTGCCACACGATCAGAAGATGGTGAGTTCAAACCCCACTCAAGTCTTTACTTTCAAGACGGATTTCAGAAGAAGAAAAACTAAAAAGAAGCAGTTGAATTGTCTGGAACCAGTGGCGCAGTGTGTTAGGACGCTGCCACATGATCGGGAGATGGTGAGTTCAAACCCCACTCAAGTCTTTACTTTCAAGACCGATTTCAGAAGAAGAAAACCAACGACCTATGAACCAACACATTCAAAGGCATATCAATCCCAATAATCGGTTTTCTTATCAAGTTGAAGGCATCCCGGATTTTGTTGAGGGTGGGTTGGGTGTTTCATGGTTTCTCATCAACTCCATGTTAAATCACCCAATTACCCCTCAACGGACACTAGCCCTAACCCTAACCCTAACCCTAACCCTAGTTGTCTTGTACCAGATTGGTTACCATATGGTACCAGAACAAAACAAACAAAAAAGCAGTGTGAATTGTCTGGAACCAGTGACGCAGTGTGTTAGGTTGTGCCACATGATCGGGAGATGGTGAGTTCAAACCCCACTCAAGTCTTTACTTTCAAGACCGATTTCAGAAGAAGAAAACCAACACATTCAAAGGCATATCAATCCCATTAATCCGTTTTCTTATCAAGTTGAAGGCATCCCGGATTTTGTTGAGGGTGGGTTGGGTGTTTCACGGTTTCTCATCAACTCCATGTTAAATCACCCAATTACCCCCCAACGGACACTAGCCCTAACCCTAACCCTAACCCTAACCCTAGTTGTCTGGTACCAGATTGGTTACCATATGGTACCAGAACAAAACAAACAAAAAAGCATTGTGAATTGTCTGGAACCAGTGGCGCAGTGTGTTAGGACGCTGCCACATGATCGGGAGATGATGAGTTCAAACCCCACTCAAGTCTTTACTTTCAAGACCGATTTCAGAAGAAGAAAAGCAACAAAAAAGCAGTTGAATTGTCTAGAACCAGTTGCGTGGTTTTTTAGAACGCTCCCACATGATCGGGAGATGGTGAGTTCAAACCCCACTCAAGTCTTTACTTTCAAGACCGATTTCAGAAGAAGAAAACCAACAAAAAAGCAGTTGAATTGTCTGGAACCAGTGGCCCAGTGTGTTAGGACGCTGCCACATGATCAGGTGATGGTGAGTTCAAACCCCACTCAAGTCTTTACTTTCAAGACGGATTTCAGAAGAAGAAAAACAAAAAAAAAGCAGTTGAATTGTCTGGAACCAGTGGCGCAGTGTGTTGGGACGCTGCCACATGATCGGGAGAAGGTGATTTCAAAGTCTTATACTTTCAAGACCGATTTCAGAAGAAGAAAAGCAACAAAAAAGAAGTGTGAATTGTCTGGAACCAGTGGCGCAGTGTGTTAGAACGCTCCCACATGATCGGGAGATGGTGATTTCAAACCCCACTCAAGTCTTTACTTTCAAGACCGATTTCAGAAGAAGAAAACCAACACATTCAAAGGCATATCAATCACATTAATCCGTTTTCTTATCAAGTTGAAGGCATCCCGGATTTTGTTGAGGGTGGGTTGGGTGTTTCACGGTTTCTCATCAACTCCATGTTAAATCACCCAATTACCCCCCAACGGACACTAGCCCTAACCCTAACCCTAACCCTAACCCTAGTTGTCTTGTACCAGATTGGTTACCATATGGTACCAGAACAAAACAAACAAAAAAGCATTGTGAATTGTCTGGAACCAGTGGCGCAGTGTGTTAGGACGCTGCCACATGATCGGGAGATGATGAGTTCAAACCCCACTCAAGTCTTTACTTTCAAGACCGATTTCAGAAGAAGAAAAGCAACAAAAAAGCAGTTGAATTGTCTAGAACCAGTGGCGCGGTTTTTTAGAACGCTCCCACATGATCGGAAGATGGTGAGTTCAAACCCCACTCAAGTCTTTACTTTCAAGACCGATTTCAGAAGAAGAAACCAACAAAAAAGCAGTTGAATTGTCTGGAACCAGTGGCGCAGTGTGTTAGGACGCTGCCACATGATCAGGAGATGGTGAGTTCAAACCCCACTCAAGTCTTTACTTTCAAGACGGATTTCAGAAGAAGAAAAACAAAAAAAAAGCAGTTGAATTGTCTGGAACCAGTGGCGCAGTGTGTTAGGACGCTGCCACATGATCGGGAGATGGTGAGTTCAAACCCCACTCAAGTCTTTACTTTCAAGACCGATTTCAGAAGAAGAAAACCAACGACCTATGAACCAACACATTCAAAGGCATATCAATCCCAATAATCGGTTTTCTTATCAAGTTGAAGGCATCCCGGATTTTGTTGAGGGTGGGTTGGGTGTTTCACGGTTTCTCATCAACTCCATGTTAAATCACCCAATTACCCCCCAACGGACACTAGCCCTAACCCTAACCCTAACCCTAGTTGTCTGGTACCAGATTGGTTACCATATGGTACCAGAACAAAACAAACAAAAAAGCAGTGTGAATTGTCTGGAACCAGTGACGCAGTGTGTTAGGTTGTGCCACATGATCGGGAGATGGTGAGTTCAAACCCCACTCAAGTCTTTACTTTCAAGACCGATTTCAGAAGAAGAAAAGCAACAAAAAAGCAGTTGAATTGTCTAGAACCAGTTGCGTGGTTTTTTAGAACGCTCCCACATGATCGGGAGATGGTGAGTTCAAACCCCACTCAAGTCTTTACTTTCAAGACCGATTTCAGAAGAAGAAAACCAACAAAAAAGCAGTTGAATTGTCTGGAACCAGTGGCGCAGTGTGTTAGGACGCTGCCACATGATCGGGAGATGATGAGTTCAAACCCCACTCAAGTCTTTACTTTCAAGACCGATTTCAGAAGAAGAAAAGCAACAAAAAAGCAGTTGAATTGTCTAGAACCAGTTGCGTGGTTTTTTAGAACGCTCCCACATGATCGGGAGATGGTGAGTTCAAACCCCACTCAAGTCTTTACTTTCAAGACCGATTTCAGAAGAAGAAAACCAACAAAAAAGCAGTTGAATTGTCTGGAACCAGTGGCCCAGTGTGTTAGGACGCTGCCACATGATCAGGTGATGGTGAGTTCAAACCCCACTCAAGTCTTTACTTTCAAGACGGATTTCAGAAGAAGAAAAACAAAAAAAAAGCAGTTGAATTGTCTGGAACCAGTGGCGCAGTGTGTTGGGACGCTGCCACATGATCGGGAGAAGGTGATTTCAAAGTCTTATACTTTCAAGACCGATTTCAGAAGAAGAAAAGCAACAAAAAAGAAGTGTGAATTGTCTGGAACCAGTGGCGCAGTGTGTTAGAACGCTCCCACATGATCGGGAGATGGTGATTTCAAACCCCACTCAAGTCTTTACTTTCAAGACCGATTTCAGAAGAAGAAAACCAACACATTCAAAGGCATATCAATCACATTAATCCGTTTTCTTATCAAGTTGAAGGCATCCCGGATTTTGTTGAGGGTGGGTTGGGTGTTTCACGGTTTCTCATCAACTCCATGTTAAATCACCCAATTACCCCCCAACGGACACTAGCCCTAACCCTAACCCTAACCCTAACCCTAGTTGTCTTGTACCAGATTGGTTACCATATGGTACCAGAACAAAACAAACAAAAAAGCATTGTGAATTGTCTGGAACCAGTGGCGCAGTGTGTTAGGACGCTGCCACATGATCGGGAGATGATGAGTTCAAACCCCACTCAAGTCTTTACTTTCAAGACCGATTTCAGAAGAAGAAAAGCAACAAAAAAGCAGTTGAATTGTCTAGAACCAGTGGCGCGGTTTTTTAGAACGCTCCCACATGATCGGAAGATGGTGAGTTCAAACCCCACTCAAGTCTTTACTTTCAAGACCGATTTCAGAAGAAGAAACCAACAAAAAAGCAGTTGAATTGTCTGGAACCAGTGGCGCAGTGTGTTAGGACGCTGCCACATGATCAGGAGATGGTGAGTTCAAACCCCACTCAAGTCTTTACTTTCAAGACGGATTTCAGAAGAAGAAAAACAAAAAAAAAGCAGTTGAATTGTCTGGAACCAGTGGCGCAGTGTGTTAGGACGCTGCCACATGATCGGGAGATGGTGAGTTCAAACCCCACTCAAGTCTTTACTTTCAAGACCGATTTCAGAAGAAGAAAACCAACGACCTATGAACCAACACATTCAAAGGCATATCAATCCCAATAATCGGTTTTCTTATCAAGTTGAAGGCATCCCGGATTTTGTTGAGGGTGGGTTGGGTGTTTCACGGTTTCTCATCAACTCCATGTTAAATCACCCAATTACCCCCCAACGGACACTAGCCCTAACCCTAACCCTAACCCTAGTTGTCTGGTACCAGATTGGTTACCATATGGTACCAGAACAAAACAAACAAAAAAGCAGTGTGAATTGTCTGGAACCAGTGACGCAGTGTGTTAGGTTGTGCCACATGATCGGGAGATGGTGAGTTCAAACCCCACTCAAGTCTTTACTTTCAAGACCGATTTCAGAAGAAGAAAACCAACACATTCAAAGGCATGTCAATCCCATTAATCCGTTTTCTTATCAAGTTGAAGGCATCCCGGATTTTGTTGAGGGTGGGTTGGGTGTTTCACGGTTTCTCATCAACTCCATGTTAAATCACCCAATTACCCCCCAACGGACACTAGCCCTAACCCTAACCCTAACCCTAACCCTAGTTGTCTGGTACCAGATTGGTTACCATATGGTACCAGAACAAAACAAACAAAAAGCATTGTGAATTGTCTGGAACCAGTGGCGCAGTGTGTTAGGACGCTGCCACATGATCGGGAGATGATGAGTTCAAACCCCACTCAAGTCTTTACTTTCAAGACCGATTTCAGAAGAAGAAAAGCAACAAAAAAGCAGTTGAATTGTCTAGAACCAGTGGCGTGGTTTTTTAGAACGCTCCCACATGATCGGGAGATGGTGAGTTCAAACCCCACTCAAGTCTTTACTTTCAAGACCGATTTCAGAAGAAGAAAACCAACAAAAAAGCAGTTGAATTGTCTGGAACCAGTGGCGCAGTGTGTTAGGACGCTGCCACATGATCAGGTGATGGTGAGTTCAAACCCCACTCAAGTCTTTACTTTCAAGACGGATTTCAGAAGAAGAAAAACAAAAAAAAGCAGTTGAATTGTCTGGAACCAGTGGCGTAGTGTGTTAGGACGCTGCCACATGATCAGGACATGGTCATTTCAAACCCCACTCAAGTCTTTACTTTCAAGACCGATTTCAGAAGAAGAAAACCAACACATTCAAAGGCATATCAATCACATTAATCCGTTTTCTTATCAAGTTGAAGGCATCCCGGATTTTGTTGAGGGTGGGTTGGGTGTTTCACGGTTTCTCATCAACTCCATGTTAAATCACCCAATTACCCCCCAACGGACACTAGCCCTAACCCTAACCCTAACCCTAACCCTAACCCTAGTTGTCTGGTACCAGATTGGTTACCATATGGTACCAGAACAAAAAAAACAAAAAAGCATTGTGAATTGTCTGGAACCAGTGGCGCAGTGTGTTAGGACGCTGCCACATGATCGGGAGATGATGAGTTCAAACCCCACTCAAGTCTTTACTTTCAAGACCGATTTCAGAAGAAGAAAAGCAACAAAAAAGCAGTTGAATTGTCTAGAACAAGTGGCGTGGTTTTTTAGAACGCTCCCACATGATCGAGAGATGGTGAGTTCAAACCCCACTCAAGTCTTTACTTTCAAGACCGATTTCAGAAGAAGAAAACCAACAAAAAAGCAGTTGAATTGTCTGGAACCAGTGGCGCAGTGTGTTAGGACGCTGCCACGTGATCAGGAGATGTTGAGTTCAAACCCCACTCAAGTCTTTACTTTCAAGACGGATTTCAGAAGAAGAAAAACAACACATTCAAAGGCATATCAATCACATTAATCCGATTTCTTATCAAGTTGAAGGCATCCCGGATTTTGTTGAGGGTGGGTTGGGTGTTTCACGGTTTCTCATCAACTCCATGTTAAATCACCCAATTACCCCCCAACAGACACTAGCCCTAACCCTAACCCTAACCCTAACCCTAACCCTAGTTGTCTGGTACCAGATTGGTTACCATATGGTACCAGAACAAAACAAACAAAAAAGCATTGTGAATTGTCTGGAACCAGTGGCGCAGTGTGTTAGGACGCTGCCACATGATCGGGAGATTATGAGTTCAAACCCCACTCAAGTCTTTACTTTCAAGACCGATTTCAGAAGAAGAAAAGCAACAAAAAAGCAGTTGAATTGTCTAGAACCAGTGGCGCGGTTTTTTAGAACGCTCCCACATGATCGGGAGATGGTGAGTTCAAACCCCACTCAAGTCTTTACTTTCAAGACCGATTTCAGAAGAAGAAAACCAACAAAAAAGCAGTTGAATTGTCTGGAACCAGTGGCGCAGTGTGTTAGGACGCTGCCACATGATCAGGAGATGGTGAGTTCAAACCCCACTCAAGTCTTTACTTTCAAGACGGATTTCAGAAGAAGAAAAACAAAAAAAAAGCAGTTGAATTGTCTGGAACCAGTGGTGTAGTGTTTTAGGACCCTGCCACATGATCAGGAGATGGTCATTTCAAACCCCACTCAAGTCTTTACTTTCAAGACCGATTTCAGAAGAAGAAAACCAACAAAAAAGCAGTTGAATTGTCTGGAACCAGTGGCGCAGTGTTAGGACGCTGCCACAAGATCAGGAGATGGTGAGTTCAAACACCACTCAAGTCTTTACTTTCAAGACGGATTTCAGAAGAAGAAAAACAAAAAAAAAGCAGTTGAATTGTCTGGAACCAGTGGCGCAGTGTGTTAGGACGCTGCCACATGATCGGGAGATGGTGAGTTCAAACCCCACTCAAGTCTTTACTTTCAAGACCGATTTCAGAAGAAGAAAACCAACGACCTATGAACCAACACATTCAAAGGCATATCAATCCCAATAATCGGTTTTCTTATCAAGTTGAAGGCATCCCGGATTTTGTTGAGGGTGGGTTGGGTGTTTCACGGTTTCTCATCAACTCCATGTTAAATCACCCAATTACCCCCCAACGGACACTAGCCCTAACCCTAACCCTAACCCTAGTTGTCTGGTACCAGATTGGTTACCATATGGTACCAGAACAAAACAAACAAAAAAGCAGTGTGAATTGTCTGGAACCAGTGACGCAGTGTGTTAGGTTGTGCCACATGATCGGGAGATGGTGAGTTCAAACCCCACTCAAGTCTTTACTTTCAAGACCGATTTCAGAAGAAGAAAACCAACACATTCAAAGGCATATCAATCCCATTAATCCGTTTTCTTATCAAGTTGAAGGCATCCCGGATTTTGTTGAGGGTGGGTTGGGTGTTTCACGGTTTCTCATCAACTCCATGTTAAATCACCCAATTACCCCCCAACGGACACTAGCCCTAACCCTAACCCTAACCCTAGTTGTCTGGTACCAGATTGGTTACCATATGGTACCAGAACAAAACAAACAAAAAAATATTGTGAATTGTCTGGAACCAGTGGCGCAGTGTGTTAGGACGCTGCCACATGATCGGGAGATGATGAGTTCAAACCCCACTCAAGTCTTTACTTTCAAGACCGATTTCAGAAGAAGAAAAGCAACAAAAAAGCAGTTGAATTGTCTAGAACCAGTGGCGTGGTTTTTTAGAACGCTCCCACATGATCGGGAGATGGTGAGTTCAAACCCCACTCAAGTCTTTACTTTCAAGACCGATTTCAGAAGAAGAAAACCAAAAAAAAAGCAGTTGAATTGTCTGGAACCAGTGGTGTAGTGTTTTAGGACGCTGCCACATGATCAGGAGATGGTCATTTCAAACCCCACTCAAGTCTTTACTTTCAAAACCGATTTCAGAAGAAGAAAACCAACAAAAAAGCAGTTGAATTGTCTGGAACCAGTGGCGCAGTGTGTTAGGACGCTGCCACATGATCAGGAGATGGTGAGTTCAAACCCCACTCAAGTCTTTACTTTCAAGACGGATTTCAGAAGAAGAAAAACTAAAAAAAAGCAGTTGAATTGTCTGGAACCAGTGGCGCAGTGTGTTAGGACGCTGCCACATGATCGGGAGATGGTGAGTTCAAACCCCACTCAAGTCTTTACTTTCAAGACAGATTTCAGAAGAAGAAAACCAACGACCTATGAACCAACACATTCAAAGGCATATCAATCCCAATAATCGGTTTTCTTATCAAGTTGAAGGCATCCCGGATTTTGTTGAGGGTGGGTTGGGTGTTTCACGGTTTCTCATCAACTCCATGTTAAATCACCCAATTACCCCCCAACGGACACTAGCCCTAACCCTAACCCTAACCCTAGTTGTCTGGTACCAGATTGGTTACCATATGGTACCAGAACAAAACAAACAAAAAAGCAGTGTGAATTGTCTGGAACCAGTGACGCAGTGTGTTAGGTTGTGCCACATGATCGGGAGATGGTGAGTTCAAACCCCACTCAAGTCTTTACTTTCAAGACCGATTTCAGAAGAAGAAAACCAACACATTCAAAGGCATATCAATCCCATTAATCCGTTTTCTTATCAAGTTGAAGGCATCCCGGATTTTGTTGAGGGTGGGTTGGGTGTTTCACGGTTTCTCATCAACTCCATGTTAAATCACCCAATTACCCCCCAACGGACACTAGCCCTAACCCTAACCCTAACCCTAACCCTAGTTGTCTGGTACCAGATTGGTTACCATATGGTACCAGAACAAAACAAACAAAAAAGCATTGTGAATTTTCTGGAACCAGTGGCGCAGTGTGTTAGGACGCTGCCACATGATCGGGAGATGATGAGTTCAAACCCCACTCAAGTCTTTACTTTCAAGACCGATTTCAGAAGAAGAAAAGCAACAAAAAAGCAGTTGAATTGTCTAGAACCAGTGGCGCCGTTTTTTAGAACGCTCCCACATGATCGGGAGATGGTGAGTTCAAACCCCACTCAAGTCTTTACTTAAAAGACCGATTTCAGAAGAAGAAAAACAAATAAAAAGCAGTTGAATTGTCTGGAACCAGTGGCGCAGTGTGTTATGACGCTGCCACATGATCGGGAGATGGTGAGTTCAAACCCCACTCAAGTCTTTACTTTCAAGACCGATTTCAGAAGAAGAAAACCAACACATTCAAAGGCATATCAATCCCATTAATCCGTTTTCTTATCAAGTTGAAGCCATCCCGGATTTTGTTGAGGGTGGGTTGGGTGTTTCACGGTTTCTCATCAACTCCATGTTAAATCACCCAATTACCCCCCAACGGACACTAGCCCTAACCCTAACCCTAACCCTAGTTGTCTGGTACCAGATTGGTTACCATATGGTACCAGAACAAAACAAACAAAAAAGCATTGTGAATTGTCTGGAACCAGTGGCGCAGTGTGTTAGGACACTGCCACATGATCGGGAGATGATGAGTTCAAACCCCACTCAAGTCTTTACTTTCAAGACCGATTTCAGAAGAAGAAAAGCAACAAAAAAGCAGTTGAATTGTCTGGAACCAGTGGCGCAGTGTGTTAGGACGCTGCCACATGATCAGGTGATGGTGAGTTCAAACCCCACTCAAGTCTTTACTTTCAAGACGGATTTCAGAAGAAGAAAAAGAAAAAAAAAGCAGTTGAATTGTCTGGAACCAGTGGCGTAGTGTGTTAGGACGCTGCCACATGATCAGGAGATGGTCATTTCAAACCCCACTCAAGTCTTTACTTTCAAGACCGATTTCAGAAGAAGAAAACCAACAAAAAAGCAGTTGAATTGTCTGGAACCAGTGGCGCAGTGTGTTGGGACGCTGCCACATGATCGGGAGAAGGTGATTTCAAAGTCTTATACTTTCAAGACCGATTTCAGAAGAAGAAAAGCAACAAAAAAGAAGTGTGAATTGTCTGGAACCAGTGGCGCAGTGTGTTAGAACGCTCCCACATGATCGGGAGATGGTGATTTCAAACCCCACTCAAGTCTTTACTTTCAAGACCGATTTCAGAAGAAGAAAACCAACACATTCAAAGGCATATCAATCACATTAATCCGTTTTCTTATCAAGTTGAAGGCATCCCGGATTTTGTTGAGGGTGGGTTGGGTGTTTCACGGTTTCTCATCAACTCCATGTTAAATCACCCAATTACCCCCCAACGGACACTAGCCCTAACCCTAACCCTAACCCTAACCCTAACCCTAGTTGTCTGGTACCAGATTGGTTACCATATGGTACCAGAACAAAACAAACAAAAAAGCATTGTGAATTGTCTGGAACCAGTGGCGCAGTGTGTTAGGACGCTGCCACATGATCGGGAGATGATGAGTTCAAACCCCACTCAAGTCTTTACTTTCAAGACCGATTTCAGAAGAAGAAAAGCAACAAAAAAGCAGTTGAATTGTCTAGAACCAGTGGCGCGGTTTTTTAGAACGCTCCCACATGATCGGAAGATGGTGAGTTCAAACCCCACTCAAGTCTTTACTTTCAAGACCGATTTCAGAAGAAGAAACCAACAAAAAAGCAGTTGAATTATCTGGAACCAGTGGCGCAGTGTGTTAGGACGCTGCCACATGATCAGGAGATGGTGAGTTCAAACCCCACTCAAGTCTTTACTTTCAAGACCGATTTCAGAAGAAGAAAACCAACAAAAAAGCAGTTGAATTGTCTGGAACCAGTGGCGCAGTGTGTTAGGACGCTGCCACATGATCAGGAGATGGTGAGTTCAAACCCCACTCAAGTCTTTACTTTCAAGACGGATTTCAGAAGAAGAAAAACTAAAAAAAAGCAGTTGAATTGTCTGGAACCAGTGGCGCAGTGTGTTAGGACGCTGCCACATGATCGGGAGATGGTGAGTTCAAACCCCACTCAAGTCTTTACTTTCAAGACCGATTTCAGAAGAAGAAAACCAACGACCTATGAACCAACAAATTCAAAGGCATATCAATCCCAATAATCGGTTTTCTTATCAAGTTGAAGGCATCCCGGATTTTGTTGAGGGTGGGTTGGGTGTTTCACGGTTTCTCATCAACTCCATGTTAAATCACCCAATTACCCCCCAACGGACACTAGCCCTAACCCTAACCCTAACCCTAGTTGTCTGGTACCAGATTGGTTACCATATGGTACCAGAACAAAACAAACAAAAAAGCAGTGTGAATTGTCTGGAACCAGTGACGCAGTGTGTTAGGTTGTGCCACATGATCGGGAGATGGTGAGTTCAAACCCCACTCAAGTCTTTACTTTCAAGACCGATTTCAGAAGAAGAAAACCAACACATTCAAAGGCATATCAATCCCATTAATCCGTTTTCTTATCAAGTTGAAGGCATCCCGGATTTTGTTGAGGGTGGGTTGGGTGTTTCACGGTTTCTCATCAACTCCATGTTAAATCACCCAATTACCCCCCAACGGACACTAGCCCTAACCCTAACCCTAACCCTAGTTGTCTGGTACCAGATTGGTTACCATATGGTACCAGAACAAAACAAACTAAAAAGCATTGTGAATTGTCTGGAACCAGTGGCGCAGTGTGTTAGGACGCTGCCACATGATCGGGAGATGATGAGTTCAAACCCCACTCAAGTCTTTACTTTCAAGACCGATTTCAGAAGAAGAAAAGCAACAAAAAAGCAGTTGAATTGTCTAGAACCAGTGGCGCGGTTTTTTAGAACGCTCCCACATGATCGGGAGATGGTGAGTTCAAACCCCACTCAAGTCTTTACTTTCAAGACCGATTTCAGAAGAAGAAAAGCAACAAAAAAGCAGTTGAATTGTCTAGAACCAGTGGCGCGGTTTTTTAGAACGCTCCCACATGATCGGGAGATGGTGAGTTCAAACCCCACTCAAGTCTTTACTTTCAAGACCGATTTCAGAAGAAGAAAACCAACAAAAAAGCAGTTGAATTGTCTGGAAACAGTGGCGCAGTGTGTTAGGACGCTGCCACATGATCAGGTGATGGTGAGTTCAAACCCCACTCAAGTCTTTACTTTCAAGACGGATTTCAGAAGAAGAAAAACCAAAAAAAAGCAGTTGAATTGTCTGGAACCAGTGGCGTAGTGTGTTAGGACGCTGCCACATGATCAGGAGATGGTCATTTCAAACCCCACTCAAGTCTTTACTTTCAAGACCGATTTCAGAAGAAGAAAACCAACAAAAAAGCAGTTGAATTGTCTGGAACCAGTGGCGCAGTGTGTTAGAACGCTCCCACATGATCGGGAGATGGTGAGTTCAAACCCCGCTCAAGTGTTTACTTTCAAGACCGATTTCAGAAGAAGAAAACCAACGACCTATGAACCAACACATTCAAAGGCATATCAATCCCAATAATCGGTTTTCTTATCAAGTTGAAGGCATCCCGGATTTTGTTGAGGGTGGGTTGGGTGTTTCACGGTTTCTCATCAACTCCATGTTAAATCACCCAATTACCCCCCAACGGACACTAGCCCTAACCCTAACCCTAACCCTAGTTGTCTGGTACCAGATTGGTTACCATATGGTACCAGAACAAAACAAACAAAAAAGCAGTGTGAATTGTCTGGAACCAGTGACGCAGTGTGTTAGGATGCTGCCACATGATCGGGAGATGGTGAGTTCAAACCCCACTCAAGTCTTTACTTTCAAGACCGATTTCAGAAGAAGAAAACAAAAAAAAAACAGTTGAATTATCTGGAACCAGTGGCGCAGTGTGTTAGAACGCTGCCACATGATCGGGAGATGGTGAGTTCAAACCCCACTCAAGTCTTTACTTTCAAGACCGATTTCAGAAGAAGAAAACCAACACATTCAAAGGCATATCAATCCCATTAATCCGTTTTCTTATCAAGTTGAAGGCATCCCGGATTTTGTTGAGGGTGGGTTGGGTGTTTCACGGTTTCTCATCAACTCCATGTTAAATCACCCAATTACCCCCCAACGGACACTAGCCCTAACCCTAACCCTAACCCTAGTTGTCTGGTACCAGATTGGTTACCATATGGTACCAGAACAAAACAAACAAAAAAGCATTGTGAATTATCTGGAACCAGTGGCGCAGTGTGTTAGGACGCTGCCACATGATCGGGAGATGGTGAGTTCAAACCCCACTCAACTCTTTACTTTCAAGACCGATTTCAGAAGAAGAAAACCAACAAAAAAGCAGTTGAATTTTCTGGAAACAGTGGCGCAGTGTGTTAGGACGCTGCCACATGATCAGGAGATGGTGAGTTCAAACCCCACTCAAATCTTTACTTTCAACACGGATTTCAGAAGAAGAAAACCAACAAAAAAGCAGTTGAATTGTCTGGAACCAGTGGCGTGTGTTAGGATGCTGCCACATGATCAGGAGATGGTGAGTTCAAACCCCACTCAAGTCTTTACTTTCAAGACGGATTTCAGAAGAAGAAAAACAAAAAAAAAGCAGTTGAATTGTCTGGAACCAGTGGTGTAGTGTTTTAGGACGCTGCCACATGATCAGGAGATGGTCATTTCAAACCCCACTCAAGTCTTTACTTTCAAGACCGATTTCAGAAGAAGAAAACCAACAAAAAAGCAGTTGAATTGTCTGGAACCAGTGGCGCAGTGTGTTAGGACGCTGCCACATGATCAGGAGATGGTGAGTTCAAACCCCACTCAAGTCTTTACTTTCAAGATGGATTTCAGAAGAAGAAAAACTAAAAAAAAGCAGTTGAATTGTCTGGAACCAGTGGCGCAGTGTGTTAGGACGCTGCCACATGATCAGGAGATGGTGAGTTCAAACCCCACTCAAGTCTTTACTTTCAAGACGGATTTCAGAAGAAGAAAAACTAAAAAAAAGCAGTTGAATTGTCTGGAACCAGTGGCGCAGTGTGTTAGGACGCTGCCACATTATCGGGAGATGGTGAGTTCAAACCCCACTCAAGTTCAAACCAAATAATAAAGGTCCAGTGTGCAATCCCACCCAGTCTTTACTGTTACAATTTGCTTTCGACACTGACATCAAGTAGCACAGAAAAGCTGTGTTGTAGTAACCAGCAGTTAGCTCAGTGTGATGAGAGGCTGTCCTTGGGAGCCACAGGTCCAGGGTTCAAATCCCACATTAGTCATAACTCTGACACTTTGCTTTGCACACTGATTTCCAGAAGGACAACTTTAAAGCAGCCCAGAAATTCACCATGATTGTGTGCCGGTAAGTGGCCCAACGGATAAGTCAGATGATATCCGTAGTATACCTAGTAGAAGTGTGCCGGTTCAAACCCGACATACTCCTAGTAGGCGGTGATGGTTCAAATCACTGACACCTAGAGTAGGAGTGGTCCAGTGGATTAATCAGATGATATCCGTAGACTTCCTAGTAGAAGTATGCCGGCCGACATACTCCTAGTAGGATGGTGCTAGTTCAAATCACCAAAACCTACAGTAGGTAGGAGTGTGTGCAGTTAAGTGGCCTGGTAGATAAATCAGATAATAACCATAGAATACCTAGTAGAAGTCTGCCGGTTTCAAACCCGACATAGGATGGTGCTGGTTCAAATCACCAGCACCTAGAGTAGGTAGGACCGTGTGCTGTTAATTGGCCCGGTGGATAAATCAGCTAATATCCGTAGAATACCTAGTAGGATGGTGCTGGTTCAAATCACCATCACCTAGCGTAGGTAGGACCGTGTGCCGTTAATTGGCCCGGTGGATAAATCAGATAATATCCGTAGAATAACTAGTAGGAGGGTGCTGGTTCAAATCACCATCACCTAGAGTAGGTAGGGGGTCAGGTAAGAGTATGTAGGGGCAGAGTAGGTTGAGGTGTAGATAGGTGGAGAGTAGGCGAGGGTTGGTCAGTTAGGGGGAGGAGTAGGTGAGGGGGGTCAGGTAGGGGGAGAGTAGGCGAGGGGGTGGCAGTAAGGGGGAGAGTAGGCGAGGGTGGCAGGCAGGGGGAGAGTAGGTGAGGGGGGTGGCAGGCAGGGGGAGAGTAGGCAAGGGGGGCCAGGCAGGGGGAGAGTAGGAGAGGAGGGAGGCCAGGCAGGGGGAGAGTAGGCAAGGAGGCCAGGCAGGGGGAGAGTAGGAGAGGAGGGAGGCCAGGCAGGGGGAGAGTAGGAGAGGAGGGAGGCCAGGCAGGGGGAGAGTAGGCAAGGGGGGCCAGGCAGGGGGAGAGTAGGAGAGGAGAGAGGCCAGGCAGGGGGAGAGTAGGCAAGGGGGGCCAGCTAGGGGGAGAGTAGGAGAGGAGGGAGGCCAGGCAGGGGGAGAGTAGGAGAGGGGGGAGGCCAGGCAGGGGGAGAGAGTAGGTAGGGGAGGGTGCAGGCAGGGGGTGTCTTCCTGATTTTTTTTTTTACAATTACTAAATATATATATATATTTTTAAATAAAGATATTATTATTATTATTATTTTTTTTCTAAATTATTTAAAAAAAATAGGGAGACCACCCTTGCCTACTCTATTCCTGCCTGCCACCCCCTCGCCTAATCTCCCCCTGCCTGGCCCTCCTCGCCTACTCTCCCCCCCTGCCTGGCCTCCCCCCTCTCCTACTCTCCCCCTGCCTGGCCTCCCCCCTCTCCTACTCTGCCCCTGCCTGGCCTCCCTCCCCCTGCCTGGCCTCCCTCCTCTCCTACTCTCCCCCTGCCTGGCCTCTCTCCTCCTCTCCCCCTGCCTGGCCCCCCTTGCCTACTCTCCCCCTGCCTGGCCTCCCTCCTCTCCTACTCTACCCCTGCCTGGCCTCCCCCCTCTCCTACTCTCCCCCTGCCTGGCCTAGCCCCTCTCCTACTCTCCCCTGCCTGGCCTCCCTCCTCTCCTACTCTCCCCCTGCCTGGCCTCCCTCCTCGCCTACTCTCCCCCTTCCTGCCACCCCCCTCAACTACTCTCCATCTGCCTGGCCCCGCCCTCGCCTACTCTCCACCTCGCCTGCCCCCCCACCTCGCCTAATCTCCCCCTACCTGACCCACCTCACCTACTCCTCCCCCTAACTGACCAACCCTCACCAACTCTCCCCCTATCTACACCTCAACCTACTCTGCCCCTACATACTCTTACATGACCCCCTACCTACTCTAGGTGATGGTGATTTGAACCAGCACCATCCTACTAGGTATTCTACGGATATTAGCTGATTTATCCACCGGGCCAATTAACGGCACACGGTCCTACCTACTCTAGGTGATGGTGATTTGAACCAGCACCATCCCACTAGGTATTCTCCTGATGTTATCTGATTTATCTACCGGGCCAATTAACGGCACACGGTCCTACCTACTCTAGGTGATGGTGATTTGAACCAGCACCATCCTATGTCAAGTTTGAACCGGCAGACTTCTACTAGGTATTCTATGGATATTATCTGATTTATCCACCAGGCCACTCAATTGCCAACACTCCTACCTACTGTAGGTGTTGGTGATTTGAACTAGCACCATCCTACTAGGAGTATGTCGGCCGGCATACTTCTACTAGGTAGTCTACGGATATCATCTGATTATTCCACTGGGCCACTTCTACTCTAGGTGTCAGTGATTTGAACCATCACCGCCTACTAGGAGTATGTCGGGTTTGAACCGGCACACTTCTACTAGGTATACTACGGATATCATCTGACTTATCCGTTGGGCCACTTACCGGAACACAATCATGGTGAATTTCTGGGCTGCTTTAAAGTTGTCCTTCTGGAAATCAGTGTGCAAAGCAAAGTGTCAGAGTTATGACTAATGTGGGATTTGAACCCTGGACCTGTGGCTCCCAAGGACAGCCTCTCATCACACTGAGCTAACTGCTGGTTACTACAACACAGCTTTTCTGTGCTACTTGATGTCAGTGTGGAAAGCAAAGTGTCACAGTAAAGACTGGGGTGGGATTGCACCCTGGACCTTTATTATTTGGTTTGAACTTGAGTGGGGTTTGAACTCACCATCTCCCGATGATGTGGCAGCGTCCTAACACACTGCGCCACTGGTTCCAGACAATTCACACTGCTTATTTGTTGGTTTTCTTCTTCTGAAATCGGTCTTGAAAGTAAAGACTTGAGTGGGGTTTGAACTGACCATCTCCCGATGATGTGGCAGCGTCCTAAGGCACTGCGCCACTGGTTCCAGACAATTCAACTGCTTTTCTTTTGGTTTTCTTCTTCTGAAATCGGTCTAGAAAGTAAAGACTTGAGTGGGGTTTGAACTCACCATCTCCTGATCATGTGGCAGCGTCCTAACACACTGCGCCACTGGTTCCAGACAATTCAACTGCTTTTTTGTTGATTTTCTTCTTCTGAAATCGGTCATGAAAGTAAAGACTTGAGTGGGGTTTGAACTGACCATCTCCCGATCATGTGGCAGCGTCCTAACACACTGCGCCACTGGTTCCAGACAATTCAACTGCTTTTTTTTGGTTTTCTTCTTCTGAAATCGGTCTTGAAAGTAAAGACCTGAGTGGGGTTTGAACTCACCATCTCCTGATCATGTGGCAGCGTCCTAACACACTGCGCCACTGGTTCCAGACAATTCAACTGCTTTTTTGTTGGTTTTCTTGTTCTGAAATCGGTCTTGAAAGTAAAGACTTGAGTGGGGTTTGAACTCATCATCTCCCGATAATGTGGCAGCATCCTAACAAACTGCGCCACTGGTTCCAGACAATTCACACTGCTTTTTTGTTTGTTTTGTTCTGGTACAATATGGTAACCAATCTGGTACCAGACAACTAGGGTTAGGGTTAGGGTTAGGGTTAGGGCTAGGGTCCGCTGGGGGGTAATTGGGTGATTTAACATGGAGTTGATGAGAAACCGTGAAACACCCAACCCACCCTCAACAAAATCCGAGATGCCTTCAACTTGATAAGAAAACGGATTAATGGGATTGATATGCCTTTGAATGTGTTGGTTGATAGGTCGTTGGTTTTCTTCTTCTAAAATCAGTCTTGAAAGTAAAGACTTGAGTGGGGTTTGAACTCAACATCTCCCGATCATGTGGCAGCATCGTAACACACTGCGCCACTGGTTCCAGACAATTCAACTGCTTTTTTGTTGGTTTTCTTCTTCTGAAATCGGTCTTGAAAGTAAAGACTTGAGTGGGGTTTGAACTCACCATCTCCCGATAATGTGGCAGCGTCCTAACACACTGCGCCACTGGTTCCAGACAATTCACACTGCTTTTTTGTTGGTTTTCTTCTTCTGAAATCGGTCGTGAAAGTAAAGACTTGAGTGGGGTTTGAACTCACCATCTCCCGATCATGTGGCAGCGTCCTAACACACTGCGCCACTGGTTCCAGACAATTCAACTGCTTTTTTTTGTTTTTCTTCTTCTGTAATCGGTCTTGAAAGTAAAGACTTGAGTGGGGTTTGAACTCACCATCTCCTGATCATGTGGCAGAGTCCTAACACACTGCGCCACTCGTTCCAGACAATTCAACTGCTTTTTTGTTTCTTTTCTTCTTCTGAAATCGGTCATGAAAGTAAAGACTTGAGTGGGGTTTGAACTCACCATCTCCCGATCATGTGGGAGTGTTCTAACACACCGCGCCACTGGTTCCAGACAATTCAACTGCTTTTTTGTTGCTTTTCTTCTTCTGAAATCGGTCTTGAAAGTAAAGACTTGAGTGGGGTTTGAACTCATCATCTCCAGATCATGTGGCAGCGTCCTAAGACACTGCGCCACTGGTTCCAGACAATTCACAATGCTTTTTTGTTTGTTTTGTTCTGGTACCATATGGTAACCAATCTGGTACCAGACAACTAGGGTTAGGGTTAGGGTAAGGGCTAGTGTCCGCTGGGGGGTAATTGGGTGATTTAACATGGAGTTGATGAGAAACCGTGAAACACCCAACCCACCCTCAACAAAATCTGAGATGCCTTCAACTTGATAAGTAAACGGATTAATGGGATTGATATGCCTTTGAATGTGTTGGTTGATAGGTCGTTGGTTTTCTTTTTCTGAAATCAGTCCTGAAAGTAAAGACTTGAGTGGGGTTTGAACTCAACATCTCCCGATCATGTGGCAGCATCCTAACACACTGCGCCACTGGTTCCAGACAATACAAATGCTTTTTTTTTTGCTTTTCTTCTTCTGAAATCGGTCTTGAAAGTAAAGACTTGAGTGGGGTTTGAACTCACCATCTCCCGATCATGTGGGAGCGTTCTAACACACCGCGCCACAGGTTCCAGACAATTCCACTGATTTTCTGTTGCTTTTCTTCTTCTGAAATCGGTCTTGAAAGTAAAGACTTTAGAGGGGTTTGAACTCATCATCTCCCGATCATGTGGCAGCGTCCTAACACACTGCGCCACGGGTTCCAGACAATTCACAATGCTTTTTTGTTTGTTTTGTTCTGGTACTATATGGTAACCAATCTGGTACCAGACAACTAGGGTTAGGGTTAGGGTTAGGGTAAGGGCTAGTGTCCGCTGGGGGGTAATTGGGTGATTTAACATGGAGTTGATGAGAAACCGTGAAACACCCAACCCACCCTCAACAAAATCCGAGATGCCTTCAACTTGATAAGAAAACGGATTATTGGGATTGATATGCCTTTGAATGTGTTGGTTGATAGGTCGTTGGTTTTATTTTTCTGAAATCAGTCCTGAAAGTAAAGACTTGAGTGGGGTTTGAACTCAACATCTCCCGATCATGTGGCAGCATCCTAACACACTGCGCCACTGGTTCCAGACAATACAACTGCTTTTTTTTTGGTTTTCTTCTTCTGAAATCGGTCTTGAAAGTAAAGACTTGAGTGGGGTTTGAACTCACCATCTCCCGATCATGTGGGAGCGTTCTAACACACCGCGCCACTGGTTCCAGACAATTCCACTGCTTTTTTGTTGCTTTTCTTCTTCTGAAATTTGTCTTGAAAGTAAAGACTTTAGAGGGGTTTGAACTCATCATCTCCCGATCATGTGGCAGCGTCCTAACACACTGCGCCACTGGTTCCAGACAATTCACAATGCTTTTTTGTTTGTTTTGTTCTGGTACTATATGGTAACCAATCTGGTACCAGACAACTAGGGTTAGGGTTAGGGTTAGGGTTAGGGTTAGGGTTAGGGTTAGGGTTAGGGCTAGTGTCCGTTGGGGGGTAATTGGGTGATTTAACATGGAGTTGATGAGAAACCGTGGAACACCCAACCCACCCTCAACAAAATCCGAGATGCCTTCAACTTGATAAGAAAACGGACTAATGGGATTGATATGCCTTTGAATGTGTTGGTTGATAGGTCGTTGGTTTTCTTCTTCTAAAATCAGTCTTGAAAGTAAAGACTTGAGTGGGGTTTGAACTCGACATCTCCCGATCATGTGGCAGCGTCCTAACACACTGCGCCACTGGTTCCAGACAATTCAACTTCTTTTTTGTTGGTTTTCTTCTTCTGAAATCGGTCTTGAAAGTAAAGACTTAAGGGGTTTGAACTCATCATCTCCCGATCATGTGGCAGCGTCCTAACACACTGCGCCACTGGTTCCAGTCAATTCAAGTGCTTTTTTTTTGCTTTTCTTCTTCTGAAATCGGTCTTGAAAGTAAAGACTTGAGTGGGGTTTGAACTCACCATCTCCCGATCATGTGGGAGCGTTCTAACACACCGCGCCACAGGTTCCAGACAATTCCACTGATTTTCTGTTGCTTTTCTTCTTCTGAAATCGGTCTTGAAAGTAAAGACTTTAGAGGGGTTTGAACTCATCATCTCCCGATCATGTGGCAGCGTCCTAACACACTGCGCCACTGGTTCCAGACAATTCACAATGCTTTTTTGTTTGTTTTGTTCTGGTACTATATGGTAACCAATCTGGTACCAGACAACTAGGGTTAGGGTTAGGGTTAGGGTTAGGGTAAGGGCTAGTGTCCGCTGGGGGGTAATTGGGTGATTTAACATGGAGTTGATGAGAAACCGTGAAACACCCAACCCACCCTCAACAAAATCCGAGATGCCTTCAACTTGATAAGAAAACGGATTATTGGGATTGATATGCCTTTGAATGTGTTGGTTGATAGGTCGTTGGTTTTCTTTTTCTGAAATCAGTCCTGAAAGTAAAGACTTGAGTGGGGTTTGAACTCAACATCTCCCGATCATGTGGCAGCATCCTAACACACTGCGCCACTGGTTCCAGACAATACAACTGCTTTTTTTTTTGGTTTTCTTCTTCTGAAATCGGTCTTGAAAGTAAAGACTTGAGTGGGGTTTGAACTCACCATCTCCCGATCATGTGGGAGCGTTCTAACACACCGCGCCACTGGTTCCAGACAATTCCACTGCTTTTTTGTTGCTTTTCTTCTTCTGAAATTTGTCTAGAAAGTAAAGACTTTAGAGGGGTTTGAACTCATCATCTCCCGATCATGTGGCAGCGTCCTAACACACTGCGCCACTGGTTCCAGACAATTCACAATGCTTTTTTGTTTGTTTTGTTCTGGTACTATATGGTAACCAATCTGGTACCAGACAACTAGGGTTAGGGTTAGGGTTAGGGTTAGGGTTAGGGTTAGGGTTAGGGCTAGTGTCCGTTGGGGGGTAATTGGGTGATTTAACATGGAGTTGATGAGAAACCGTGGAACACCCAACCCACCCTCAACAAAATCCGAGATGCCTTCAACTTGATAAGAAAACGGACTAATGGGATTGATATGCCTTTGAATGTGTTGGTTGATAGGTCGTTGGTTTTCTTCTTCTAAAATCAGTCTTGAAAGTAAAGACTTGAGTGGGGTTTGAACTCGACATCTCCCGATCATGTGGCAGCGTCCTAACACACTGCGCCACTGGTTCCAGACAATTCAACTTCTTTTTTGTTGGTTTTCTTCTTCTGAAATCGGTCTTGAAAGTAAAGACTTAAGGGGTTTGAACTCATCATCTCCCGATCATGTGGCAGCGTCCTAACACACTGCGCCACTGGTTCCAGTCAATTCAAGTGCTTTTTTTTTGCTTTTCTTCTTCTGAAATCGGTCTTGAAAGTAAAGACTTGAGTGGGGTTTGAACTCACCATCTCCCGATCATGTGGGAGCGTTCTAACACACCGCGCCACAGGTTCCAGACAATTCCACTGATTTTCTGTTGCTTTTCTTCTTCTGAAATCGGTCTTGAAAGTAAAGACTTTAGAGGGGTTTGAACTCATCATCTCCCGATCATGTGGCAGCGTCCTAACACACTGCGCCACTGGTTCCAGACAATTCACAATGCTTTTTTGTTTGTTTTGTTCTGGTACTATATGGTAACCAATCTGGTACCAGACAACTAGGGTTAGGGTTAGGGTTAGGGTTAGGGTAAGGGCTAGTGTCCGCTGGGGGGTAATTGGGTGATTTAACATGGAGTTGATGAGAAACCGTGAAACACCCAACCCACCCTCAACAAAATCCGAGATGCCTTCAACTTGATAAGAAAACGGATTATTGGGATTGATATGCCTTTGAATGTGTTGGTTGATAGGTCGTTGGTTTTCTTTTTCTGAAATCAGTCCTGAAAGTAAAGACTTGAGTGGGGTTTGAACTCAACATCTCCCGATCATGTGGCAGCATCCTAACACACTGCGCCACTGGTTCCAGACAATACAACTGCTTTTTTTTTTGGTTTTCTTCTTCTGAAATCGGTCTTGAAAGTAAAGACTTGAGTGGGGTTTGAACTCACCATCTCCCGATCATGTGGGAGCGTTCTAACACACCGCGCCACTGGTTCCAGACAATTCCACTGCTTTTTTGTTGCTTTTCTTCTTCTGAAATTTGTCTAGAAAGTAAAGACTTTAGAGGGGTTTGAACTCATCATCTCCCGATCATGTGGCAGCGTCCTAACACACTGCGCCACTGGTTCCAGACAATTCACAATGCTTTTTTGTTTGTTTTGTTCTGGTACTATATGGTAACCAATCTGGTACCAGACAACTAGGGTTAGGGTTAGAGTTAGGGTTAGGGTTAGGGCTAGTGTCCGTTGGGGGGTAATTGGGTGATTTAACATGGAGTTGATGAGAAACCGTGAAACACCCAACCCACCCTCAACAAAATCCGGGATGCCTTCAACTTGATAAGAAAACGGATTAATGGGATTGATATGCCTTTGAATGTGTTGGTTTTCTTCTTCTGAAATCGGTCTTGAAAGTAAAGACTTGAGTGGGGTTTGAACTCACCATCTCCTGATCATGAGGAAGCGTCCTAACACACTGCGTCACTGGTTCCAGTCAATTCAAGTGCTTTTTTGTTGCTTTTCTTCTGCTGAAATCGGTCTTGAAAGTAAAGACTTGAGTGGTGTTTGAACTCATCATCTCCTGATCATGAGGAAGCGTCCTAACACACTGCGTCACTGGTTCCAGACAATTCAACTGCTTTTTTGTTGGTTTTCTTCTTCTGAAATCGGTCTTGAAAGTAAAGACTTGAGTGGAGTTTGAACTCACCATCTCCTGATCATGTAAGAGTGTTCTAACACACCGCGCCACTGGTTCCAGACAATTCAACTGCTTTTTTGTTGCTTTTCTTCTTCTGAAATCGGTTTTTAAAGTAAAGACTTGAGTGGGGTTTGAACTCATCATTTCCAGATAATGTGGCAGCGTTCTAACACACTGCGCCACTGGTTCCAGATAATTCACACTGCTTTTTTGTTGGTTTTCTTCTTCTAAAATCGGTCTTGAAAGTAAAGACTTGAGTGGGGTTTGAACTCACCATATCCCGATCATGTGGCTTCATCCTAACACACTGCGCCACTGGTTCCAGACAATTCAACTGCTTTTTTGTTGGTTTTCTTCTTCTGAAATCGGTCTTGAAAGTAAAGACTTGAGTGGGGTTTGAACTCACCATCTCCCGATCATGTGGGAGTGTTCTAACACACCGCACAACTGGTTCCAGACAATTCACACTGCTTTTTTGTTTGTTTTGTTCTGGTACCATATGGTAACCAATCTGGTACCAGACAACTAGGGTTAGGGTTAGGGTTAGGGTAAGGGCTAGTGTCCGCTGGGGGGTAATTGGGTGATTTAACATGGAGTTGATGAGAAACCGTGAAACACCCAACCCACCCTCAACAAAATCCGAGATGCCTTCAACTTGATAACAAAATGGATTAATGGGATTGATATGCCTTTGAATGTGTTGGTTGATAGGTCGTTGGTTTTCTTTTTCTGAAATCAGTCCTGAAAGTAAAGACTTGAGTGGGGTTTGAACTCAACATCTCCCGATCATGTGGCAGCATCCTAACACACTGCGCCACTGGTTCCAGACAATACAACTGCTTTTTTTTTGCTTTTCTTCTTCTGAAATCGGTCTTGAAAGTAAAGACTTGAGTGGGGTTTGAACTCACCATCTCCGGATCATGTGGGAGCGTTCTAACACACCGCGCCACAGGTTCCAGACAATTCCACTGCTTTTTTGTTGCTTTTCTTCTTCTGAAATCGGTCTTGAAAGTAAAGACTTTAGAGGGGTTTGAACTCATCATCTCCCGATCATGTGGCAGCGTCCTAACACACTGCGCCACTGGTTCCAGACAATTCACAATGCTTTTTTGTTTGTTTTGTTCTGGTACTATATGGTAACCAATCTGGTACCAGACAACTAGGGTTAGGGTTAGGGTTAGGGCTAGTGTCCGTTGGGGGGTAATTGGGTGATTTAACATGGAGTTGATGAGAAACCGTGGAACACCCAACCCACCCTCAACAAAATCCGAGATGCCTTCAACTTGATAAGAAAACGGACTAATGGGATTGATATGCCTTTGAATGTGTTGGTTGATAGGTCGTTGGTTTTCTTCTTCTGAAATCGGTCTTGAAAGTAAAGACTTGAGTGGGGTTTGAACTCACCATCTCCCGATAAAGTGGCAGCGTCCTAACACACTGCGCCACTGGTTCCAGACAATTCACAATGCTTTTTTGTTTGTTTTGTTCTGGTACTATATGGTAACCAATCTGGTACCAGACAACTAGGGTTAGGGTTAGGGTTAGGGCTAGTGTCCGTTGGGGGGTAATTGGGTGATTTAACATGGAGTTGATGAGAAACCGTGGAACACCCAACCCACCCTCAACAAAATCCGAGATGCCTTCAACTTGATAAGAAAACGGACTAATGGGATTGATATGCCTTTGAATGTGTTGGTTGATAGGTCGTTGGTTTTCTTCTTCTGAATTCAGTCTTGAAAGTAAAGACTTGAGTGGGGTTTGAACTCAACATCTCCCGATCATGTGGCAGCGTCCTAACACACTGCGCCACTGGTTCCAGACAATTCAACTTCTTTTTTGTTGGTTTTCTTCTTCTGAAATCGGTCTTGAAAGTAAAGACTTGAGTGGGGTTTGAACTCACCATCTCCCGATAAAGTGGCAGCGTCCTAACACACTGCGCCACTGGTTCCAGACAATTCACACTGCTTTTTTGTTGGTTTTCTTCTTCTGAAATCGGTCTTTAAAGTAAAGACTTGAGTGGGGTTTGAACTCATCATCTCCCGATCATGTGGCAGCGTCCTAACACACTGCGCCACTGGTTCCAGTCAATTCACGTGCTTTTTTGTTGCTTTTCTTCTTCTGAAATCGGTCTTGAAAGTAAAGACTTGAGTGGGGTTTGAACTCATCATCTCCTGATCATGTAAGAGTGTTCTAACACACCGCGCCACTGGTTCCAGACAATTCAACTGCTTTTTTGTTGCTTTTCTTCTTCTGAAATCGGTCTTGAAAGTAAAGACTTCAGTGGGGTTTGAACTCATCATTTCCAGATAATGTGGCAGCGTTCTAACACACTGTGCCACTGGTTCCAGACAATTCAACTGCTTTTTTGTTGGTTTTCTTCTTCTGAAATCGGTCTTGAAAGTAAAGACTTGGGTGGAGTTTGAACTCACCATCTCCCGATCATGTAAGAGTGTTCTAACACACCGCGCCACTGGTTCCAGACAATTCAACTGCTTTTTTGTTGCTTTTCTTCTTCTGAAATCGGTCTTGAAAGTAAAGACTTCAGTGGGGTTTGAACTCATCATTTCCAGATAATGTGGCAGCGTTCTAACACACTGTGCCACTGGTTCCAGACAATTCAACTGCTTTTTTGTTGGTTTTCTTCTTCTGAAATCGGTCTTGAAAGTAAAGACTTGAGTGGGGTTTGAACTCACCATCTCCCGATCATGTGGGAGTGTTCTAACACACCGCACAACTGGTTCCAGGAAATTCACACTGCTTTTTTGTTTGTTTTGTTCTGGTACCATATGGTAACCAATCTGGTACCAGACAACTAGGGTTAGGGTTAGGGTTAGGGCTAGGGTCCGCTGGGGGGTAATTGGGTGATTTAACATGGAGTTGATGAGAAACCGTGAAACACCCAACCCACCCTCAACAAAATCCGAGATGCCTTCAACTTGATAAGAAAACGGATGAATGGGATTGATATGCCTTTGAATGTGTTGGTTGATAGGTCGTTGGTTTTCTTCTTCTGAAATCAGTCTTGAAAGTAAAGACTTGAGTGGGGTTTGAACTCAACATCTCCCGATCATGTGGCAGCATCGTAACACACTGCGCCACTGGTTCCAGACAATTCAACTGCTTTTTTGTTGGTTTTCTTCTTCTGAAATCGGTCTTGAAAGTAAAGACTTGAGTGGGGTTTGAACTCACCATCTCCCGATAATGTGGCAGCGTCCTAACACACTGCTCCACTGGTTCCAGACAATTCACACTGCTTTTTTGTTGGTTTTCTTCTTCTAAAATCGGTCGTGAAAGTAAAGACTTGAGTGGGGTTTGAACTCACCATCTCCCGATCATGTGGCAGCGTCCTAACACACTGCGCCACTGGTTCCAGAGAATTCAACTGCTTTTTTTTTTTTTTCTTCTTCTGAAATCGGTCTTGAAAGTAAAGACTTGAGTGGGGTTTGAACTCACCATCTACCGATCATGTGGGAGCGTTCTAACACACCGCGCCACTGGTTCCAGACAATTCCACTGCTTTTTTGTTGCTTTTCTTCTTCTGAAATCGGTCTTGAAAGTAAAGACTTTAGAGGGGTTTGAACTCATCATCTCCCGATCATGTGGCAGCGTCCTAACACACTGCGCCACTGGTTCCAGACAATTCACAATGCTTTTTTGTTTGTTTTGTTCTGGTACTATATGGTAACCAATCTGGTACCAGACAACTAGGGTTAGGGTTAGGGTTAGGGTTAGGGCTAGTGTCCGTTGGGGGGTAATTGGGTGATTTAACATGGAGTTGATGAGAAACCGTGGAACACCCAACCCACCCTCAACAAAATCCGAGATGCCTTCAACTTGATAAGAAAACGGACTAATGGGATTGATATGCCTTTGAATGTGTTGGTTGATAGGTCGTTGGTTTTCTTCTTCTGAAATCAGTCTTGAAAGTAAAGACTTGAGTGGGGTTTGAACTCAACATCTCCCGATCATGTGGCAGCGTCCTAACACACTGCGCCACTGGTTCCAGACAATTCAACTTATTTTTTGTTGGTTTTCTTCTTCTGAAATCGGTCTTGAAAGTAAAGACATGAAGGGGTTTGAACTCACCATCTCCCGATAAAGCGGCAGCGTCCTAACACACTGCGCCACTGGTTCCAGACAATTCACACTGCTTTTTTGTTGGTTTTCTTCTTCTGAAATCGGTCTTTAAAGTAAAGACTTGAGTGGGGTTTGAACTCACCATCTCCCGATAAAGTGGCAGCGTCCTAACACACTGCGCCACTGGTTCCAGACAATTCACACTGCTTTTTTGTTGGTTTTCTTCTTCTGAAATCGGTCGTGAAAGTAAAGACTTGAGTGGGGTTTGAACTCACCATCTCCCGATCATGTGGCAGCGTCCTAACACACTGCGCCACTGGTTCCAGGCAATACAACTGCTTTTTTTTTGTTTTTCTTCTTCTGTAATCGGTCTTGAAAGTAAAGACTTGAGTGGGGTTTGAACTCACCATCTCGTGATCATGTGGCAGAGTCCTAACACACTGCGCCACTGGTTCCAGACAATTCAACTGCTTTTTTGTTGCTTTTCTTCTTATGAAATCGGTCTTGAAAGTAAAGACTTGAGTGGGGTTTGAACTCACCATCTCCCGATCATGTGGGAGTGTTCTAACACACCGCGCCACTGGTTCCAGACAATTCAACTGCTTTTTTGTTGCTTTTCTTCTTCTGAAATCGGTCTGGAAAGTAAAGACTTGAGTGGGGTTTGAACTCATCATCTCCAGATCATGTGGCAGCATCCTAAGACACTGCGCCACTGGTTCCAGACAATTCACAATGCTTTTTTGTTTGTTTTGTTCTGGTACCATATGGTAACCAATCTGGTAGCAGACAACTAGGTTTAGGGTTAGGGTTAGGGTAAGGGCTAGTGTCCGCTGGGGAGTAATTGGGTGATTTAACATGGAGTTGATGAGAAACCGTGAAACACCCAACCCACCCTCAACAAAATCCGAGATGCCTTCAACTTGATAAGAAAACGGATTAATGGGATTGATATGCCTTTGAATGTGTTAGTTGATGGGTCGTTGGTTTTCTTTTTCTGAAATCAGTCCTGAAAGTAAAGACTTGAGTGGGGTTTGAACTCAACATCTCCCGATCATGTGGCAGCATCCTAACACACTGCCCCACTGGTTCCAGACAATACAACTGCTTTTTTTTGGCTTTTCTTCTTCTGAAATCGGTCTTGAAAGTAAAGACTTGAGTGGGGTTTGAATTCACCATCTCCCGATCATGTGGGAGCGTTCTAACACACCGCGCCACAGGTTCCAGACAATTCCACTGCTTTTTTGTTGCTTTTCTTCTTCTGAAATCGGTCTTGAAAGTAAAGACTTTAGAGGGGTTTGAACTCATCATCTCCCGATCATGTGGCAGCGTCCTAACACACTGCGCCACTGGTTCCAGACAATTCACAATGCTTTTTTGTTTGTTTTGTTCTGGTACTATATGGTAACCAATCTGGTACCAGACAACTAGGGTTAGGGTTAGGGTTAGGGTAAGGGCTAGTGTCCGCTGGGGGGTAATTGGGTGATTTAACATGGAGTTGATGAGAAACCGTGAAACACCCAACCCACCCTCAACAAAATCCGAGATGCCTTCAACTTGATAAGAAAACGGATTAATGGGATTGATATGCCTTTGAATGTGTTGGTTGATAGGTCGTTGGTTTTCTTCTTCTGAAATCAGTCTTGAAGTAAAGACTTGAGTGGGGTTTGAACTCAACATCTCCCGATCATGTGGCAGCATCCTAACACACTGCGCCACTGGTTCCAGACAATACAACTGCTTTTTTTTTGGTTTTCTTCTTCTGAAATCGGTCTTGAAAGTAAAGACTTGAGTGGGGTTTGAATTCACCATCTCCCGATCATGTGGGAGCGTTCTAACACACCGCGCCACTGGTTCCAGACAATTCCACTGCTTTTTAGTTGCTTTTCTTCTTCTGAAATCGGTCTTGAAAGTAAAGACTTGAGTGGGGTTTGAACTCACCATCTCCCGATCATGTGGGAGTGTTCTAACACACCGCGCCACTGGTTCCAGACAATTCAACTGCTTTTTTGTTGCTTTTCTTCTTCTGAAATCGGTCTTGAAAGTAAAGACTGGCGTTTGAACTCATCATTTCCAGATCATGTGGCAGCGTCCTAACACACTGTGGCACTGGTTCCAGACAATTCACAATGCTTTTTTGTTTGTTTTGTTCTGGTACCATATGGTAACCAATCTGGTACCAGACAACTAGGGTTAGGGTTAGGGTTAGGGTAAGGGCTAGTGTCCGCTGGGGGGTAATTGGGTGATTTAACATGGAGTTGATGAGAAACCGTGAAACACCCAACCCACCCTCAACAAAATCGGAGATGCCTTCAACTTGATAAGAAAACGGATTAATGGGATTGATATGCCTTTGAATGTGTCGGTTGATAGGTCGTTGGTTTTCTTCTTCTGAAATCAGTCTTGAAAGTAAAGACTTGAGTGGGGTTTGAACTCAACATCTCCCGATTATGTGGCAGCATCCTAACACACTGCGCCACTGGTTCCAGACAATTCAACTGCTTTTTTGTTGGTTTTCTTCTTCTGAAATCGGTCTAGAAAGTAAAGACTTGAGTGGGGTTTGAACTCACCATCTCCCGATCATGTGGGAGCGTTCCAACACACCGCGCCACTGGTTCCAGACAATTCCACTGCTTTTTTGTTGCTTTTCTTCTTCTGAAATCGGTCTTGAAAGTAAAGACTTCAGTGCGGTTTGAACTCATCATCTCCCGATCATGTGGCAGCGTCCTAACACACTGCGCCACTGGTTCCAGACAATTCACAATGCTTTTTTGTTTGTTTTGTTCTGGTACCATATGGTAACCAATCTGGTACCAGACAACTAGGGTTAGGGTTAGGGTTAGGGCTAGTGTCCGTTGGGGGGTAATTGGGTGATTTAACATGGAGTTGATGAGAAACCGTGAAACACCCAACCCACCCTCAACAAAATCCGAGATGCCTTGAACTTGATAAGAAAACGGATTAATGGGATTGATATGCCTTTGAATGTGTTGGTTGATAGGTCGTTGGTTTTCTTCTTCTGAAATCGGTCTTGAAAGTAAAGACTTAAGTGGGGTTTGAACTCACCATCTCCCGATCATGTGGGAGCATCCTAACACACTGCGCCACTGGTTCCAGACATTTCATCTGCTTTTTTGTTGGTTTTCTTCTTCTGAAATCGGTCTTGAAAGTAAAGACTTGAGTGGGGTTTGAACTCACCATCTCCCGATCATGTGGGAGCGTTCTAACACACCACGCCACTGGTTCCAGACAACTCAACTGCTTTTTTTTTGCTTTTCTTCTTCTGAAATCGGTCTTGAAAGTAAAGATTTGAGTGGGGTTTGAACTCATCATCTCCCGATCATGTGGCAGCGTCCTAACACACTGCGCCACTGGTTCCAGTCAATTCAAGTGCTTTTTTGTTGCTTTTCTTCTTCTGAAATCGGTCTTGAAAGTAAAGACTTGAGTGGGGTTTGAACTCACCATCTCCCAATCATGTGGGAGTGTTCTAACACACCGCGCCACTGGTTCCAGACAATTCAACTGCTTTTTTGTTGCTTTCCTTCTTCTGAAATCGGTCTTGAAAGTAAAAGATGAGTGGGGTTTGAACTCATCATTTCCAGATCATGTGGCAGCGTCCTAACACACTGTGGCACTGGTTCCAGACAATTCACAATGCTTTTTTGTTTGTTTTGTTCTGGTACCATATGGTAACCAATCTGGTACCAGACAACTAGGGTTAGGGTTAGGGTAAGGGCTAGTGTCCGCTGGGGGGTAATTGGGTGATTTAACATGGAGTTGATGAGAAACCGTGAAACACCCAACCCACCCTCAACAAAATCCGAGATGCCTTCAACTTGATAAGATACCGGATTAATGGGATTGATATGCCTTTGAATGTGTCGGTTGATAGGTCGTTGGTTTTCTTCTTCTGAAATCAGTCTTGAAAGTAAAGACTTGAGTGGGGTTTGAACTCAACATCTCCCGATCATGTGGCAGCATCCTAACACACAGCGCCACTGGTTCCAGACAATTCAACTGCTTTTTTGTTGGTTTTCTTCTTCTGAAATCGGTCTTGAAAGTAAAGACTTGAGTGGGGTTTGAACTCACCATCTCCCGATAAAGTGGCAGCGTCCTAACACACTGCGCCACTGGTTCCAGACAATTCACACTGCTTTTTTGTTGGTTTTCTTCTTCTGAAATCGGTCTTTAAAGTAAAAACTTGAGTGGGGTTTGAACTCATCATCACCCGATCATGTGGCAGCGTCTTAACACACTGCGCCACTGGTTCCAGTCAATTCAAGTGCTTTTTTGTTGCTTTTCTTCTTCTGAAATCGGTCTTGAAAGTAAAGACTTGAGTGGGGTTTGAACTCATCATCTCCTGATCATGAGGCAGCGTCCTAACACACTGCGCCACTGGTTCCAGTCAATTCAAGTGCTTTTTTGTTGCTTTTCTTCTTCTGAAATCGGTCTTGAAAGTAAAGACTTGAGTGGGGTTTGAACTCATCATCTCCTGATCATGAGGCAGGGTCCTAACACAGTGCGTCACTGGTTCCAGACAATTCAACTGCTTTTTTGTTGGTTTTCTTCTTCTGAAATCGGTCTTGAAAGTAAAGACTTGAGTGGGGTTTGAACTCAACATTTCCAGATAATGTGGCAGCGTTCTAACACACTGCGCCACTGGTTCCAGATAATTCACACTGCTTTTTTGTTGGTTTTCTTCTTCTGAAATCGGTCTTGAAAGTAAAGACTTGAGAGGGGTTTGAACTCACCATATCCCGATCATGTGGCTTCGTCCTAACACACTGCGCCACCGGTTCCAGACAATTCAACTGCTTTTTTGTTGGTTTTCTTCTTCTGAAATCGGTCTTGAAAGTAAAGACTTGAGTGGGGTTTGAACTCATCATCTCCCGATAATGTGGCAGCATCCTAACAAACTGCGCCACTGGTTCCAGACAATTCGCACTGCTTTTTTGTTTGTTTTGTTCTGGTACCATATGGTAACCAATCTGGTACCAGACAACTAGGGTTAGGGTTAGGGTTAGGGTTAGGGCTAGGGTCCGCTGGGGGGTAATTGGGTGATTTAACATGGAGTTGATGAGAAACCGTGAAAGACCCAACCCACCCTCAACAAAATCCGAGATGCCTTCAACATAAGAAAACGGATTAATGGGATTGATATGCCTTTGAATGTGTTGGTTGAAAGGTCGTTGGTTTTCTTCTTCTGAAATCAGTCTTGAAAGTAAAGACTTGAGTGGGGTTTGAACTCAACATCTCCCGATCATGTGGCAGCATCCTAACACACTGCGCCACTGGTTCCAGACAATTCAACTGCTTTTTTGTTGGTTTTCTTCTTCTGAAATCGGTCTTGAAAGTAAAGACTTGAGTGGGGTTTGAACTCACCATCTCCCGATCATGTGGGAGTGTTCTAACACACCGCGCCACTGGTTCCAGACAATTCAACTGCTTTTTTGTTGCTTTTCTTCTGAAATCGGTCTTGAAAGTAAAGACGAGTGGCGTTTGAACTCATCATTTCCAGATCATGTGGCAGCGTCCTAACACACTGTGGCACTGGTTCCAGACAATTCACAATGCTTTTTTGTTTGTTTTGTTCTGGTACCATATGGTAACCAATCTGGTACCAGACAACTAGGGTTAGGGTTAGGGTTAGGGTAAGGGCTAGTGTCCGCTGGGGGGTAATTGGGTATTTAACATGGAGTTGATGAGAAACCGTGAAACACCCAACCCACCCTCAACAAAATCCGAGATGCCTTCAACTTGATAAGAAAACGGATTAATGGGATTGATATGCCTTTGAATGTGTCGGTTGATAGGTCGTTGGTTTTCTTCTTCTGAAATCAGTCTTGAAAGTAAAGACTTGAGTGGGGTTTGAACTCACCATCTCCCGATCATGTGGGAGCGTTCCAACACACCGCGCCACTGGTTCCAGACAATTCCACTGCTTTTTTGTTGCTTTTCTTCTTCTGAAATCGGTCTTGAAAGTAAAGACTAGTGCGGTTTGAACTCATCATCTCCCGATCATGTGGCAGCGTCCTAACACACTGCGCCACTGGTTCCAGACAATTCTCAATGCTTTTTTGTTTGTTTTGTTCTGGTACCATATGGTAACCAATCTGGTACCAGACAACTAGGGTTAGGGTTAGGGTTAGGGTTAGGGCTAGTGTCCGTTGGGGGGTAATTGGGTGATTTAACATGGAGTTGATGAGAAACCGTGAAACACCCAACCCACCCTCAACAAAATCCGAGATGCCTTGAACTTGATAAGAAAACGGATTAATGGGATTGATATGCCTTTGAATGTGTTGGTTGATAGGTCGTTGGTTTTCTTCTTCTGAAATCGGTCTTGAAAGTAAAGACTTGAGTGGGGTTTGAACTCACCATTTCCCGATCATGTGGGAGCATCCTAACACACTGCGCCACTGGTTCCAGACAATTCAACTGCTTTTTTGTTGGTTTTCTTCTTCTGAAATCGGTCTTGAAAGTAAAGACTTGAGTGGGGTTTGAACTCACCATCTCCCGATCATGTGGGAGTGTTCTAACACACCGCGCCACTGGTTCCAGACAACTCAACTGCTTTTTTTTGCTTTTCTTCTTCTGAAATCGGTCTTGAAAGTAAAGATTTGAGTGGGGTTTGAACTCATCATCTCCCGATCATGTTGCAGCGTCCTAACACACTGCGCCACTGGTTCCAGTCAATTCAAGTGCTTTTTTGTTGCTTTTCTTCTTCTGAAATCGGTCTTGAAAGTAAAGACTTGAGTGGGGTTTGAACTCACCATCTCCCGATCATGTGGGAGTGTTCTAACACACCGCGCCACTGGTTCCAGACAATTCAACTGCTTTTTTGTTGCTTTTCTTCTTCTGAAATCGGTCTTGAAAGTAAAGACGAGTGGGGTTTGAACTCATCATTTCCAGATCATGTGGCAGCGTCCTAACACACTGTGGCACTGGTTCCAGACAATTCACAATGCTGTTTTTGTTTGTTTTGTTCTGGTACCATATGGTAACCAATCTGGTACCAGACAACTAGGGTTAGGGTTAGGGTTAGGGTAAGGGCTAGTGTCCGCTGGGGGGTAATTGGGTGATTTAACATGGAGTTGATGAGAAACCGTGAAACACCCAACCCACCCTCAACAAAATCCGAGATGCCTTCAACTTGATAAGAAAACGGATTAATGGGATTGATATGCCTTTGAATGTGTCGGTTGATAGGTCGTTGGTTTTCTTCTTCTGAAATCAGTCTTGAAAGTAAAGACTTGAGTGGGGTTTGAACTCAACATCTCCCGATCATGTGGCAGCATCCTAACACACTGCGCCACTGGTTCCAGACAATTCAACTGCTTTTTTGTTGGTTTTCTTCTTCTGAAATCAGTCTTGAAAGTAAAGACTTGAGTGGGGTTTGAACTCAACATCTCCCGATCATGTGGCAGCATCCTAACACACTGCGCCACTGGTTCCAGACAATTCAACTGCTTTTTTGTTGGTTTTCTTCTTCTGAAATCGGTCTAGAAAGTAAAGACTTGAGTGGGGTTTGAACTCACCATCTCCCGATCATGTGGGAGCGTTCTAACACACCGCGCCACTGGTTCCAGACAATTCCACTGCTTTTTTGTTGCTTTTCTTCTTCT
The DNA here is from genome assembly GCF_951216825.1 of Electrona antarctica. Classification (NCBI taxonomy): domain Eukaryota; kingdom Metazoa; phylum Chordata; class Actinopteri; order Myctophiformes; family Myctophidae; genus Electrona; species Electrona antarctica. Next base: position 24,838,088 of record NC_136803.1, on the reverse strand, counting down.
GAAATCGGTCTTGAAAGTAAAGACTTTAGTGCGGTTTGAACTCATCATCTCCCGATCATGTGGCAGCGTCCTAACACACTGCGCCACTGGTTCCAGACAATTCACAATGCTTTTTTGTTTGTTTTGTTCTGGTACCATATGGTAACCAATCTGGTACCAGACAACTAGGGTTAGGGTTAGGGTTAGGGTTAGGGCTAGTGTCCGTCGGGGGGTAATTGGGTGATTTAACATGGAGTTGATGAGAAACCGTGAAACACCCAACCCACCCTCAACAAAATCCGAGATGCCTTGAACTTGATAAGAAAACGGATTAATGGGATTGATATGCCTTTGAATGTGTTGGTTGATAGGTCGTTGGTTTTCTTCTTCTGAAATCGGTCTTGAAAGTAAAGACTTGAGTGGGGTTTGAACTCACCATCTCCCGATCATGTGGCAGCATCCTAACACACTGCGCCACTGGTTCCAGACATTTCAACTGCTTTTTTGTTGGTTTTCTTCTTCTGAAATCGGTCTTGAAAGTAAAGACTTGAGTGGGGTTTGAACTCACCATCTCCCGATCATGTGGGAGCGTTCTAACACACCACGCCACTGGTTCCAGACAACTCAACCGCTTTTTTTTTGCTTTTCTTCTTCTGAAATCGGTCTTGAAAGTAAAGATTTGAGTGGGGTTTGAACTCATCATCTCCCGATCATGTGGCAGCGTCCTAACACACTGCGCCACTGGTTCCAGTCAATTCAAGTGCTTTTTTGTTGCTTTTCTTCTTCTGAAATCGGTCTTGAAAGTAAAGACTTGAGTGGGGTTTGAACTCATCATCTCCCGATCATGTGGCAGCGTCCTAACACACTGCGCCACTGGTTCCAGACAATTCACACTGCTTTTTTGTTTGTTTTGTTCTGGTACCATATGGTAACCAATCTGGTACCAGACAACTAGGGTTAGGGTTAGGTTTCTGGTTTAAGGACTTCAGTGTTTTGTACCATACTATAGAGCACCGAAGTCCTGACGTCACTGCCCTCTACTACCAGCAGAGGGCAGTGAGCTCAAAGGTTCATGTACGTTTTTATAAGCATTGTACTCTCCATAGGGGGATTTTTTCAAACTGTGTTTGAAAAATAAAACGATCACCCCGGCCTTTTCACTCATATGGATATGAAGCATCGACTGAAGGTGGAAATGTACAAATATACCCAAAGAGTAACAAAATAAGCGTTAGAAACGAGCCAAACAACCCAGAGACTACATTTCCGGGTAGGCTGCTTCTGCCCGCAGCCCGTCGCACAACAGAAACTGAACGTTAATTATGTTTATTTTTATTTTTATTTTATTGATATATAATGTATCGTGGTTAGTACGAGTCGAGTCACCACCAGCTGAGCTTACCTCAACGAGGAATCTCAGGAACGCAATATGTTGACAGCTGGGCGTGACGTATATGCTCAGCGACATTGCATTCATATGTAGTTTCAAGGCTTTTGCGGTCACATTAATTCCATTTTCTCTAGAAACTGGCTGTATCAAATATGAATGGACATCATTAACGACGCACAGCCACTCCCCTGACAGAAACGCCGAGGTGGTCGGTTTATTTTTCAAACACAGTTCTTATATGAAGCGACCTAAAATCGCCGTTTGGGGATCTCAATGCAAATAAACAAATACATGAACCTGGCGATTGACGACCTCTACTGAAAGTGACGTCAGACTTCGGAGCTCTATTGTATGAGTACCGAACAAAGAATGTTTGCTTTTGCCATCTTTGTTGAAGAAGAGTCTGGGCAATTAAGTTTTAGTCTTACTAGAAGTACTACAAGTTTCTCAATATTTTATTTAGTTTTAGTCTGGCTTAATCTAGTTACCTCTGAGGTCAATGATTAAAGTGTGATTACCTTTGAGGGGATTAATTCCACCCATCAAGCCCATTAGTGTCAACCTCAGACCAAAATGGTCTGATTTTGAATCTGAATGGCTTTGTGTTTCTGCTATTGTCCTGGCTCTGCTCTAATTAAGAGCAAATTTAGAAGTTTAGCATTTAAGGGTTTGTTTACTACCCTGTTTCCTGTACTGGATTGGTATTGTTTAAGCCTTGGGGAAATGTGGTGTTTAATTTTAAAATCCACTGCTTCTCTGCATATCTCCTTTCCCCCTCTGTCCAGGTTTGATTAGATTCTAATCCACAAACTTCAAAGGCACTAATACCATGGGTCATAAAGTGTTGTACAATTAATAAAGTTGTTTCTTTTGAATTTTTTACATTATATCTATGTTGGTTTAGTCTATCTGCTATTGTGTTCCTAGTTTCACCCACATATTGTAGGTTGCATTTGTTGCATGTAATTAGATAGACACAGTTTTAACTGACAAGAAAGGAAATGGGTAACAATCAGTAGTGCAAAAAACCCAAAGGCATAATCAGACTTAAGCCGCGTTAACACCAAGGAAGCTAGAAGCAGCTTCTTGCTTCGTGCTCCCATGTTATCTCTATGTATACCAGCTTTTTCGTTTTGAAGCTTGGAATGAACAGCTTTTTTTTGCGTGCTTTTTTTCTCCTGAAAACTCAACTTTGACGCAGCTTTTAAAAGCTGGGTTTTGGCTTCGAGTTTTCACATTTTTCAATTCTGAACAAAAAAAAGGAAAAAAATAGCAAATTTCTGTTTGCTGGACTTAAACCGAATTATACTAAGGCTAATCATTTTTGTGATTTTTCGGTTAGTGTTTTCCCATTTTTCAATTGTGAACAAAAAAAGGAAAAAATATAGCAAATTTATTTTTGCTGGATTAAATTGAACAAACATACTTATACTAAGGTCTCTTGACCAGTTTTTGTGATTTTTCGTTTAGCGTTTTCCCATTTTTCAATTCTGAACAAAAAAAGGAAAAAATAGAAAATTTCTATTTGCTGGACTCAAACAGAATTATACTAAGGCACCACCATTTTTGTGATTTTTCGGTTACGTTTTCCCATTTTTCAATTCTGAAAAAAAAAAAAGGAAAAACTAGCAAATTTCTGTTTGCTGGAATCAAATTAAACGAACAAAAATCACAAATATGTTTTTTATATGTTGGATTCCGATTCAAATAAGGCAATTATACTAAGGTCCCCTGACCATAAAGACCCCCTGGAAAGAGTTCTAAATCTTCTAAACATCATTAACATATATTCTTTTGCAAAAAGGGTGAAGTTTCCCTTTAAAAAATAAGAAAAAAAACCCAGAAAGCCACGGCCAGTGCTACGCCATGGCTTATTATACAGAAGGACTCTCGTCTTGTGTGAAGGAACATGTTTTCGTGTCCATTGAAATGGACTGTTGCCTAACGTTACTGCAACCTATGTTCCCCGCACCAATTCTGTCACCTCATGTTACACACATGCAATAATTGGCTAATATAGCTATGTTGTAGCTGCCAATGCCGTTTAGTTTTTGAGTGGTGCAACCACTCCAAGGAACAGCAATGTCTGTGTTAACCTATGTGACAATGTCCGTGTTAACCTATGTGACAATGTCCGTGTTAACCGTGTTAAGGGGTGGCTGTGGCTCAGGAGGTAGAGCAGGTCGTCCAATGATCCATGGGTCGGCGGTTCGAATCCCGGCTCCTCCTGTCTACATGTCGAAGTGTCCTTGGGCAAGACACTGAACCCCAAATTGCTCCCGATGTGCTGGTTGGTACCTTGCATGGCTTCCGCTGCAATCGGTGTATGAATGTGTGTGTGAATGGGTGAATGTAATGCACAATCTATGTAAAGCGCCTTGGATAAAGGTGCTATATAAATGCACCATTTACCATTTAACCTATGTAACAATGTCCTTGTTAATGTGTGTGACTATGTGACTATGAATACCAGTAGGGGCAAAAGTGGTGCTGTTGTGCCAGAAACAGAGAGAGAGAGATAGTGCTGCACTGTTGCCTGCTAATGAGAGAGAGAGAGGGAGAGGGGAGTTGCACCACTCATTTCACACAGGTGTGATTTTAGCTCACAATCAATTCCACTAGCACCTTCAACTCTGAAATGGAAAAGGGGCATTTGCATTTCTTTCACCATGATGCATTCATGGTCTGGAGATTTATTTTCTCCAGACGGGTAAAAGGGCATGGCGCCCCCTTTGATGTCTAATGTGTGCACGTGCCTGCACACAAACCCCCATGTTATAGCCTACTGCAATCCAAGTTCCCAACTCAAACTGTGTTGCCTCGCGTTACTGCAACGCGTGCACTAAGGCTAAGTTCCCCCAACAAACTCTGTTCCCTGACCTTAAAACTGAAATCTGTGCACTGAGACAACCACCAAACTGCACCATTTACAGGGAAACTTTCACTTGCAGTATAAATGCTGCATATACAGACACTGAATCACAAACTCTCTCTCTCACACACACACACACACACACACACACACACACACACACACACACACACACACACACACACACACACACACACACACACACACACACACACACACACACACACACACACACACACACACACACACACACCGCAGTGTTGTCAGCCTGCTAGAGCTGGCCTCTAATCTCCCCATGGTGTCCCATTAGTCTGGACCTCTGGTGGTCCTCATTTAAGAGCTCCAACATCAAAGCGTGTGCACACACGCACACACACACGGAGCACCCATGCAATTACCCTGCTTCTTTATTTATTTTTTTACCAAATCACCCACACACACACGGTTCCATTTATCCACTGTATAGCTTTCCACACCTAAACTGGACAACTGTTAACAAACACAACGCAGGGTTTCCACATGGTCAATGCAACTTCAGAACAGAGTTTTGTGGCCAACCCGATGTTGTTTCGCTGCACATCAGTGCTTTTCAGAAAAGTCTTATTGCCAGATGGCCTTTCCACGGACGGACCTAACATACTGACACAGAAGACATTTGATTGATTGGTGCCACCTCGTAACTGTGCCCCTCTGAGTCCCTTTGTTTAATCGTTTGGACTTGATCTTAACCCATTCTACAAATGCCTCCTAAATCCGTATAGTTCTCAAACTTTTTCGACCCCCCAAAATGTGTTTTTCCACGGACCCCCCCACCTGAAAATGCTTTGTGCCAGGGACACACCTAGAAAAGAATTCAAACGCTTTCAAGATTCTTTTAACAATGTTCAAAAATAGCAGTGCAGTACGCAAAGTGGTGCACTGTGAGCTTGTTGAGAACCACTGCTAATAGAGGGTATGCGCGTGACATCATCATCAAAAAAGGAAGTTATGCAGGAACGCCTACTGAGTGGCAAAAAACTACTTCCTGGCCTCGACAGCCCATACATCCACACAGAAAATAAATCTGATTGCATTAAACAACATTAAACAATGTTAAACTCACTTTGCATGATGCTTTGCCACTCGATTTGCCACTCGATGTGCCATTCACTTTAAGCATGCGCATACCCTCTATACTAATACTAAGAGTTCTCTGAAAAAACTCTTTGTTGCTGGTATATATATAGCTAACATTTAAAATGACGACACAGATGCGTTCTGGTTTTAATGTGTTAAATTGAGCTCCCCACTTGCAGCGAAATCCCACCACACCACATTAACAAACGATAAAAAAATATATACATAAAAACAAGGCATTCCACAGTTCCGCCAGAGAAGTACGCCACTGCCATCTGCTCGCAGGTCTGCGGATCGAGGCGGGGCCGAACGGTCACATGCACGACCACATCACACAAACGCAACGCTGGCAGGAAATCACCAGAGGAGACAGCTTGTCATTGTTCCATATACCACCTCTTGTTTTCACAACTAAACATTCTTAACTCCCCCCCCCCCCCCACCCCCCCTCCCCCCACACACGTCTGTCTGTACTCTGTAGCATCTGTGTGTGCGCGTGTGTGTTGTTCCAGCGTTTTATCAGTGTGTAATGGTATACTCCGCGGGGGCCCGTTTTTCCGTTAGCTACCAGATCAGAGAGATGTTTCGCCTCTGAAGCAACGAGGGCCGGGCCTTCAAAGACCCAAACTCTGGCGCCCTGTAAGTCGATAGGACCAGATTGCTGAGGGAGCTCATTTGAGGGCCGTGCAACAGGAAGAAGTTTGAGAAACACACACGCGCGCGCACGGCTACACGCGCGTACACACACACACACACACACACACACACAAACACACCCACACACACACACAAAGAGCTAATTAATCTGGGGGATTATGCAATCAGGATGGAGCAGAGGGCGAACACGGCAGCACATTACTCACCACCATGGGCTCCTTCCCCTGACTGGCTGCACGTTGTAAGTTTAGCTGCTGTTTTCCAAACGGAGATATTTTAGTCGTGTCTGACATATTGCTCCTAATGGCCTGTTCCGCACATTCCTAATGGCTCTCTCTCTGCTGAATGCCGGCTGCCGCTCATGTTAGACGTGTCAACCTGACAGACCTGTGAAACATAACTCCACATGAGACTGCGATCATGCTTCCAAAAACCAAAGTGAAGAAAACTGCGCTGTGCGTGTATTTGTCCGTGTTTCTCGTCAGCGGGTTTGACCAATCGATCTGAAATTGCACATGCGGGCATTGATCGTCGGCATGTGCTGGGAGTGAGAAAACCAATTCTTTACCCTTTCCGAAATTTAAGCTGTTTATTTGCATTTTTGTGGTCATGTACCTGCCAGAGAGAGTGCCAAGCCAGCAGATGGAGAACTGGCTCAACAGTGCAAAGTTAATATAAATGACTTTGAAGTTTGAACGCATAGTCTGCAGTAGACCCAGCAACGCGGTTGTTGTGTGCGTGCGTGCGTGCGTGTGTGCGTGCGTGCTTTCGTGCTTTCGTGCGTGCGTGCGTGCGTGCGTGCGTGCGTGCGTGCGTAGTCAATAAAGCACAGCAACCTTAATTACAAAACAGTGTCAGCAAGAACCAGTGACATAACGATCAATTGGCAGATGGGGACATAAATTCTACTACTATGTAGGCCTACCTCATGCATTTTTCACCTTTGTGAGGTTTTCTGTAGGCCTACTCGTGGTTGTTGGTCTCAAGTCTAGTATGGGCTAGTAACATGGTCTTCTGCATATTTTGAGAGACCAAGGCCCTCATTTATCAATTGAGTGTAAATTCTGCCCCAAATTCGAGTGTAGGATTCGTAGTACACCCACGTCGGGTCGGCATTTATGAAGTGATCGCAGACAGCTGATCCTTCCTTAATTTCGTTCGGACGTTTATAAATGTGACGGCTGAAATCTATCTGGCACGCCCTATGAAATCAAGCCTCGCCCTCGTTTTTGCGACATGAACAACTGCAATACGACCTGGAAACCATGGTTACAGGAACAAAAAGTCTCCCTCGCTTGCCTAAGTTGCCTGCCCTTGCTGCCCCCTCTCATACACACACACACACACACACACACACACACACACACACACACACACACACAGACGCACGCACGCACACGCAACTTGTTGTATCTTAAATAAATAAACCTGCATGAATTAAATAAAGCTGTAGGGCTACCCTGTCTGTTTCTCCTCTCGCTTCGCTTCCCTTGCTGCCAGCCTCACCCCCCCGCACGCACGCACGCACGCACATATCGCAATTTGCAAGCAACTGTCACTGTGTGTTGTTAGTTGTATATTACATTATTAAAGTATTTTTAATTTAATATACAATAAGATATATTAGTGAACGAAAACCTGAACCTGTGAACCATGAATTAAATAACAAATAGGCACACACACGCTGCTGTTTTGCATAGGTGCTCCTCCTGTCCTGTCTGTCTGTCTCTCTATCACTGTGGTCCGTCCGTGACACCGTGACCAACTGACCATGCACCGCACGTTCGAGAGTCTATTTAGATTGCCTCGCAGTCGCTAGTCGCTGCAGTGGGGGGGCTGTCAACTGTCAATATATGAATGTGCAGCCAAAACCGTATAGCCTCATGTGGCTGGCACTGGTGGTGGTGGGCTGGCTGGGTAGTCTACCTATCTCCGATGCGGTTCCCACTTGCGCTGGCACGGTACATTTGGCATTCGAGCGACGCGTCGGGTTTATTAAACGAGGAGGAGATTGCACATACCGTAACTCCAGAAAGACATCGGCCTGCTGTAGATTAGGCTACAGTAGGCTACCCACGTTGGGACTCTCCGCAGCTGCACCACTGCACTATAGTACTCTCCAACGTCCCGTCATGGAAATATTTCAGCACAAATATTTCAGCCCAAATCCTCGCATGTATGAGCTCATGCAAAACACTGTTTAAATGGCTTAGCATACCTTGCAACATTGTTTTTAATTGCGCGATTTTAATTGCTTGCTTGTAAAGTTGGAAATCTCCTACTAATTTCATATGACACAAAGACACATCGTTGATGTATTCTTTTACTTTTTTTTTTTTTACATTTAGCCCATACCTATACAGTTTTATATAAACATTTTAGGAGTGAATAGCCTACATATGTTTAGATGCCTGTGACAGCCTCTCAGCTGGTCAAACAATGCTGCTCCGCTGTTCTACGACAGAAAAACAGGTGAGGACAAAGCGTACGACAGCTCCCGACCAGACGTGAGTTTTGTCTTGGCACAAGATAATTTTCAAACGTTGGCGCAAATCGTAAATGCCGAAAATTGCGGTAATTTCGGCGTACACCCATATTTTGGCGTACGCACGGTTGATAAATGAGGGCCCAACTGTGTATGAAATCCGTCTCATGGACGCAATATGTACATAAGCAAGATATAGCAGAATAGAATAGAATGTTTTCTATCTTCTCATGAAAACATATGAAAGTCAAATTCAATCAAGTTTGTATTGAATGGGATGGGGCTATGGGGTGTTGTGCTAATTCGCTTATTTCCATCGCTCACAATTATAATTTTTTTGTATATATCCTCTCTTCATAATGTAAATAATATCCCAAGCGGCACACTTTACTACTTATTTCGATGGAAATAAGCGAATTAGCACAACACCCCATAGCCCCATTCAATTCCCATGCAATTCAATGCAATTCATTGATGAGGGCTTATGGTAGGGGAAATAGCCAATAAGGAGTTTTTGCACAAAAAAACACCTGGACCTCTTTGGTGGGGACGTAACAACTACAAAGAAAGGTAAGAAAGGTAAAAAAGCCTTCTAGCATGGAATTCTCCTTTAAGCACCCATTATGCCTAAAAACAAAAACATGTATGCCCTAAATCAGGGGTTCTCAACGTTTTTGGCCGGGGACCCCCGGAAATGCTTTGGCAATGTCTCGGGACCCCCTCCCCGCCCCCTCCCGACCCCCAATATAAATTGACTGCTACAATAACCTTAAACCATCTTGGGCGGGAACCCCTTTTGGTGTTTTAAGCATTGTTATAATTTAGCTATTGAAAAATAGCAGATCTACAAGCTCGTAGCGCGCCACCGAGTGGCGCGATACGAGCTTGTAGGTCTGCTATTTTTGAAAAATCGTGAAAATAAATTATTTTACATTTTTTTGTAAATAATTTGGGGACCCCCTAAAATAATTTGGCGACCCCCCGAGGGGTCGCGACCCACAGGTTGAGAACCCCTGCCCCAAATTAACATGATTTGCCTTCAGCACTTTTAAATGAGCACATTTTCTAAAATTCCAAACCGCAAACAGTACACCCCACAAAGCACATAACACTCACTTCAATATACACCGTGTACACAGCAGTTAAGTATTCACAAATAATACTTTGGTTGATTTGGAAAAACCCCCGGTCTGCCCCGCGGTAACAAGATGTGCACATGCACGCACTACAGTGGGGGAACACGCAACAGGCCAACAGCACGCACACAAAGGCCAGCCCCCACTCGATCAATGACACAACATGCACTCATGTGTTTATAAAAAAATCATACCTGTGTGAAGTGAGGGGCGCTAATATATTATAATGTATAATATAAGGCCCTTGCTACACGAGGACGTCGCGGGCTGTTCCCCTGCCGTTTGTGAACGATATAAAACTTTACTGCGTCTACATTGCGGTTATGTTAATTATGTACGATGTCTACACGAGACCGGTAAACTGCTTCGTTTTCAATAGAACGTTGTAGTACACATGGCCGGCTGTAGATGGCCACCCAAAAAGTCTGTCTCACTCACACTCTCCAACAGACATCCTCAGCCACGCTCCAAAAGTGCAAAAGTGGCAGCACCTGTCACTCATTAGTAGGCTGGCTAATCACTCTGTGAAGAGTGCATATGTTTCTCCACAACGGACTTGTTTGCTTCTAAACCCTTGCTTTTCCCTGTGTGTCACTCAGCAATAAGGTGAAACTAGAACACAAAGATGAGTAGCCTATTTCTTTTTTAACACGCAGCACCCCTCTCTCTCTCTCTCCCTCTCTCTCTCCCCCTCTCTCGTGCGCGCTGCTGCTGTGACTGTGAGACTGACACAGACGCGGTCAATAATAGCATAAATAATAGGCCAAATATAACACTTTCCCTCTATCTGTGATCAGCTCCTCACACACATAACTCCTCTCTCGTGCATGCACGCCTGCTCAATCTCAACAACTGTTTGCGTAAATATGTATACATTTTTCCCGATCGGGGGTGTTGTTTCTGTTCTCCAAAAATAGCTCCTCTACAAGCTCATGCATGTGGGCTGCAGATCGGCTATTTTTGGAGAAGAGATTTATAGACATTATGTGCAAATATAAAATAGCTGTGATACTTATATGTAAGTGGTTATGGTGAAATAAACCATTAACACTGGTTACGTTCTTAGTCTAGGCATGATTCATGATAACTACTTTTTATATATGTGATGTATGCCATGCTTTTGTTATTGCTTCATGTAAGTCGCTCTGGATTAGGAGCGTCTGCTAAATGCCTAAATTGTAAATTGTAAATTGTTAGTTTGGAGGGGGCGAGGGGACTATGACATCACCGTTTCAGCAAATTAGGCGGCATTTGCTATACACACGGAGAAGTGAAAGTCGCGTCTCCAAACTTTCCCACTCTGGAAGGTAGTTTCAAAATTAGCCGTTTAAGTCCCCCAAAACGCCGTCTCCGTGTGACAAAAAGGGCAGATCGGCTAATTACTTGCCCAAGAAACACCGAAATCGTCCTCATCTGGATGGCCCCTTAGTCTAACTCATGTTGATTATGTGATGTAATGGTGATGTAAAACAAACGGTGCCAACAAAAATATTAAATGCCATTAACAATACAGAGACAATATGACGTAATGAGTTACATTATGATGTACATTTTCCCTTCATTCTCAATGGTGTTTACAAAAAGACGAAAATCACTCCGAGACTACTATAGCGTGAATAATAAGAAAATATTAAAAAATATATAAGGAAGTATAAAATAATTTTATTCAATTAACCCCCCCCACACACACTTTCTGACAGTAGCTTACTGCACTTGTGAAATATCCAGGTGTATGTCTGTAAAACTGTACCCAGACACACTGCCAGCAGGGTCTTGAACCTGTGACCTTATGGTCACCAGGCAGTGACTCTATCCATTCAATATGGCTATCTACTTATTCACAGTTTCATGTGAAGGACCCCCAACTTTATATGTATTTGGTTACGGACCCCCATGTGAAAAGGTGTAGTGCCAGATTACATACAAGTATCCACAATTTGACAAGATGTTGATACACCATTCATACATGTAGGCCGTGAGCCAGGACCCCAAATCTGGGGTCATCGGTACCATTGGGCCGACTAAGCCTCATAGTGATTTTTGGGAAGGTATACATGTCTAGAATTAGAAAATATGTGATAGCATTGCAGTGGTGGTAGCTTTCTGTGTGTTATCACTCCGTTTATAACCACATGCCAAAACACAATTTTCAAAATCCGAATGAAGTATTCTACTTCAAACTGATGGTTCTCTCTCATTATTGATCATTTATCTTTGAAGAATGGTTGGGATACAGCTCAGACAATATATTTCTCTGAAAAGTTGTTAAAATTAGCATATCTAGAAATATTGTAATTATCTATTACAGGAGAGACAACATGAGACGTACTTCTGTTTTCATGAAATATGTAGCACAAAGGTTCCTAACATAAATTCTAAGGAAATGTTTTATGAAATTCAATAAACTAAATTCTAAGGAAATGTTTTATGAAATTCAATAACCTAAATATAGTGCAAGTGTACAGTGTAAGTAATGCATACGATAACTTTCCGTTCACCAATACATACAGTACCTTAATATTACCTTTTATTCTTCTATCTGTTCAATACTAAACCTAATAATGTTGTTTTTTGTTTGTTTTGATTTGTATTTGGGGACATAGAACAATTTTAGCTTGGTGCTGTACTCTTCTGTACTGTACTCTACTGTACTCTACTGTACTGCTCTACTGTACTCTACTGTACTGTACTCTACTCTACTGATCTGCTCTACTGTACTGTACTGTACTGTACTGTAGTCTACTGTACTGTACTGTACTGTACTGTACTGTACTGTACTGTACTGTACTGTACTGTACTGTACTGTACTGTACTGTACTGTAAGCGAGTTGCAGTGGTTGTTTTGTAAGGATTTCACTGCGCAAAGAGTGTAGAGTGTCGGTGTGTATAACACCGAGGATGTTAACGGAGGAACGCTCCCGAAAGGGTTAATGCCACTTTTCTGTTGTATAAGTAAGATGCATTCCTGAAGCTATTTTTTTAAATATCAGGTCAATTTCACATGTTGAGGTCAGGTCAAGGCTAAATTTGACCTGTGGGAGAACAACAAATAGAAACAACTTGATGAGCGTTCATGATTCACTTAAAAAAACCTGTCAAAAACATCACAAGAACTGGTATTTGTAATAATAGTATAAAGGCTCATTCATAGTCTGGATTTTCGGTGGTGAGGTGACCACCAAACTACAACATAATGTCACAAGCCGCGGTGAAGAGCAAACCACCACCACCGCCCCAGCCCTTCTCTCTGTTTTTACTCACCACCGCTCAACAAAGGCAGCGGTGGCCGAACGGATAGCGGAGCGGTCTTGATACCGGAAGGTCGCCAGTTCGAATCAGCGGTCCGACACGTTAAAATTACCACCGCTGAAGTGCCCTTGAACAAGGCATTGAACCACTACGATGAAATGTGTTCTATGAGCAGGGCCTGGCTGGAAACAAGTTCTTGAGCTTAGCCCAGATACCCTGGGTAAATATAGTAATCATTTCATTTCATTTCAACATTATTTCAGCTCCGGTGGTCACCTCACCACCGGAGCGGTGGTCACCCCACCACTGGAAATCCAGACTATGAATGAGCCTTAACACACTATGATAATATTTATCTTTTGCAACTACATTCAATATCTGTAAGCTTCAACTCATAATCAGGATCATAAAGTCAACCCACCACATGGCCCTAGCCCTCCTGACTGGCAGCATTATCTTTCCCAAATCCTGGTCTACCTCATCGTTAAAATCCTCTTTATCAACATTTCTCATTTGTAGCTTGAACATTTCATCAGGTGTCAGATCACCCTTAGCAAAATGTGGATGTCCCATCCAAATTGTGTGACATCAGCCAAATGAACTTTCAAGTTGAGCTTGGTGGTCTGCCACATTCCACTTGGATATGAGGTTGCACAGGACTGTCCCATTCTAATGCTCTGTACTTTATACTATAGGTCTACCCGATACACCCCAATACACCAACAAGACAAGCACATCAGTTTATTCACTGAGCATGCGTATCACCCTGCATCAGGGACATAATGATGCCTGCCTCATCATGACCAAATGCAGTATCCATCATCATCATCATTACAAGGACCACGGCAGTGCTTCTTTCCTCTATTCAACAATAGAACATCACTTTGGGTTTGGTATGGACACCATCTTGGATTTGGCAATACATAATTACCTGATGATAATTTCACTTTCACTGATTCAGCCACATTCCTTTAGCCCTAAAACCCCAAATAATGATTAATTAGTACTAGTTTTATATAGCCATTTTAAGCTCCTGGCAGCCATATTGGATTCCATCTCGAAAATGGCGCCTTTCCGGAACAGAATATGTATATATTCCTAGATTTTCAGTATATTCTTAAGCATGCCTAGAGGTACCAGAACCAATTGGAAAAACCTTTTCTATAATTTTTTTTGGCGGTGTATTACTATATGTTTTTCATATTGACCATGTAATTTTCGCCTAGTGTTATAAAATAAAATGCATGATAGCACTGATAAAGCTACCACTGGTGCAATGCTATCACATATTTTCTAACTCTACACATGTATACCTTCACAAAAATCACTATGAGCCTTAGTCGGCCCGATGGTACCGACCAACCCCCCTGGCTCACGGTCTAATGGTCAGAGCAAAGAATCAAACATGCAACCTCTTGTTTCATTGGGCCATTGAGCTTTTGTTTATCCGTCATCAAAAGCCAAATCTATGATTTTCTTGGTTCATAAACATTCATTTAAGACAAGCAACGGCACCATAGACATGTTTTATGTTATTTTTGTTCCCAAAACATTTAAACTATCTTTATGTATTTTGTGCATATAGTTGTTCGTTCAAGAAGAAGGAGAACTACAACACAGCAGCCAGCATGGTGGCTCAGTGTGATAGGAGTGTGATTTTAAGAGCGGAATAAATGTGATGTCACATTCCGTGCTCAACCAATCAAATCATCGCTATGTGGTACACAGACACACAAAGCTGCATGGCATAGGAGGGGCCGGCGCCCCTGAAAAAATAAAATAAAAATCACACAACAGTGTGACGTAGGGTAGACGTAGGGTAGGTAGGGAGGGGCAGTTGTGAGTGATAGCGGGTTCCCCAGACCAACAAGTCAAAGGCACCGCTTCCGTTTCATGAATTTGTCAGATTTTTGAGGGGCCCCTCCTATACACAGGTTTAATGTTTGTCTTTAGTTCAAAGTTTGTTTAGTAAACGCATTGACAATGAAGGGAAAATGTACGTCATAATGTGTCGTTTACGTCATATTGTCTCTTTATTGTTAATGGCGTTTAATGTTTGTGTTGGCACCGTTTGTTTTACATCACCATTACATCACCTAATCAACAGAGTTAGACTTTAATATATTAGCGCCCCTCACTTCACACAGGTGTGATTTTTATTATTTATATTTCCTTCTTTATCGTAGGCACGCTTTTATCATGTCGTCGCCGTCGGGTTGTTATTGTTGGTTGTCATCATGGCTGCCAGTTCCCACCTGATGTCGTGTGTGAGGTCCGACTGCTCCATACCGTACTGAATAACTGCTAGCTTACATAATGTCTTGAGGCTAGGACTGAAGTCTAAGACATACAGGTCATCAGGGGTGTTGTCTCCTCCAAAGAGGAAGAGACGATCTCCCACCATGCAGCAGCGCATCTTATACGTTGGACATGGTCCTTTCCCCTTGGGCTCAACCTTCTTCCAGGAGAAGGTCTCTGGACTGAATTTCCACAACACATCATTGAGGGGCTTATTGTTGAAGACACCAAATATGTACAGCTCTCCATTGTAGGTAAATGCTGAATGACAGTAGCGTCGTGCTAGATGAGGCTGTTGAGATGATGTGCTCAGCCAGAGCTTGGTCTCTGTGTCAAACACTCTGATGGTGTTGTAGTCATAGCCCCCAAATACAAACATCTTTGTCCCGATGATGGTGGCAGAGTGACGTTTTGTAGCAGGAGGTTGAGTTCCTCTGATGTTAATTAAAGACCAGACCATTGTGCTGGTGTCCAACTTGTACATGTCATTAGTGGTTCCAGTCAGCTTGGCCAATCCTCCATGGATAAACATGGCCTTCTCCAACACACAGGCTGAGTGCCAGAGCCTCTCCTCTGGAACAGTGCCAGAAACCCTGGGTTTGAACCATCTGTAGGCGTCAACATCAAATGCATAAAGCACATTGCAGTAAGGCCTCCCTCCCCAGATGTAGACTGTATCTTCAACCAACACAGCTGTGTGGCCATAGCGCCTGGATGGAACCTCTAGGTGGCGTCCTCCTCCTCTTCCTGGGGTCAGCTTCCTCCAGCATAAAGGCACTGTGTTGAAGACGTGAACATCAATGGGATCACTGTCTCCTCCAAAGCAGTACAGCTTGTCCTGCAGCACCACAGCTGCATGGAAATTCTCTGCTCCTCCTCCTTTCAGATGGACGGTCCAGCGGATCATTCTAACGTCAGGTTGCTCTTGCTTCTCTGTCCCACAATGCAGTTCTGTCTCTCCGTCTCTGTCCCAGAATGCAAGTTCTGTCAACCACACGCTACCTCTTATATCGCTACAGTGGTACAAACGTCATGTGCCGCCTCTGGCCAATCCATGAAGCCGGTGTGTTGCGTCAGCCAGTCTATCTGTGTCCGTCGCTCAGGGAAAAGGCTCCAGTTTTCAGTGTGACTCTGTGTGTGTGTGTCTATCATAGAGTAATAAAAGGATAGAGACCGAACCGGAGCGTTAGCCCCCCCCCCACCTCCCCCCCGCTATTAATTTCATTAGAAGTTGCTCAGTGGCGTTTTGAAGCACCCGGAAGACTGCCGGAAGTATAATTATAACTCAATGGCTCGAGTGAGCGGGAATTTAGCCTAGCCCCGGACCTCAAATTTGAGGTCCGGGCTGACGCACGTGACGTCATGAACGTCCGTCCACCTCCATGAAAGTGCTGCAATTCCACATTTTGCCAGTAGGTAGTGGCAGCTTCAACGTTGGATAGCCTTACTGGGGGCTTGGTGTCTATGCCATACATGGGAGGCGGCGGTGGTAGAGTGCCTGGATGGTAACCGCAAGGTTGCCAGTTCAAACCCGGGCTCCCCCAGAGTTACTGTCGAAGTGTCCTTGAGCAAGACACTGAACCCCTAATTGCTCCCGATGTGCTAGTTGGTGCCTTGCATGGTTTCCGCTGCCATCGGTGTATGAATGTGTGTGTGAATGGGTGAATGTAATGCACAATCTCTGTAAAGCGCCTTGGATAAAGGCGCTATATAAATGCTGAACATCGTGCGTGTATAGCTGGCATAATGTTGTGTCGAGGCCGGGCACGGGACTCCATGTCTACTAATCCAATAGTTATGGAATAATCACTAAGAAAATTAGCTATTCTAGACCTAGTTTTGCTCCAATGTTCTGTCCGTGTCACTGACAGAGTCACTATGCTGTGTAGTACCAAGGTACCGCACCAAGTTGTCATACAGTGGAAGTTTTACTCATAGTGCTGGCGGCGCCACGGTCATCGACTTATCGTGTCATACAGCTGAGTTCTACTCAAAGTTCTGGAGGTCCTGAAGGACTTCATGACATAGTGACTCTGTCAGTGACACGGGAGAGAACATTAAAGATGGAGTGCCACATGTTTTGTATTTTTCCAGTTTTTCATGTGTCTGAGGTGACAGTACTTCATTAGACACCCTGGAGTCGTTTTTATGTGCAATGGTGTATTAACTTTGTATTTAGGGTTTCTTCCTGGAGGCTGAACCCTTGACAGTCAAACGGGCTGTGGAGCTGTCTATGTGAGTCCAGCTCATGTCCTTCTGCCCAACACATGTTTTAAAAAGAACACTCAGAAGAACACCCTAAAAGTGTGGAGGTTTACAGAGAACATGGTGGCTCTCTCTGTTAAGACACTGTGTATGTGATCCTCAGGTTGTGGGTTCAAACCCAGACAAGGCTCTTCTATCTGAATCATAGATGGGGGTCTGTGGCCACCTATTATTATATATTATTATTATTATACCTATTATGCATTTGGGTGTCCTTGACATGACAATGTTTGAGAATCATTGTGTTGATAAGAAGAGGCAGCTGAATGGGTAGAGAGGCTGCCTGTGAAGCAGAAGGTCCTGGGTTCGAATCAGGGTCCCGGCAGTGTGTCAAGGCCTTAACTTCATGCTCTTCTGTGGGAAGCAAAGTGAAGCTGAAAATCTGTGACATTAAAGCAACGCCACTGCATTTACTTTGGGGTGGCAGTGGCCACTTTGGATACAAACATGGCAGCCAACTTCTTTGAACAAATGTAAAATGGGGCGACTGTGGCTCAGGAGGTAGAGCAGGTCGTCCAATGATCCAAGGGTCGGCGGTTCGAATCCCGGCTCCTCCTGTCTACATGCCGAAGTGTCCTTGGGCAAGACACTGAACCCCAAATTGCTCCCGATGTGCTGGTTGGTACCTTGCATGGCTTCTGCTGCAATCGGTGTATGAATGTGTGTGTGAAAGGGTGAATGTAATGCACAATCTATGTAAAGTGCTATATAAATGCACCATTTACCATTTACCATTTAAAATTATTATATTCTCATTCTGCATTAGAACGCAGTACACCTGTGGTGTGGCCACCAGATGGCAGTGCAGTACAGCACATACCACCCCACCGGTGGCCAAAACAGTCACATTAAACATGTATAGCATTATTAGCTGAATTTACTACTCCATGAGCTTGAGAATCATTGTGTTGATGAGAAGAGGCAACTGAATGGGTAGAGAGGCTCCCTGGCAAGCAGAAGGACCTGGGTTAAAATCCCGGTCCCAACAATGTGTTTGATTCTGTGGGAATCAAATAGATGAATGGAAGGATGATTGTTATTGCTTAAACATGTAAGCAAACATAGTGCTGCTATAAATAGATCTAATTCTTATTAGAAAGGCATTTTAACGGTACTTTTTATTCACCCTAACTAGCCTGCACAGGTGTGTGTCCACTTGCCCTCCCTGTACAGTTATGATTTTATCTTCAGGAGACAAAAGTGGAGACAAACCGTCTCCACTTTATATTAGTATTATCATATAGACACCTTTTTATTTCAGAAAACACCTTCCTCAGTTCAAATAACTACATTCAGCCATGCCTTTGGCTACGTCTGTTTGTTATGGTATGGTAACTGTCTAATGTCAATATACAAATCTGTACATACCATGTGAACATGCTCTATACTGTCTAATGTCTACATACCAATCTGAGCTCCATACCACATTAACATAGACCTGGAAAGTCTATACGTTGTTATACCTTTCAATCTGGGAAAGCTTCTACAGCTGAATAGTGTCTTCATATGCCTGCATAATACAGTAGATGTCATAGGTGTGATGGATACAGGGTCTTTATGACTGTATAATAGATGTAATAGGTGCGATGGATACAGTGTATCACAAATAATCACAAATGTGATGATGTCAGCACATTTGGGTAGTAGTAGCTATGGCCATTTATAGCCCAAGGAGTGTTTTTTTTTTTGCAAAACTAATGCTTGGAATTGATTCAGCATCATGAAAACCCCCTAGTTTGACATGTCACATGCTACATAAAGCATGTTGGCAATGTTGGCAATGTTTTGCCTTCTATAGGTTGTTAATGGTATGGTCACATATTATGCCAATTATGAAAATTGCTCAACATATGCAAGTTAGCATCCGGCAGTTTCTACATGCTGGGGACCCATACTCAACATTTCTAACATAAAACTTTGGTGTACTCAACATGTCCGGGTTCACAATGGGGCTCTATGGGCTGGCAACTAGACTATTACTGGAGTATTCACACACTATTCACACAATCCTGTTTAGTTTGAACAGACTTGACTGTCTTTGCAAAAGAAAACACAGCATCGAGCTGGATGTAACGTCATACACAAGATCTTCAGGGCTTCTGGAGCAAAGTCTTCAAAACTAGGTTCAGAGTAAAGACCAAGGAAGACTTGAACAAGAAAGGGAGTAAATTAGAACGCGGCAACTACCGCCCTATTTCTATTCTAAGCTCCATCTCGAAAGTGATGGAAAAATAGTCTATGAACAGGTTGAAAAGTATCTTGCCACTAATAAATTAATGTACGAGTTCCAATCTGGTTTCAGAACATCCCACTCCACTGACACATGCCTCCTCTATTTGAACGACCACATCAAACACGAGGTGGACGCTGGCAAATACTGCGGCATGGTCATGCTGGACCTCCAAAAGGCTTTTGACACCGTGAACCACTCCATACTGGTTAACAAGCTAAAAGCTATTGGTTTTGATAGCACATCAGTGAGCTGGATGCAATCCTACCTGGAGGGGAGAGAACAGATGGTGGAGGTGAACGGAACACTGCCCCCCCCCCCCCCCCCCCCTCCCAGTGAGCTGTGGCGTTCCACAAGGAAGCATACTAGGGCCTTTACTGTTCCTAATATATGTAAACGACATGTCATCAGCTTGTGACTGCAACTTGTTCCTGTTCGCAGATGACTCAGCACTGCTGGTCTCGGACAGGAACAAACTGCAGGTTGAAAAGACCCTCAGCTCTGAACTCGGTAGAATCTGCACCTGGCTCGCTGATAACAAACTATCCTTACACCTGGGAAAAACTGAATCCATTCTCTTCGGAAGTTCGGATCAAATAGTAATCTCAGCAAGGCAGATGGCTTCTTGGTTAGAGTGGGTGACAATATTATCACACGAAAAGATGAAATTACCTACCTAGGTTCCATCCTGGAGGCTAATCTTTCCGGTGATAAAATGGCCATCAACGTAATCAAAAAAGTCAATCAAACAACAAGATTCCTTTACAGGATCTCCTCACTGGTCAACAAAAACACCTTGAAGACCTTAACAGGAGCCCTCGTACAAGGTTTCTTTGAGTATGCATGCACCTCTTGGTACCACAGCACCTCAAAGGCCCTTAAAACAAGGCTCCAGACCTCCCAAAACAAACTGGTCAGGCTCCTACTTGGCCTCACCCCCCGAACCCACCTCACCCCTGCCCACTTTGACAGGCTGGAATGGCGTAGGGTTGACGACAGAGTACAGCATCTTGCAATGGGTCTGGTCCACAAGATTCGATACACCACCAAGATACCCATGTACCTGTCTAAATACTTCCTTAATGTTAACGAAGTCCACACCCACAACACCAGAGGGAGTGCAACAAACCATGTACAACCCAGATTCGGCACAAACAAGGGACTAAATTATTTTCGCTCCCATGCCACCAAAATGTGGAACGCCCTACCAACAGTCATTAAGACATGTGAATCCCTTGACTCCTTCAAAACCGCTCTCAAAGGGCACCTACGGACGGCTGCAATTCGAAACTGGCCCCCGTAAAATCTGAATCCCCCCACCGCCCCTTTTTCCCCTCACTGTATGTTTCTTTTCCTTTTTTACCTCCTTTATGATGAATTCCTGTTCTGTTCTTTGACTATATAGTAGTGTCTATCTGTACGTCTCTAAATGTTTTGATGAATTGAACATGGTGGACCCTCTTGTAAACAAGTGTAATGCTTAATTGGGTCGTCCACTCACAGTTAACAGTCTTTGTATTGAGTTTGTGCTTGAAATGTACTGTAATTCTGCAAACTGTTAATAAATATTTCAATCAATCAATCAATCAATCAATCAATCAATCAATCAATCAATCAATCAATCGAACCCACAACCTTATGATCATGTAGACAGTGTCCTATCACACTGAGCTACCATGCTGGCTGCTGTGTTTTAGTTCTCCTTCTTCTTGAACTAACAACTATACGCGCAAAATACATATCAAGATAGTTAAAATGTTTTGGGAACAAAAAAAAATTGCTTGTCTTGTTTATGTCTTGTTTATGAACCAAGAAAATCATAGATTTTGCTTTTGATGACTGATAAACAAAAGCTCAATGGCTCACTGAGATATTAGTCTGCCAATGAAACAAGAGGTTGCATGTTCGATTCCTTGCTCTGACCATGTATGAAGGTAACCTCAACATCTTGCCAAGGTTTGGATACTTTAAAAGTTTTAAATGTAAATCTGGCACTACACCTTTTCACATGGGGGTCCGTAACCAAATATATATAAAGTTGGGGGTCCTTCACATGAAACTGTTTGTGAACCACAGTGAATAAGTAACACTACACAAACACACACACAATGCATATCAAGTTTAAATGGAGTTGGTACAACATAAGTTCAGGAGGAAGACCACGCCTTCAATGATAAATCGTTGACTAACACTGCTCCTCCTCAATCTACCCTAAGCTCCATCCTCGGCCAACTTCCTGCAACACTCTGTGATCAATCACCATGGTAACCCATCCAGTACCTCCCCTCGACTTATCTACCATGGTAACTGATAACCTTCCACCCAAACCCCTCCCCTTTCTCCACGTATTTATACCTGCACGTCTACCTGCCATTTCGTGCTTGGTTCTTCGTATGACTCACGTCACGTATCTCTCAGTCACACGGCCGCTTCCGTGTTTGCTCCTCCGCCGAATCCCCGTCCGATTTCAAAGTAATCATTACTTAACTTACCCTCAACTTAAGTTACCTTGCCACCACGGACGGACCACACTATCAGCATTCAGCACCGTCCCCCGTCGGAGAAACCTCGGACAGACGCCACCAACGCCAGCCAGCCACCCCGTATTCCAGCGCTGACACCCCGCCATCAACCGCTTCCTCATCGATCTCGTTAATCCCGTCTCACTGAACCGCCGTTCAGTTTATTCTTCCAACGCCAACCTGGCCCATCGACGTCGCGGGACACAAACACCACCGCGATCCGAGAGACCACCTCTCTCTCCCCCCCGCTGCAACTTCAAAACCGGCACACTTCTTGCCACGGACCTGTCACCTTCGCTGATTCGATGACGTCACTCCCAAATGCTGCGCTGACTGAGGCTGAGTTACACACCCGCCCACCAAGCAACTACAACACACAAAGCTAAGTTTCCTTCAACACCATTCATTCATACTACCCAGCCAACATGTCCATCCGGGCCCCACATGGGTTTTGACATGGGCTAATGGGCTCGGGTTCCAAGTGGGCCGTGCACCCAGTTTCCACGGAGGGCCCCCCTTTTTACAAGCCGCCGTGTAAGCACAGCTGGACAGCTTTCTCTCTGCGGTGCCCTTCACGCCCACTCGCCGTAGCTATTGGCTGTACTGACAGCCTCTAGTTTTCATCACAACCACGCATTCTATTGCGCTACAATTCAATCATCTGTGTGTTTGTTTCCTCATGCTCCACGATCATGCAGATCACCCCCTCCTAACCTACTGAATTCATTCACCCTCCATTCAGCCTTTTACCCACCCACCCCTCACCCAGCCCCCATCTAACACTACCCACCCATCCCCTAGGGCTGCACAATCACTCAACTCCCTTGGTGAACTAGAAATTAACGGGCCATCATGGCAATGCATTTACCCAGTTAACGGACATCTACAGTCAAACAATTTACTGATCGTCTGCTCATTAACATCTGATGTAACGAGCATTTACCCAGTTATCTGCCCGCATGCTGGGCATCCGCTAACATCATCGGACATCTTCAGTCTAAACAATTTACTGATTGTGTGCTCATTAACTTTGACATAACCTTCCAGCCCTCCTTCCCTCCCTCCTTCCCCTCCCCTCCCGCCTCCCCCGGCACAGCGTGCTCCCTCCTTACCTCCCTTGGCAGGGCGTTTCCTTCCCGCCTCCCTTCCCTCCCTCCTTCCCCCCCTCGGCACAGGGTGCCTCCCTCCTTCCCTCCCTCGGCAGGGCGCTTCCTTCCCGCCTCCCTTCCCTCCCTCCTTCCCTCCCTCGGCACAGGGCGCCTCCCTCCCCCTTGCAGCCTTCTTCCAGCCCTCCTTCCCGCCCTCCTTCCCCTCCCCTCCCGCCTCCCCCGGCACAGCGTGCTCCCTCCTTACCTCCCTTGGCAGGGCGCTTCCTTCCCGCCTCCCTTCCCTCCCTCCTTCCCTCCCTCGGCACAGGGTGCCTCCCTCCCTCGGCACAGCGTGCCTCCTTCCACCCCTTCCTACCTCCCCTGGCACAGCGTGCCTCTTTACAACCCCTCCTACCTCCCCCGGCACAGCGTGCCCCCTTCCACCACTGCCTCCCTCCATCGGCACAGCGTACCCCCTTTACTCCCTCCTTCCCCTCCCTGCCTCCCTCCATCGACACAGCGTGCCACCGCCCCTCTGCACTACATGCTCAAGAATCGATTACCCCGTGATGCCGTTCGATGACAAGGATCAACTACCCCGTGATATCGGTCCATTACAAGAATCAATCGAATCTACCAGATCATCGTCGCGGCTTCCTTTGGGCTTAATTGACCAGCCGCCCGCTTCTCTACGCTCAAACAACCATCACTGTTCACAACACCAAACGGAAGCTCGTCCAGACCATTAAACTCCACCCTAACCACCTCCAACCTACCATTCTGTCCCAAACCATCATGGGGGAAGACCCTACGATGACTCATCCCGGGTCACCGGCACGACTATAAACCACACCTACCTACCAAGCTCTCCGTCGGCGCTACTCACCCCCATTCTCTAACACACTAGACCTGCTTCGCAATTCCCACCATCAAGCAACAACTTCCCTACAGACTCCAGTCAGGAACTCCTACCCCTCGTCTCATTCCACGTCACCCGGCTTCCCGAGAGCCTCTAAAGAACTAGTCACGTCATCCTCCTCGCCTCAAACCATCACCTCAAACCCACGTAGGACGAATCGACTCGCTCCACTCGGACCACGTCAACCTCTCCTGCATTCCCTGGGTTCCTAGGGTACTCGGAATTCAGTACTTCAATCTCGCATGCAACCTCGCACGCATCAGACAAGGCGCCCTCGGGTCTAAGAAACGCCCACCTCGCCACCGTCAAGTAACTGTTTCTACGCACTCCTCTCTTGGGGTCCTGTAATGACGGAGTGCGCCGTCTCAGACGTCAGCCAAGACGGACGCCTCTCTCTTCGGGCCGTCTCAGATGTCAGCCAAGACGGACGCCTCTCTCTTCGGACCCCAGGCCAATACTCAGGGTCCAATACCCCCATCGGAGCCCACACGGGCACCTCTCAGGGCCGCCGCCCCTCAATCCCGGGCTACGCCCTTCATCCTCCCCCCTCAGGGCTCCGCCCTTCATCCCCCCTCAGGGCTTCGCCCTTCATCCTACCTGGCCTTCGTCCACCACCTCCCCCCCCACAGAGCTTCGCAACGAGCTGGCTCTCCCTTCACCTCCCCCAGGGGCTTAGTCTTCACTATCAGGGCTTCGCCCTTCATCCCCCCCCTCACCCCCTCCCCCCTCCTGTAACGCCAAATCATCCATGTCTTCCTCACCCCTCGACCCTCCCCCCCCCCCCTTTCACCCGTCACCCAGCCCCTCGGAAACCTCCTACGTCCTCACTCCCCCCCTCCTTCCCCTATTCCCAACCCCTCGTCCTCCTCCCTTCCCCCTCGTCCCCACGGACAGCCAAGGCCATCCCACGCATATCAATATGCACGCATGTCAACATGCACCTCATTTCTATCGTTCCTTTCCATGTTCCACTTCTCTTCTGAATAAACGCTAAACCATGTCAAACGATGTTCGATTGAATGTGTGGTCTGTACTAGTGAAATGGAGTTGGTACAACATAAGTTCAGGAGGAAGACCACGCCTTCAATGATAAATCGTTGACTAACACTGCTCCTCCTCAATCTACCCTAAGCTCCATCCTCGGCCAACTTCCTGCAACACTCTGTGATCAATCACCATGGTAACCCATCCAGTACCTCCCCTCGACTTATCTACCATGGTAACTGATAACCTTCCACCCAAACCCCTCCCCTTTCTCCACGTATTTATACCTGCACGTCTACCTGCCATTTCGTGCTTGGTTCTTCGTATCCCTCCCTCCCTCCCTTTTCCAGACCTAGAGTCTGGTCAGCCTGACTTTTCTTCCGCCGCCAAGGGGAAGTTTTTTGTCACCACTTCAGAAATTGCTTGCGCCCCGTCGCAATTGCCTACTCAGGATAGGACAACATCGGGTCTCCACAGGAGTGCACCGAGACAACTTGCAGTGTTCCACACCTTAACCAGTTTAATTGCAACCATATCCTCATTTTCAGGTTCCAGATGGGGGTCCTGTAATGACGGAGTGCGCCGTCTCAGACGTCAGCCAAGACGGACGCCTCTCTCTTCGGGCCGTCTCAGATGTCAGCCAAGACGGACGCCTCTCTCTTCGGACCCCAGGCCAATACTCAGGGTCCAATACCCCCATCGGAGCCCACACGGGCACCTCTCAGGGCCGCCGCCCCTCAATCCCGGGCTACGCCCTTCATCCTCCCCCCTCAGGGCTCCGCCCTTCATCCCCCCTCAGGGCTTCGCCCTTCATCCTACCTGGCCTTCGTCCACCACCTCCCCCCCCCACAGAGCTTCGCAACGAGCTGGCTCTCCCTTCACCTCCCCCAGGGGCTTAGTCTTCACTATCAGGGCTTCGCCCTTCATCCCCCCCCTCACCCCCTCCCCCCTCCTGTAACGCCAAATCATCCATGTCTTCCTCACCCCTCGACCCTCCCCCCCCCCCCTTTCACCCGTCACCCAGCCCCTCGGAAACCTCCTACGTCCTCACTCCCCCCCTCCTTCCCCTATTCCCAACCCCTCGTCCTCCTCCCTTCCCCCTCGTCCCCACGGACAGCCAAGGCCATCCCACGCATATCAATATGCACGCATGTCAACATGCACCTCATTTCTATCGTTCCTTTCCATGTTCCACTTCTCTTCTGAATAAACGCTAAACCATGTCAAACGATGTTCGATTGAATGTGTGGTCTGTACTAGTGAAATGTTTTTGGAGAAAGAAAAAAAAAACATATCTATGGTTTGATGTGCTGTTGCTTGTCTTAATTGAATGTTTATGAATCAATGGAAATTATAGATTTGGCTTTTAATAAACATAATGACACTGGGATAATAGCCTACCTACGAAACAAATGGTTGCAGGTTTGATTCATGGCTCTGACCATGTATGATTAAGGTAACCTTAAAAGTTTTAAATGTAAAGTTAGTAGATGGACAACCATATTAGGTGAATGGATAGAGTTGCTGCCTGGTGAGCAGAAGTTCACAAGTTCAAGACTCTGGTGGTGTGTTTGGGTGTAAACTTAAACTAAATATCCTTTTTTCAGTTTTAATTATATTCATTGCCGATTTAATTAAACAAATATTTATTGAGCTCAACCGTCCGGGGACCTAGGCTGCTGAGCCAGCCTGACAGTGTGCCGCGGGTTCAACTCCCGATCCTGACGGCCTTTTCCACGTGTCTTCCCCCCATTTCCTGTCAGTCTACTTTCAACCTATCAATAAAGGCAGAAAAGCTACAAAGTAATTTGTTTAATCGAGGGTGCTACAGTATGGGATACATAGAAAGTACAACAATATTTGCCTTTGAGATGCTGTGGAATAGAAGTAAAAGTACTGACATTTGGAGTTACTTCAGTAAAGTAAAAGTACCTCCAAATTGTACTTAAGTACTGTACCTAAGTAAATGTACTCACTGGTATTGGCCCACATAACATCACAACACAACACTGTTGAATCGGCCCCTATAGAGCGTCGCAGTCCCGCCCCCTCGAGAGACCCGGAAAAGAAATCCCCGTTCATTTTCCTCATAGACTTTTCAGAAAGTATTTATTTAAAGACGCTTACACCTCGGACAAAGCCAACTCTTGTCGTGACTTTTTTAAATGTCTATGGGGAAAATGCATTGAGATTCATTTCCTGGGCCTGGTGTTGTCATGAAAGGGGGCGGGACTGCGACGCTCTATAGAGACACACGGGGACTACAAATTTCACGCCCCCAAATGAGACAGCGTCCCCACTTCTGGTCCGTTGGCACGGATACTGCAGGCCAGCCCATAGAAGATCATTGAAATTCAACTGTAGTTAGCCTACTTTTAAAATAATATGAAATGAACTGAAGACTATATTGATTTGAATAAAAATATGTTTCCAAATGTATGAAGTGTCTTTGTCAACATATATTGTTTTCTCAATAGAGGATGTATTTCACAATTAATTTACCACTTGAATGAGTTACCCATAATGTTAACGGAGCAGAGGGGAGACGGCAGACAGAGAACCTGTCGCTTTTAAGGGACGTCACTGCCTTTACGAGGCTACGAGCGCCGACTTTGAAGAGTGGTATTCTCAATATACATCCCGATCCCGACTGACTTTGTTATTCATGTCTATATTTTGAACATGTCACGGGCTTACTATATATGTTCTACCTACCACGGAGCTCCGACGGTGTGTTTTACCACTGTCAACTTGTTGTATAATTAACTTTGCTGAATAGTTGCATGGGAAAATAATCCAGCTAAATGGAGGAGTGACATCCTGACATTTTCAACTACCTAGTGAATTCTCCAGATGAGTATTAATAATAGTCTTGCAAGATGCTGTTTAGATCATTTTCAACAAATACATAGCATATAAAACGAAATACACATATATATGGGTATTGAAAACCTCAAGGGATGCAACCCACGATATATACCGTGCGACCACTTTGACTTGAGATTTACAATGCTAGCACTTTTCACAAACTGATGGAGTATATTATAGTACATTGTAGGATGTATATTGAGATGGCAGGTTTGTGACATTGAAAAGGACAAATCAAACATATGGGACACTTTATTAGAACACAAAAAAATCGCTATAGCCTCAGTAATGAACCAGTGAAATTAGGGTATTTCATGATGCCTCTCATAGGGATTGCATTGGCAGCTGCAGTACACAGTTGAAACGGACCAGAAGTGGGGCCGCTGTCTCATTTGGGGGCGTGAAATTTGTAGTCCCCGTGTGTCTCTATACACTGACACCACGGCACGTAATCAGCGCCTCAAACTGTGACTCCGCCCACCCCCGGGGGAAGTTGTGATTTGCGCTCGTTCACTGCAATGCAATTTGCGGCATTTTCAAAACAATATTGAGCAGAGTAGCGATTATCAAACGTATTTGCAATGCCATACGTTGAAAGATCTGTTGCCCGTGGACAAGGCACGCTATCTCCGCAAGTTTGACAGCATCGGCATAGATGTTTGTCCGTATGTGATTAAGGATTGGACCAAGTTGCATTGGCAGCCATATCAAATTCTTACCCCAGGCTAAAACCGGATGTGACGTTTTTGGGTGTTCCTGTCTAGCGTGGTGTCAGTGTATAGAGCAGAAATCACACTGGCTGTGGCATGCAGCTTTCAGACCCTGCTAAGTTGACTAGAGTTGATTGACACTTGACTGCCCAATGAACATGCTTCCATGAGCTTGGTATAAATGTGACATAGGAGCTCAACTGATTAGTGCAACTGTCAACTGGCATAAGAAACCTGGGTTCAACTGGGTGGCTTAGTATGTGCACCAGAAATGAAATGGACATTTATGGACCACAATGGAAACAAACCTCTGGCTTTTGTGTCACTATTGCTTTAAACAAAAGATCAAACACAACCTCAGTGGCTTCACTGGAATAAGAGCATGCCTATGAGACAAGGGGTTGGAGGTTCTATTCAGGCTCGAGGTAGAGATGAATCCATTTCCATTTCGCTTTTTATTGAAGTACAATAGCTCACTTCATGTGTTGAATGGTTACAGATCCCAGCTGGATAACAGAATGTTCCAGGTTTGAGTCCCTGCCCTGGAAATGTGGCACCATGTGCCAGGGATATGGCCGTTTTTAGCCCAGTGCAAAACAAATGCTTGCAAAGGATTCAGACTCGTGAAAAAAAACATAGTTTGACCCCTCACATGCTACATAAGGCATAATTAAATGTAGTAGCCTACATTTTTGCCTGCATAAGGTTATTTCCTGACTATCTGCCTACTTACCCTACAAGATCTCCCTCCACAGACAGCTGATTCAAATGAATGATCAATGGCTCACTTGTCACGAGTATCCTTGTTCCTCTGGGTTTCATTCTCACTGGCTGTATTTCTTTTTATTATAGTCTGTGTCACCCCCAAGTGGACAAAAGCAGTGCAACCTGCCTACAACACAGCGTTTAGAAAGTCATTTAAATAAAGTTATATTTTAAACTTTAAAATGGCTATACAATGTCACGATTACAGCCCACTAAATGTAATGATTTTTTAAAAAGATTCATAATAACTCATTTATTATTATGTTGCTCTTAACAGTATGTCAGTATCCTAACTCCTGTCCCCATGTTTCATTCTTCTGACTGACTGCTGTTGCTGCTGTAACACGTTCTCTGCATGGAGATTAAATGGTTGTTAAGCGACTTCAGCTCATGATAATAAGCACTGATGATTCATTTGAAGTGGAAGGAGATCTTGTATAGACAGACCTTTTTTAATTTCTGTGAAGTTGTGTTCTCACATATTATAGTTGACTGCATGAGCAAGCAGATTGTCTACTTTCACAATGGAAGAGAGTTAAATGAGCATTCAGTGATTTGGGTGATTTGAAAAACCACCCAGTCCGCCCCGGTAACGAAATGTGCACATGCACACGCTCTACAGTGGGGGGAAGTGCAACAGGCCAACAGCATGTACACCAAGGCCCACCCCCACTCGATCATGATTGGAGGAAGGCCCCTCTCATCCTGATTGGATGAAGGCTTAGTCACCCGCCACCAAAAATGAAACTAGGGTTTCTTGTCCCCAGGGCCTCACTGGGGACAGGGGGGATCTCCTTATATGGTCAGCACACTCTATAGTAGGGAGGATTATCAAAAAGAAAAGAAAAAATAAGTGATATTTGAATTAAGTGAAATCACTGAATATACCTGTAAATGTAATGCCTCAACTCCAACTACAATTCCAAATGCTCGCCAAGGTGGGGGGTCCTTATTAGTTCAAATATGATAATTTTGGGGGGTCACACACACACACACACACACACACACACACACACACACACACACACACACACACACACACACACACACACACACACACACACGGAGAGCTTGTAGGCCTACAGTACAGTAACCTACAGTACGTACAGCACAAGTACAGTACAGCACCACTCAGTTCAGACTGGTCAGATTTTATTGTATATTATTTAGCATACCCAATAGTAACATAATCCATTGAATCCATCTTCTATGAATTATGTTTGCGATGGTTGTTGAAAACCACCATGCCAACAATCAAAGTAGTCACAAAAAGTACACAATCTTTACGAATTCCCTACCAGCTATAGGACACATCAAATAATGTTGAACATTGAGTCATAATCAGCAAAAATCTTACACAATCATGATGTGATTATAAATCACAGATACAAATATAAATAATGGACAGGTATGATTTTCAAGTTAGTTGAAGTTAATGAAACAAGTTGAAGTTTATTGTCATAACAACGTACAGTACATAATTAGCAGTCATGAAATTCTTGTCCAACTCAACTTGTCATAGTAATACAAAGATGAGAATGAGTGACATCAAAACAATATTTAATCAATAAATCATGACATTTATTTTGTACTGTCCTCGAGGTTCGACCAAGACGTCCAAAACCAAGACTCCCACATGAATGAAGAGAATCAGAGCAGCATTATATCAAACATCATGGAGCTTATATATGATTATTGCTCAACCCATTCAATTTCTCGATTTGTACTGGTTTCTCAATTTTACTGTACCTAAGAGGGTACAAATGGAACTAAATGGATCGTTTGCAACTATTAGAGGGTACAAAACACACCAAATGGATCCCAAACCATTCTGAGTCTACAAATGGAACCAGATTAATTTCAACCCATTTTTAACTGTCAGAGGGTACAACTGGAACCAAATGGACCCTGACCCATAGAGTATATAAAAGGATAGAGACTGAACTGGCGCGAAGCTCCGCCCCCCCAGCTATTCATGTCAGTGGAAGTTGCTCAGTGGCGTTTTGAAGCACCCGGAAGACTGCCGGAAGTCCCTCCTCCGGACCTCAAATTTGAGGTCCGGGGTGACGTTGGAGTGATGGTCCTACGTCACGACACAATGTTAAAGCCCAGCTGCACGGGGTTTCCCGGTCATGAATCTACGGGTCCGCCTGTAGTCCCTCCTCCTACCACTAGGGCCCAGAGCTTCAACGTTGAATAGCCTCACTGGCCCCTTGCCCTGACCCCATGAGGATTTTACTTGTATGACCTCAGCGTGCGCACGCGCGTGTGTGTGTGTGTGTTCTGTTCTTGGATGGTACTGTACCTCCTCTCTCTATCAGACACACTGATGATTCATTCCACCACACCCTGAACCCAACATAGAGCGGTTCAGTGAATTTGGTCTGGAAGGTGTGCAGGTGAGTGTGAGTGTCAGAGGACACCGTGAAGAAGGACACAGTGCCATCAAGATAGTCAACACGCACTGCTACTCTACTGGAGGGAGGGGAGGGATGGTCGGGGAGCTCGGTTTTCTTCTTATTGTGACACACGGTGTAGGGCAGGCGGTGTTAAAAATGCCGTCGCATTTCAGACTCCAGGACTTCTCGTTGAGTCCAAACTCGCCGTCGACACCCTGTCAGTGGAGGCCTCTGTATGCCACTGCTATCTGAACGCCTCCACTCCACTCGACCACCCAGGAACAGCGTTTAGTCACGGTCAGCCTCTGTCTACACATCACCTGCCTCAAGTCTTTAAATCTGTCCGGGTTAACAGTGTACTTCTGATCCGCACTCGTCCATGTCACTTTCCTGTTGTTCTCAGACAGAAAGGTCTTTGTGTGTGCCGTGTTTGGATCCAGTGTGAGTTCACACACATCTGATGAGAGAACAAGACGGTGAACATTAAAATCATCACGCGCGCAAACGCGCACACGCACACGCACACGCACACGCACACACACACACACACACACACACACACACACACACACACACACACACACACACACACACGCACACAAAATTATTATTCTAAAAATAATAATAATTGAGCTGCACAAGGACAATAAAAGCTCACCTCTGTGTGGATCCTTGCCAGCACGATCCTGTTGAACAGTCATGTTATTTCATTTCAACAACATGTACAGTATGGTATTGCATTGTATGAACTCTATTGAACAAGTAATTCTGATTGAACAACATCATGTCTTGAAAGAGGGAGGAGATATGACAACGAAAGCCATGACAGACAGACAGACAGACAGACAGACAGGCAGACATCAGTGAGTGAGTGAAAGAGTTTATAATGTGTCATGTATTCTTTACCAGCTCCTTTTGCACTTGGAAGACGGCCTCCCATATCCCATCCAATCATGATCGAGTGGGGCGGGCATTGGTGCACGTGCTGTTGGTCTGTTGTACTTCCCCCACTGTAGAGCGTGTGCATGTGCACATCTTGTTACCGGGGCGGGTGGACCGTTTTTTTCCCCAACTCACCCAAATCACTGAATGCTCCTTTAAGTAAACAAAAAAGTAGTACTTTTTCCACCACTGCCAGTATCTCTACAGGTGGGAGGTATAAAACTACTTTCCAAGTGATGGTTGTTGCAGGTCAGTCTCCTCACCTTTAAAACTGGGTCTGTCTTCATTCTTTTGGCTCCAGCACCTCTTCATGAGTTGTAGCAGCTCCTCCAGCCCTTCGGCCTGCATTCCATCAATATCCTCTAGGGGTGGCCGTACTCCCTTGCAGACATTAAACTTAAAATAGTAGTGCCCAGAATCTGAGAGAGCGGAGGGAAGATAGAGGATTTATTATTATACATATGAGATCGGCTACTTGTCAACTAATGTTTAGTTTAGTTTAGTTTATTTGATCATCTTCACAGTAACAAAACGGCTTATTTGTTAACACACGGTTACATAACCAAAAGGAACTGGAGGTGATCAAAAGGAATAGGCTGAAGCTGAAAGCTTATAAATGCCTATCCTACGAACATCAAAATAAAAAATCCTCACGTGGTTACAGCAATTGAAGGAATTACAATAAACAATCCAAACAATTTAACACCACCGTCAAGAAGATTCACAACCAATTAACGAGAACCAACACCATACCCCACCCACCCCCGTGTCACCATAGAGATCCACCAGGATCCCTATACATTAATTACCATAATCATCATCATCATCATCATCATCATCATCCTCATAGGTTAAATATGTTATATACAAATTATCTTATGATATACTGTATTTAGCCAAAAGGATATGTGATTCTAATAAATTGTTCTTATTGTCGAATTAACATTAAGTAAAACAATCTAATCTGTGTGGTCAAGACAATTAGTGATTAAAGCTGCTATAAGCAATAATTATGTCAACATTTTCATTACATTTGTTTTGGTATTCAGACAGGCAGCAATGGGTAGAATGCTCCCAAAAAAATGTAGTCTCTGTGACTCATCTAGGGGCCGCAATCTGCATTCAAATATTTTCCTAGAAGCTTTGTCATTGGTCGATTTGCCTGTCTACTTCCTGATTGGTTAGTCATTGCGACCGGGTTTTTTTTCCAACCAATTACAAAGCTTCTAGGAACATCTTTGAATGCAGATTGCGGCCCCTAGATGTGTCACAGAGACTCATTTTTTTTGGGAGCGTTCTACCCATTGCTGGCTGTCTGAATAATAATAATAAAAGTAATTAAAATAATTGCTTATAGCAGCTTTAAGGAGTTGTGTCCACCAAGACATTTTGGGTAACACTTTAGTTAATGTTGGGTCTATAATGCATTCCTAAAACATTATAACACTCATTATAAATGTTTATAATCATGTATGACAACTCAAAATATTATTTATAAAGTATTATAAGTGCTTATAACACATGGCCATAACTGTGCTCATAACGCATGGTACCATTTAAAATGCATTATAAATTGATTTATAATAATGATGCATTACAGACAGACAGTTAATGCATTACAAGTAAAATGTTACCTGGTACTAAGCTTATAATGCATTATAGCCAGGACTTATACATCACATTGATATAACTTATAAATACTTCCTAAACCATGCTATAAGTTCTTATGCCTAATTATACACACATAATACGTATTTTAATGCCTTATCAGTGCATTATAGACCTGACCTTAAATGACAACTCCAGATAAAATAACATAGGCTCATTTTCCTACATATATTGATCCCAAATGACTTGCCTTGGGGGTTTATTTAGCAGAAATTCCCCTGTCGTCCAGTTTCCTCAGCAGCCCTCATACATAGAGTAACATAGAGTGGAGCACATAAGCATATATTGCTTTTACACTATTTGTTGGGTTCAAAAGTGATTTTGAAAAGTGAAAAAGTCATTACAAACACATGCATTCCTTGGTTGTCCCACACGAGCCATGCACCACAGTCTGCTAAACAGATGTTATGTTGTTATTTGTTTTGCCATGTCTTGGAAAAGACGCGCTGTGATTGTAGTCAGTACAGTGACTTTGATTGGCATTTGGCACTTGGGACAACCAAGACATGGATGTGTTTGTAATGACAACTTCTCTGGAAGACAACGAAGGAGAAAGAAAGAAAAAAATACAGAAGACGAGAAAGATAATTACTCACTTAAAATGCTCCACACCAGTATCCCGTAACAAAAAAAAAGAGACATTGATCATCATTTAGCATACATAGTCCACTTATCACACATGGGACACACTGGTTGAATTTCGGTCCCACAGAAAATGGCAAAGGGAATGATAAATACCTGTAGACATCAAAGGCAAGGGTGGCCCCCTCTGACCCCGAGGCCTCTGGAGGTGCGAAGAAGGGTGTGCACGCCCCAATGAGATTTTTGGCCGTCCTTATGTCTTCAAACCTGGCGAGGCCAAAGTCAGTGATCTGGATGAATAACGGAGAGAAAAATGAGGGAGAGAGAGGGGGGGGGGGTAGGAGGAATAGACAGAGGGTAAAGGAGAGAGAGCAAGAGTGAATGATGATGTAACAGTACTGCGAGTCTGCGACCAGAGCCATCAAATAAAAGAGTTATGATATTGAGGAGGCAGAAACCGAGTGCTCGAGCGTTGTTCGTGCTGCCTGGAGAGGGACAAGCTGGAGTTTGAAATATATATTGTTTTCAACGACGGCGGTGCAAATAAGAGCAATTTTAGGCATGGGTGCAACATGTCAACTGTAGTATTGCTGTTGCCTGAGTCCAATGTATTTCTGCCTACTTCCGGTCCAGGACTTGTCCCTATTTGTTGTCCCCATTCTCAATAGAAGTCTATGTAGGAGAGACGCCATTGGACTGGCCCCATGAAGTGAACGGAGTTTGCGTAACTCTGTCTTACTCTATGGCTCTGTCTGCGACAACAGCCAGGCAAGCTCTATCACATTATCAAGTGGCTGCTTGAACACGCACCTTTTGAAGAGTTTCTACCCGGCTACCATCAGACTGTTGAACCAGGACTGGACACTGCCTTGTTCAACTGTGTGTCGTGTCTCACCACACCTCTCAGCCATTATAAAATACAAGGTAGCCTCAAAATTCTTGTGGCTTATTGCTTTAGTCAATTGTGTCTATAAATTCAACCGTTTTCTGCAGCTCAAGCCACAATACCCCCCCCCCCCCCCCCCCCATCTCACACACACACACACACACACACACACACACACACACACACACACACACACACACACACACACACACACACACACACACACACACACACACACACACACACACACACACACACACACACACTTTTTGAGTGGTGTAAACCACTCCTACAACTGGCTTTTGTGTGCAGAGAAACAAATGAGCATGGTTGCTATGTTCAAAATAATTTCTGACGTAATTAAATCACACCCGGGTGAACTGGATGACCGTAGCAACCATGCTCATTTTCTCTGCACAAAAAAAGCCAGTTGTGAAATCACATCCGGGTGTGATTTCATTACGTCAGATCAGAGCTGATCATGCTATATAAAACCTTACACCACTCAGTTCACACGGGTGTGATTTTTCTGATCACATTTCATTTTATAGTTGTATTATGTAAAAACAAGAAATGATGACAGTCAGCTGCTTTTATATTTG
Organism: Electrona antarctica; assembly: GCF_951216825.1. Lineage (NCBI taxonomy): Eukaryota > Metazoa > Chordata > Actinopteri > Myctophiformes > Myctophidae > Electrona > Electrona antarctica. Next base: position 24,801,476 of record NC_136803.1, on the reverse strand, counting down.
CGGCGGTGGTGGTCCAGAGTAAAAACTAGAAAAAGTGGCCCTCGGGGCACAGGTCTCCACCAGGGCAGGTCAGGTTGTGGCCTCCTGGTGGTGCTATAATAGGCCAATATGAAAAGGGTGACATTTCTTCTTATGCCTTGGATGGCATTTGGATGATTTGAGGGATTTTGTTCCAAATGTGTTTTGCAAAAATCCACCTGTTGGTGGCGCTATAACAGGCCAATGTGAAAAGGGTGGGATATATTCCTCAGCCTAGTAAGAAAGTCCAGGAAAGATTTCACGTAAATTGCACGCTGCGTTCATGATTTCAGGCTTTTTGTTCAAAACGGGCCAATCCTACGAACTTTAAAAGCCAATGTTAGCCAATTAGGATGGAATCTGAAATATCGGACAGATCTGTCTTGAACACACACGGACTCACGCACACACAGAGTGCAAAACATACTCTCTGCCCATGCCTTCGGCCTGGTGGAGACAAATTATTATAATAATTAAATGGCAGATGTACAAGCTCCCAACCCAACGTGTCGATATATGAATATGATGCATTGTGAGCTTGTAGATATAGGCTATTTTAACTATTGTATTCTTTTTTTATTATATATTTGGTAAAGGAATGGTTTTGGTCATACAAGGTTTCCATCTGACAGCATGGTTCTGTATCAGTATCAGCAGTATTCCATTCAAATTGGCTACTATGAATTCCACAGGCCTGGGAATACAACCTGACCTGGCGGGGATATGCGGCCCGGGGCCCGGCCGGCTACTTTCTGCTTAATATGGTATGGATATAGGCCTACATACTGTTGACATTTACAACTTTATCAACAAAAATACTTATACATGCAATGATGCACAAATAAATTGCATTAAACAGTGCTGCCGGGTGGGTCTTTGCGCCACCGCTCTGGCATTGGAAAATAAACTTTGAGGTCCAATGTTAGGCTGCCTCCAATCTGAGAACCCATCGGCAAATAAAGGAATAGCAGCGCCCTCTTTTTCCTTGAAATTGGACGTGAGTCAACAGTCTGTCTTGAGAGGCTGCCTCAAAAAGGTCAGAGACTGTTGCTTTATTTTATTGTTTGTTATTTATGTATACAATACTGTCCGTTTTGAGATGCTGCAGTGTGTGCAGTTCAGATTGTTTTTTTTTTTTAAAGATATTTTTTTTGCGGCTTACGCCTTTTATTGGTTTTTTTGAAGGGACAGACAGGAAACGGGAGAGAGATGGGGGAAGACATGCAGTAAAGGCCGTGTCGGGCACGGGAGTCGAACCCGCGGCACACTGCGACTGGATTACCAGTCGGGTGCCCAGACGGTTACGCCACCGCCTGGGCCGCAGTTCAGATTGTTGATGTTGAATCCAAAATGTGGAATATGCAGCATAAAAGACTTGACTATTTTTGTTTTATATCCTGCAATTATTCAGTTTGGCTGATTGGAGACTTCTTATTCAAATTAATTGGATTCAGTTGTAAAAGGAGCTGGCTAAACAGCTTGTGTTCTTTTTGCGGGTGGAAGGGGCCCGGTTGAAAAGTAATATATAAAGTAATATGTAACACTATTGTGTTACATATTATACACTATAGTGTATTACTATTGATTCCAAGTAATAAGTAATGTAATATTATTACTTTTTCTAAGGAGTAGTAAGTAAAGTAAAGATATTACTCTCCTAAGTAATATTGCCCAACACTGGTTGTGCAGGCCCCACAGCTTTCGGACCTGCTAACCTGCCTGCTCAGAAAGGCTTTAAATACCCCTGTCACTTAACCTCTGCCTCCCTCTAGGGGTTACATAAAGATGGTGCTGGAAGCAGCAGGATGTTTTTGAATGTGGAAGACTTAAGTGCTGAAGAACTGGACAACACATTGAGAGAGGGGTTTACCCTGACTCCGCCAAATGCGGCTGAAGAATAGAACCGAAATATCAGTATAAGGGGAAAGTTCGGGTGGGCACTGTAAATATGATTCACTGAGGATGCCAAAGGAGACATTATATTCCCAACCTGTGGAGGGCAGTAATACGCCTCGCGGCGTCCACACTGCCGGAAATCCAAAAGAAGAAGAAGAAGAAGAAGAAGAAGAAGAAGAAGAAGACCGTTACCCACAATGCAGTTGTGAAAACAACATGGCGTGTGTTGACTGCGCGGTGGCATTTTACATTTCGGGAAGTTTAAACCAAAGATCCGACATCGTTAGCCCTGCTGTTGACACTTTAACAAACAAAGAAAAGTAAAAACGTGTCGTTTCAAAACAGTGTGGTCGTTAAGCAGCAGGAGGACGTTTGTTAGCAGCTCAACCACTGAAACACAGCAGGTAAACTATTCACGTTGTGCTTCATTCGTTTGTCTTTGTTTGACTCGTCTTTTAAGATGGAACATCAATCGTATTTCTCTGCTTGCTTGTAAATGTGCTCATAAACAACCAGTAGTTACCCCAGTAAAAAATAAGGTATTTTCTTCTCCTTTCTCCCTCTGTTTTTGTCACAATCTTGGTTAACTAGTTACTTAGATTATAGGATACTTAATTAGCCTATATTATTACATTGTTACATTTCTCTCAAACGCTACCCACCGTTGACTGTCATTGTAACAATGTAATGCGGAGTGCTCATTCTATCTCAATGGATTAGTTCCAGCCATTGGAGCAATGTTTGGAACTATCGCCCATAGGTACCCGCTTTGCGGCGAGATCAAAGCGTGTCACCACTCTCTTACTAGATTACTCTGACACAGACTATGCGAGATATTGTCATTGTAGTTCTGCGTGCACTTTTTACTCTTTGTACAATAGAAAACAGACGTTCAACAGTACATGCGGTCATTGGCAGTGTAATTAGTGCCCTTAAGAAGTAATGTACACTCACTGGCGAAACGGCTGATCATGCATCAAATTAAATACCTTCACCTTCTCCCACTGAACCCCACCCCCTGGCTCTCCTTGAACACAAAGGCGTTGCATTTGCATGTCTATGGGAGGGTCGCGCCACGTAATGGACATGCCCGTGAATGGCACGTGATGACGTCAACATGGCTTTGCATATTTGCTATAAAGGTTCAAAAGTGCAAACAGTGGTGTGTGTGCTGTGGATTTTTGAGTGGTGCAACCACTCCTATAGACAGCTATCCCCTCAACAGGGGCGGGTGGAGGTGCGCGCAATACGGAGCCTGTCAAACAAAGCACTGCGCACACAGTGGCCTCTCCAATATGGCAAAGCGCCGATTATCAAAACATAAAACTATAATAGTAAATACTAAACAGTGTGTGCGTCGCACACTGGTACACAGACCAGAAAAGAGAACACAACAGGAGAGGGGGTATCATTGGCACACAGCGCCAGCAGCAGCAGCGCAGCAGCACAGCGGCCCGAGAAGTACACAATACAAAATATAACATTAACACTAGTGGCAGTCATAGGACATAGGTCTATATATTATCATCACAGCAGCCAGCAGCAGTTTGGCACATCATCAGAATACAATCTGCATTACCTTCCACGTGAACCTTCTCCTCCTCCTTCCCCTCCAACTCGATAACGTTCTCATGTTAGTTTGTTACTTATTTTCTGAGCCATGCAAATAAACAACAACCCGCACCGCACTGACCGGAGACGGAGAGGTTCATATGATGTGCCCCGCGCGTAAAGCTAAACCAGAAACAGGAGTCATTGCGTCAGCACGGATGTAGCCTCGGAAAGCCAGACGTTTTATTTCCAGCATGGAGGTGAGGGGGATATCGTTTGGGGATAAAGTTTGCGCGCTTCTATCTGTTACTTCTCTGACGCAGCGCAGTTCAAACTTCAAATTCAGCCAGTCAATAGTGGGACACCGCGCGCTGAGAGCCACATACACAGCTGCAGTTGGTTTTTAATTAAGGGCGCGTTCTGAACTTCTGAATGCAATGCAAACTAATAGACCAATTATTTGTTTACAAACACTGGGCGCACGGGTGACTGTTTAATGTAATCAATTCCCAACAGTGTTGCGCACAGAGAACAGCTGATATACAAGCTCACATCGCATCGCAGATGCGACTGTTGTGAGCGTAGAGGTCTGCGTGCGCGACACCATCGCGGGACGAAGCATAAATTATACTTGATGGGCTGCAGGTGCGCGTGCAAATAGGCTCTGCTGCCGTGTTCATGAGCGCACCTCCCGTTCTTATGACAGCGACTGGAGGTTCTGTTTTGAATTGCTATTATTGTTCAAACACAACAGAAACCAAGGCTTGACTTCTGTCCGTGACAATAATCAATGCTACAGTTTGAATTCTGTACGCACGCACACAGAGCAAAAAATATGATATGAGAAACTTTTTTTTTTCTTTTTTTTTTTTTTCAACTTTCGACTCCTCCTAATCTGAATCGACTTGTGTTAATGAAATCGAATCGATTTTTTAGTGAATGCCCTACTGCACACTCGTAACTTCTGACTTCCTTCACGTTATTCTCCACCAGAGCTGTTGGGAGGCGAGGCACGTGTGTGCCTATGGTGTGTGGCTGTGTGCTAGCAGCAGCCACCACCAGGCTCTGCCAAACGTTGGTCAACTCAACTGTTATTGCTTCGCTGTCTGTATTTATAATTTTATTTTACCGACAGCACGTTTGGGCGGCCGTGTGTCGCCCCCCCTTGCTTCTGGGCCTGCTTGCTAGTTACGCCCCTGCGGAAATGAACCGGGAGTGAACATCAGCGTTCAGCGTTATCAGATTTATAAATATACATTATGTACATCCACGACAAAAATAAATTATGTATTATTCAAGTTCAGAGGAGTTTCTGGTCTTAGTTAATCCTAAACTCCTCTGGGATTTCAATGGTTTCTTTCCAGACTCGGAGGAGTCCAGACAGCAGGCTCAGATGAATTCTCCAGACCCAGCCAGACCTGTTTCAGTGAAACAGGAGGAACCTGAAGAGCAGCCAGACCTCAGTAAGTCTCTCTTTTCCAGCTTCAAGGTGTTGTTCATTGTCACATAACAACAGCTGCTGCTGCAACCGAAACTGCTTGTAAATCCACCGATCAGTTCAATAGTTAAAGTCCATTGAAAATTGAATGGTGGTCTCGGGTGAAGTGGAACGATACAGGAAAGGGGTGTTCCAATATGAGTGTTCTAGAAATTTCTCTAACATGGGAGTGGATGGCAGGCCAGTTTTATTCTCACTGGAGACCTAGCCTGTGCACCATTTCATTTAGTATATATGATCCTGTTGGGAGCGGATGATATTGTTACGTCATGTTGTAGTATTCTTTTGTAGTCGACAGGCAGGAACAACGGGGTGGCAACTTCCTTTTCCCTCAAACCGATTTTTCTCAATAAAAGTTCCGTTAGATTGTTCCTGACTTTACATGACGTAACAATATCATCCGCTCCCGACCGGATCATACAGATTTTTGAAACAGAGACCAGGCTTTCCTCCGAGGTGGTGGAAAGCCTGGTGAGGCGAGGTTACTGGAGACCTAGTGGAGAATACTAATAACAATAATTATTATTATTAGGTCTCCAGTTATTAAAGTCCTTATTCACTTGCTGCATTTCAGACCAGTGTGTGGAGTCCAGACTGCAGGTGAAGATGAACTCTCCAGACTCAGCCACGGACGTTTCTATTAAACAGGAACCTGAAGACGTTTCTATTAAACAGGAACCTGAAGACATTTCTATTAAACAGGAACCTGAAGACATTTCTATTAAACAGGAACCTGAAGACATTTCTATTAAACAGGAACCTGAAGACATTTCTATTAAACAGGAACCTGAAGACCACCAACACCTCAGTAAGTTTAATTTGCTCTTCCTTTTTCTCCTCCTATTTTCTGTTCTGTCGGGCTGCCACGATGTCTTATTTAATTACAATAACAATGGCAAAACATATCAGGACACTGATAATATGCCAATATGAAAAATATCTCTCAAATTTCATTTAGAAAGATTATTTTCTTATTACCATAAACAAAAGCAACATCATATTTTGCACAAATGCAATGAGAAAGTAAACTTGACAATATAAGTTCTCCATGTGATTTTCTTTACAGTAAGTAGGTCTCAAACAGATTTTCATGGTGTGTCTCTGTAGGAGACGAGGTGTCTAGAAATGGCTCTGTAAGTCTGAACTGTGTAAGATGACAGATCTCTGACTATCTTTTAATCAGCTTCTTCATTTGAGGTTTAACCATTTGAACCCTAGTATACCTACAGTATATTGTGGGGGGAACAGTTGCCTGAAATAGTCAATCCACAAGCTCACAACACATTGCAATTAGCTGCAATGTAGGAATTGCTGTTATGTTCTGTTCGTTAATTTGACATGGACATCACAATCACATTAGACGAACCAGATTATTATTATTATTGCTTAAAGTGTATATTGCACGAGTGCTATTTTTCAGCACCTATCTACAGGAGGCTTTTCTAATTGCACTATAGTCGAAACCCAATCAAGTACAAAAAATATAATATATAAATATATACAGTGAGTTGCTGCATTTTGTTGTGGATTATTAATAACTCATATAGTCTTTGAGAAATAATCGAGGTAGAGAGTGGACTGAAACAATGTCACATTTATTACAAGGAGTGGTCTGTACCAGCCCATGGAAACTTGCACGGATGCAAGCCTCCTGAGCCCTTTACATTTCTCTCTCTTATACACAATGACAGAGCAGAGAATACGGAGGTGTGGTCAGTGGTCAGTAGACATGGTCAAACATGGGTCTTGGGTAAGAATAGGTCATCTTGACAGGCAATCAACAGGTGGAAGCCTTGCTTCCTATGCTCTTTAACACTAGCATGCCTGATTTAAAATCTCTACTAGTAAGACGGCTAACGGTCGGGCTGACCGTGTTTTTCGTGTGATTTGATTGGCCATTATCTCCCCCACTCGTCTAATGATTTTCACACCTCCCTGCACCCGTTGACGGCTTGCCATTGTCTTCTAAATGTTACATTCCAACTAATTCAAGGCAGCAGTTTCAACTGACAGGACAACTCAAGTTATTTTTTATTTTTCATTTCAGTTTACCAAACTATAATTATAGTGACGATGTGAGCGCTATATATTCAATATAGCGCTCACATCGTCACTATAATTAATTACCCTTGCGCAGCAAACACTGTCCGACTTTGTATTGAGACAATAAAATAGGCTAACACACGTTATTGTAACAGCCAGAGCCAGGCACACACAGAGAAATACGACATTAGCGTTATATATTGTCATTTTTATATAGAGGGGAAACATTATAGGGAGGGAGGTCTATTGCGTTGGAATGATTCATGTCATTTTTACATTGTTCGTTTAGTGTGCCCTCCGAAAAATAAAGTCACAAACAATGTCTGTTTTTTTGGGAAGGCGAAGCCTTGCCTAGCCTTACAGACCCGCTGCCTATGATCGATGTAATTTATATATATTTGATTGATTGTGCCAGCAGAGAGGTCCGTAGCAGAAGGTTTATAGCAGCACGGTTTATATATACACCATAGGATAGATCAAGTCATGTGACGCATCACCGCCACAAATAGTGCTACAGCGTTATCTAAAATGCACTTCCGCATACCTCACCGGCAGTTACTTGGATCCATGAACATATTCTCTCCCTCTCTCTGCGGGGAGAGAAAAAAAAAAGAGAGACGTGATGCATGAAAATCAGTTCCACTGCTCGCGTGCAGAAAAGTTTACAGACAAAGAAGGACGGACAGAACTGTTATCTTTTCACTGACAAAACATTTAGAGGTTCGGGACGTCTATCGGGTTGGACTGATTTCAAACACTGTCATTTTTATTTGGAATCGCGCATCGGCAAGCATTCTCGCTCCAAGGAAAGGAAATGTCGGTCGGGTCAAACAGACCATGCTATAAACTTTATTATTAAACAACATTTAGTCTATGCTGTGAGTACATTCATAATGTAAGTTTGCCTACATGTGGCAGTTGGAATGCAAATTACACATTAGCTTGAACAATGCCCGTCTCCAGCCAGGAGTGAGGTGTGAACAGCACTGCTTGCGGGGGAGAAAGGGTGAGGAGTCTAAGAGCGGTCCCACGGACCGAAAAAGAGCAGACTCAGTAGTAGAATTATGTCTAAAATCATATTTCCAAAACGTTTCAGATGGAAAAAAAAACAGATGGTTTGAATCGAACATTTAGAAAAAGTCATGCAAGGGGAACTTTCTCAGGACTTCATGGGCCAAGAAAATCCACTTAAAAATTTCAAAATCGGTCAGCCAGACCGCTCCGACGTGCTAGTGTTAAGGGAGTGTAGTATTCTCATCTTTAAACTCCCACTACAGTTTAGCTGTAGCCTATAGCAGGCTATATTGTAACATTGTGTGAGTTGTCCCGGCGTTAATAGTGAATGTACTTCCCGCTTCCCGCTGATCTGAGCACGCAGGAGAGTTTGTAGGGTCCGATAACAAGAACGCAAGAATACAAGAACGCAAGCCCCTAAAAAACATGCTCACCCCGGGTGTGGTAGGCTACTTAAAGGAACGCAATCAGCAGACAATTGCACGAGTCCCTCCGATCCGAGTCCGAGTCGAGTAGCAAGTCATTTGGTCCAAGTCTCAAGCGAGTCTCAAGTTTTTCTGTTGTGGGCAAGTCAAGTCAAGTCGAGTCACAAGGTTATGTCAAGTCGAGTCGAGTCCAGTCACAAGGCTGTCAAGTCAAGTCGAGTCAAGTCACAAGGTTGTCAAGTCGAGTCGAGTCAAGTCACAAGGTTGTCAAGTCGAGTCAAGTCACAAGGTTGTCAAGTCGAGTCAAGTCACAAGGTTGTCAAGTCAAGTCGAGTCAAGTCACAAGGTTGTCAAGTCAAGTCAAGTCACAAGGTTGTCAAGTCTCAAGTCACAAGGTGTCAAGTCGAGTCAAGTCACAAGGTTGTCAAGTCGAGTCAAGTCACAAGGTCGTCAAGTCAAGTCACAGATTATATCTCAGGTGTATATCTTGGAGGAAGCTTATCTTCCTAAAGTCAATGTCAAAAATACCATGCAGACTAGTCTGCAACTCTGCATGCATTAAACCAGCAGCAAGCTTAAAAGCTATACATTTATCCATTACATGTTTGATCATTTAGGCCTAGGTAGATGGGAAAGGCTACATTCCATTAAAGAAATGGCATGTTTGACACAAAAATGTTTATTTTGAACATTTTGCAACAACATTTAAATTGCAAGTGTATCATTATTTGTTTTACATTCAGGTAGCTACCTTTACAAAGGCAAAATTATCAGTGCAAACAAGGTGCTTTGTAAACTAAACAGCACACAGACAGCAGTGCTTACAAACATAAATAACCATCCATTTAAGGGATTAATTTTTTTTGTTTGCATAAACTCACTCCACCATGAGTATTATTTTGACAATTGTAAAGAGATAAACATTTTAAATGTAAGAGTTATAAAAGAAAATAAGAGCTGGATAAATGAAACCTTTCCAAAGTAAAATGTGTGCAAGTTAACATCCTGTTTAAACCTAACCCTATGTTACAGAGTCAAGTAGTGCCTGTATTACATACAGTAGATTCACAGATTGTTGCACTTGAGAAACACAAGGTTCGAGAGATTGGTGCCCTTCATCCGAGAACGATGTGGTCTCAAAATGATGCCACCGTGGCTAAAGATTCTCTCGACTGGAGCACTAGTTGCGGGCACTGCAAGTGCTCTAATGGCAATCTTATAAAGTGCAGGGAGGGAGTTTCTGTTTGCCTCCCAAAAGCTGAGACATTTCTGATCAGTATCAAGGCTAAGGTAGTTGTTCAGCTGAATTTCTGGCCTCATTGTGTCCTGCTTGCGACGCTTCCTGTATCCTGCGAAGAGCCCAGCACTGTTCTGAGTGTTCTCCTCCAACAGCTCTTCCTCCCTCTCTGGATTCTCAGGTGTCTGGTCAGCTGGCACCTCCCGTAGGATCAGTTCTAATGGACAACAAATGATCACTTAATATAGCATGAAATATATTACATTAAAACTGATATTGGTAGTTTGGTGATCATCATGATTTGTCACCCTGACAGTCAACATTAATAAAGTGAACCAAGTTTGTTTGAGAAGTGACTGAGTGAGTGGTGTGTGAGAGTACATTTATACAGTGCCATACTTTTAGTGTGTATTCGAACACATTAATATAGATGTACATTCACTGACCTTTCACCATGTCAGACACCTCCCTCTTGATGTCATCGTTGACAAGGACATCTTGTTCCAGCCACATCATTGAGTATTCTGGGTCCAGGACAGCTGCTCTGATATACACAGGGTCCGCAAAAGGTAGAGGCTGTGGTTCGTCTGGTGCTGCAGTTTCCATTTTCACATTGACCAGGATGCCACGGAATCTTTTTTTGAGGGAGGTCTGAAGGCACCTGACCATGCTTCCCAGGAAGCGAACCTGAACAAATGAATAAATGAGTGAGTGAGTGAGTGAGTGAGTGAGTGAGTGAGTGAGTGAGTGAGTCAATAACCAACCTTCTGCTTGAGTTTCTCCAGGTGGTTGTTTAGGGACAAGACACTGGGAAGAACAGCGCTGATAGTTGCACACTTCTCGCCCTGCGTAAGATCAGTGGCCTCTGAAAAGGGCTTGAGGATATCACACAGTTCTTTCAGTTGACTCCACTCTCTCGTAGAGAAGATCAGCTCCTGGTGACCTAGATAGATAGAGAAAGAGATACAGCATAGCATTCTAAAACTGGTCAGGATACTACTCAACAAGCCCTGTGTGTTTGATGACACAGGAATAGAATGTGACCCTGTGGTCAGACAACCCATTCTCCTGAGCTACAGCCATGATCTACACAGCAGCAGGGGCAGTAACAGACAAGCACCAACCTGTGGCCTGCACAACATCGCTCAGTTCCTCCTGGTTGAATGAGAGCACTGCTTTCAGTTGGCGGTAGGTTGAACCCCATCGTGTGGTCACAGCAGCAGGGATCCCTCGCTCACCAAACTTCTCTTCAAAAGCATCATGGAAGGAGGTAGATGTGTGCAGAAGAGAACTGAGTTTGCAGCATTTTGCCATGGCACCTCTTGCAACCTTAGCTTCCTTAAGGCCATCGCCTATAGTCAACTGTAGGGTATGAGCGAAGCACTGTAGGCGTTTGGGGCTTCCTCTGGTTAGTGCCTGTTGAATTCAAACAATTAAATTATGGTTTTCTTCACATAACAGTATTGTCAGAGAGCACATGACAGAAATAGTTAACGATGAGTAGACAAAACAAGGCTGCCCTGTAGATTACAAAACTACTACAATAAAAGGTTATTATTTTATGGTATTTGTGCATTGTGCACAACCATAAGCAAAGATGTTTTACTGCCACTCATTCACCTGATCAACAGTTTCTTGGTCGGTCACCGACAGATCTTCCCATATCTCTGGGTCGTCCAGGCTCTCTTCATCATCTACTTGATCTTCTTCCTCTTGGGGGAAGCAGATGGAGAAGGCCTTCTTCATGTTAGCTGCGTTGTCACAGAGCACAAAGTCCATTTTGTGTCTGATGTCATATTCATCACAGATAGCTTCAAACGCCTCAGCGATCCTCTCTCCTGTATGTGATCCTCGGAACCTACTGCAGGTCAGCAAGTAGGAATTCAGACACAGCTCTTTGTTTGTAGTCAGGACATGGGCAGTGACACCCAAGAAGCCTCGCATCCTACGATCTGACCAGATGTCTACAGTCAGAGAAACATGTTCTGCTTCTGCAAGGATCCCTTTGATCTTAGTGCGGGTCGCTGTAACAGAGGATTCTACGTGCTTGATTACAGAACGATAATCAGTGGCCTTGTACTTGGGGTCTGCTATGGAGAGAAAGTGGCAGAACTTTTTATTTTCTGTTAGAGTCAGGGGAAGGCTGCATCCCACTATTAGGTCCATAATGATGGAGTCAGTCATGGCCCTCTGTTTGGAATGATTCTGTCTGTAAAACTCTGGGTGAGAGAGAGCAGCAAACTGTCCAATTCCTGGCTGGCTGGGACCAGGGACTGGCTGCTGCTTACATCTCATATACTCTGCATATCTGAAACAGAAGGAAAAGAAGAAATATTATACAGTTGTCATTTTTGTGTAGCAAATGCATGCATGCACACTCATTGCACACACATTAATTTACTGCAGCAGTGCCTACAGGCCTAAAGCACAAAATAATCTCTTAACGTGCATGCACGTTTGTTTTGTAGTATTTTAATATTACGTCACTTTCCATCAGGCACACATTTAGCTGCCTACTACTAGTACTCCACGTGCATTTGTTTTGCTGGCATGGGGTCCTAATCCTCCACGTTCCAAAAGAATAACACGGAGTGGACTAAATGCAACTATAGCTAGAGAAAACGTATCGGAGGAAAAGTGGAAGGAATAAAGGTTTTGCGTGGGAGTTAATGAAGTTCTTAATCCTGCTGACGACTGGATATATCTAATGAAAAGTGAGAAAGTGTTGGAAAACGGAGGGCTTGCTACCATGGATGGATATTATTATTTATGCAGTGCAGTCACATATCATCAACGTTCGCGACAGTGGTGAGTGGCATTGTTTGTCTTATTAACGACATATATATCCACCAACACACACATGCACACCCGGACACACTTCTAATAATGTTAGCTTTAGTTATATTGGCAGTAGGTTACTAGGTTTCACTTACTTGGCTTCATGCGCCGTCTTCAAGTGGCGGACAAAGTTGGATGTGGTTCCTTCTTTGTCATTGATTTTAGCGTCGCATGTCTTGCATTGAGCCTTCCTGCGTTTTCCATCAGAATGGAAGTTTTTAAAAGCGAACTGAATCACTTTTGGTGGAACTGCAGAACTTGCAGAAGGAGGCTCGGGAGCAGTCGCCATTGCTAGCTAGCCTAGCCTAGTAGATACAAACAGAAACAGCCGCACTGTTGTGTGTGCCCACACTGATCAGAGTCATGGCTGTTTGCGTGCTCTCTCGCTTACATGCCTGTCTCCAATCAATCAATCAATCAAACCAATACAAGTGTAAACCTATAGCGTGGCGTTCGCTCTGGTGCGGGGCGTAACGTGACGTTCACGACCGCCCTGCCTGGACATATTAGAATGATATCCGCATAAAACAAAACAAAAAAAAACAACATAATGCTACAAGTTGTCCGAGTTAGCTTGTCTCAAGTCGAGTCGAGTCTGGAGTCATTGTCTTCCAAGTCAAGTCGAGTCTCAAGTTTTTTACCCTAAAGTCCAAGTCGAGTTGCAAGTCGTCCAATCAATGACTCGAGTCGGACTCGAGTCGAGTCATCATGACTCGAGTCCAATACTCTGGCAATCAGGTGTGAATTAATGAGTCATAATTTGCAAGCAGTGTTTGTGGAAACATCCAAGTCATGCAAGGTAACACGCCTCACAAAACCCCAGCCGCCAGACCTCAAACATGTCAATAACACAAAGGCTATACTAGTGCATCGCCATATCAACATCATTCAAAATGAGGCATTTAAGTGTAAATGACAAATATGCTACAATCAATAATATGGCGTCTCGTTCTTACACCTTTGTTGCCTTACCTCGTCATGACGGTACCAAAGAAGTTCTGACGACAGTGTCACTCTGCCGAAAGATAAAGTCCACAGCGTGTCTCATCACAATGCACTGTGAGCTTGCTTGTAGGTCAGATACTTTCAGCGAGCAACGCTGCCATAAGACAAAATAAGCCTGAAGTGTAAAGCCAAATATATCCTTTGTCATATCACGGGGTCCCACACCGAAAATAGCCACTCTACAAGCTAATCTGGTTGTCCTTCTTTTTGAATATTTTGCAGGGCCTTTGCTCCTAGACCATAAGGGTCATAACACATTGTATTTGGTTTTTTGTAGACTTTCTGCACGTTCCTGTGTGTAAAGAGGAGGTTCCACCTGAAGAGGAGAGGAGCTCCAGTCTGATCCAGGAGGAACCACAAGCTCCAGAGATGAAAGAGGAACAAGAGGACTTACTTCAAAGACCAGAAGAGGCTGGTGGAGCAGCGTTGACATTACTAGCAGTGAAAAGTGCAGAAGATGATGAAAACAGAGAGACAGAGCCTGTAGCCGGCACCTCAACTGTACACATGAAAACACAAGCTGATGTAGAGGACTGTGGAACATCACAATCAACCATTGACAACCAGCTCCTCTCTTCACACTGTTCTGATTGTGACACTGAAGACATTGATGAGTGGGAGGAGACTAGGGGAGATCAGTCAGCTTTAAACACACTGAAATCACAAAACACACAAAATGTGGGAGGACAGCGCAAGCTGTCCAAGGACCTGAAATCATCGAAACAAACGGACTCCATGAGGAGTCACACAGGGAAGAAACCTTTTAGCTGTACAGAGTGTGGCAAAATGTTTAATCTCAAGGGAAATCTAAAAACACACATGAAGATTCATACAGGTGAAAAGCCATTCTCTTGTACAGAATGTGGTACATGCTTTACTAAGGCGGTTAATCTAAAAACACACATGATGATTCATACAGGTGAAAAGCCATTCTCTTGTACAGAATGTGGTACAGGCTTTACTCGGGTGGGTCATCTAAAATCACACATGATGACTCATACAGGCGAAAGGCCATTTTCTTGTACAGTATGTGGTACAGGCTTTGCTCAGGCGGTTAATCTAAAAACACACATGATGATGCATACAGGTGAAAAGCCATTTTCTTGTACAGTATGTGGTAAAGGCTGTAGTAACACTAGTAATCTAAAAAAACACATGAGGATTCATACAGGTGAAAAGCCATTCTCTTGTACAGAATGTGGTACAGGCTTTACTCGGGTGGATCATCTAAAATCACACATGATGACTCATACAGGTGAAAGGCCATTCTCTTGTACAGTTTGTGGTACAGGCTTTACTCAGGTGAGTAATCTAAAAACACACATGAGGATTCATACAGGTGAAAAGCCATTCTCTTGTATAGTATGTGGTAAAGGCTGTGTTAACGCAAGTCATCTAAAAACACACATGATGATTCATACAGGCGAAAGGCCATTCTCTTGTACAGTTTGTGGTAAAGGCTGTGTTAACACAAGTAATCTAAAAACACACATGATGATTCATACAGGCGAAAGGCCATTCTCTTGTACAGTTTGTGGTACAGGCTTTACTCAGGCGGGTAGTCTAAAAACACACATGATGATTCATACAGGTGAAAAGCCATTTTCTTGTACAGTATGTGGTACATGCTTTAATCAGGCCGTTAATCTAAAAACACACATGATGATTCATACAGGTGAAAAGCCATTCTCTTGTACAGTATGTGGTAAAGGCTGTAGTAACACTAGTAATTAAAAAAACACATGAGGATTCATACAGGCGAAAAGCCATTCTCTTGTACAGTTTGTGGTAGAGGCTTTACTCGGACGGGTCAACTAAAAACACACATGATGACTCATACAGGCGAAAAGCTATTTTCTTGTACAGTATGTGGTAAAGGCTGTGTTAACACAAGTAATCTAAAAACACACATGATGATTCATACAGGTGAAAAGCCATTTTCTTGTACAGTATGTGGTAAAGGCTGTAGTAACACTAGTAATCTAAAAAAACACATGAGGATTCATACAGGCGAAAAGCCATTCTCTTGTACAGTTTGTGGTAGAGGCTTTACTCAGGCGGTTCATCTAAAAACACACATGAAGACTCATACAGGCTAAAAGCCTTTAGTTTAAGACATAATGATCAGTCAGTCTAATCCAGGATGATTTATGCAAAAGCAGAGGAATTACATGTGTAATCTGACACTATCAACATGACAATAAAATACCCATTAATAGTTTCTTGTGGAGTTTTATTTTTATCTTGTGTATGGATGTTATTTTCTATTCAACATGATGGCATTTTTTATTTTATCTTGCATTATTCCCTCCAGCTCATAGGTTACTGGTAGTACAATATGAGCATCGGTGTGTGTCCACATTTGTCAGTATTTAACAAGTCATGCATTAGCATTCATGCAATAATTATGTTCATTGATATGCAGTAAATGATGGTGCAGTAAAGTGCTCACAAGCTGCTGGGTTTGTGTAGATCAGTTACATCTTATAATGTACCTTTGGACCATAACAAAGCCACATATGCATCACAGTTACGATTCTATTTAACTATCATCGTCATTATTTAAAGCTATATTCAGTGATTTGAGGGATTTGGGAAAACCCCTGTCCGCTAGGAGGTGCCTCCTGAAGTTATTCCTCCATGATACGGAAACAGAGGTTTTTGGCTACTAGCTACCTATTAGCATCGAACATTCGCCATCTTATTGGCCAAGCCCATTCTGAACGGGAACCCCTTTTGGTGTTTTAAGCATTATGCTTTAGCTATTGAAAAATAGCAGATCTACAAGCTCATAGCGCAGCACCGAGTGCTGCACTACGAGCTTGTAGATCTGCTATATCTTTTAAATCATGAAAATGTGGGTGCAAATCTTTGAATATATATTCTTTCAGAGCGTTTTTAACTCAAATCTTTGCTTCTGGGAGGTCCCTGGAACAACATATTTTCAGATTGGTGTCTGTGGCCAAATACAGATAATTCCAGGTGTCCTTGATATGGAAAGGTTGAGAACCACTGACATAGAAACATGGGTTTTTCAGAAAACTTTTAGAATTCAGAAGCCTTTCTTAAAAATCGTCCTCGGGTCTAAATGGGTTAACGTTGTCGCACTGGTGTGATATGTCCCGTCGCACGTCAGCACATGGTGACAAGGCAACGCAAGTGATTCAATTCTAAGGCGCTGTATTGGCATGAGAAATATATTAACATTGTCAAAGCAACTGTCAAAAATATAATACTATATAATATAATAAAAACAGCTATGTCACATTGGGTCGTTATGTATTGCTTATGAGTATAAAGCTTTTAGGAATATATAATAATATTTAAGAAATATATTTGTATTGTAGCTTTTGGACAAATAGCAGCATTTCTCTCAAAACAGTAGGCTATACAAAAAAAACTCAGATTTAAAATGTGTTTAAAAAGGTAGCAGTTATGCTTCTGTATGTGAAAGGACGCCAAGAAGTAAAGCGCGAACGTGTGTGTTACACAGATGCAATGAAGAAGAATCCTCACTCTGGTGCAACACATTTATTTTAGTTTCTCAGGATAGGGGAATCTGTGAAACAGATTTAGGTCACACATCAGTTTACATTCAGTGTCTCATTCAGTCTGTACTGCACTGATCTGATCTGAATACTACTACTTGTTTTAGTAATACAGTCCATATACAGTAGATATCAATACCATATAACCTTAAAAGTACAATACTCTTTCTCTGCATAAATGCACCAATTTAAAGTTATACACAAAAACGTTGAACACAGTATTTTCAATAAACACTGTTGCAATAAACATATTACCTTAAGTGCCAAAACCTTCAGTTTAACATACAGTAGGCTACATAACACAGCTTCAGCAGCAATCTTAGTAAATAGCACTTCGTATGTTGGTTGACTGACTAGAAATATCACAGTCCAAACTTAATCAACTGTTGTGTTGCAGTGTTAGCCTGCCAGTTAGTGCCACTGCAATGCTAAACACCAAGATAATCACAACCCACTCATCATAAAACACTCATCTCATACTGAACTCATCTCTGCCCCATCTGCCCATTCAGATCCCCATTCATGCACATACCACTTGGAAATGTACTCTTTGGTCATTATAGCAGCTCTTACCTGTGAAACAGATTTAGGTCACACATCAGTTTACATTCAGTGTCTCATTCAGTCTGTACTGCACTGATCTGATCTGAATACTACTACTTCCTGTTTAACATGTGCAAGGCGTATATCCAGAGCTATAAAGGATAGAGACCGAACTGGAAAATGTGGGTATTATTATTATTTTTTAAATCACACCCGTGTGAAGTGAGCGGCGCTCTTATCATCATACATCATCATCATGGCCACGGGACGATATTTACAGTAGGAGTTTACAGCACCAGTGGCGTGCACAGATATACACTAGGGTGTGCTAGAGCACCCCCTAGAGACCCTTTTGGCAATGTGCCCTTTTGAAAAAAATAAATAAAATCAATTCTTGATAAAAAAGCTTCTAATATATTATTTAGGCCCAAAAATCTATAAATCTCACACTATTAAGGCAACCGGCCGGTTCCACGCGCTGCACAAGGTGCCCTTTAATGTGTTCTGTTGACGATAGAGAGAGCTATTGTTAGATCTAGTTCCGTGACACTGTTATAGCACTCGTTCGACCTCAAAACGAGAAGGTCATGTTTACATTGTGGTCCGTGTGGCGAAAAAGGTCAAGGAGCTTTGTTTTTTTTGGGGCGCAACCTATGGATTGCTTGTAACAGGACATGTGGGGAGCGCGGTGTACCACTGTGGAAGCTGAAATGAGTGAGAGGGTATGACCGCCCTTCCCGGAACAAAACGGTTGATCGGACAAATGCACAGCGAGAAATGACTCTTCTCGAACGACTCACGGACCGACCGCAAAACACACGATGAGCCTTAAAGCAAACTGAAGGAACGCTCATTGAAGCGGATTGCTTATGAAGCGACGTTACTTAACCACTTGAACCGCAGCATCCACATTCTGGGGGGGGACCTTTGCCCCCCGAAACAGCAGATCTACAAGCTCACAATGCGCCGCGAGAGAAGAAAGCGGTCAAAGTATAGTAGTGACCATGCACCCCAGTGACTCAAGTCCGGTATCTCTTAAGACTGGAGGGTTGAAGTGGTTAAAAGCGAACTGTTCAAAAAAAAATTCTGAAAGCGAACTGCATACAGAGATGATGTGGAAGAACATTACTGAATGCCAACTGTCCTGAACGAACAATGATGGAAACGTTGAGAGAGACAGAGAGAGAGAGAGAGAGAGAATTAGAGTCCTCTCTCTCTCTCTCTCTTGTACTCATTGGACCTCGTAACCCATTACTGGGCCTGTTTTGTGTTGTCGCTTATTTTCTGACGTGCTTTTTTTCTTACGTTGTCCCTCGCTCACGTAGCAAGGCGGCCATTTTCTTCCGGACATTTAAAAGAAAAACAATTACAACTTACAGGCAGTCTTGTCTTGCACGGCGCCGACTGGACTCGTAAGCCATGACGTGTGTGGTTAAAGATATATTTTTTATCTGCCCTGTTGTAACATTCACGCGCATAGTCACATGCACGCACACACGCACACACACCCAAACGATAAGGATCTCACTTAGCACACACCTACAGAAGTACAGTACTCTATTGTAATGTGTAGACACACATTTTCTCACACTCATCAGCTTTCCCATGCTTGCGTCGCTCTCCAATGTATATACAGAACATAAACACGCACCCACCCACTCTCTCTCTGTCAAACACACCCAACCCAGGGGCCCCCGGAAGACACGCACGCACGCACGCACGCACGCACGCACGCACGCACGCACGCACGCACGCACGCACGCACGCACGCACGCACGCACGCACGCACGCACGCACGCACGCACACACACACACACACACACACACACACACTTCTGGCATTCCAGCCCATTCACCAACACCATGCCCACGCACGCAGACACGCACACACACACACTGCATCACTGGACCCCAACTAACTCTCTTCCAAGTGCCTTGGAGCCTCGGGGATCCCAGCTTGCCTTTGGAGACGACATTGAATATTAGTACTTATTATGGACATCGGTGTTGACAGCGCCCCTCCCTCTGGCCCGGGGAGGACCAAGCGCATCATAACGAGGCCACGGACAGGACCACTCCCCCCCCCCCCCCCCCCAACCTCGCCCCCCCCCTAACGCACTGCTCGGACTGCTGTTGTTGTGGTTTTAAAGGGGTCTTTGTACAGAAATGCTCTTTTTATGATTGTTATTATAATTATTGTTATGATTATTTAATAAAGGATTTATACCATACCAGTGGGAAGATGTGGTTTTACTTTCACTTTGTGTTATTGTCTCCACCAGGCCGAAGGCATGGGGAGAGAGTATGTTTTGCACTCCGTGTGTGTGTGTGTGTGTGTGTGCGTCCGTCCGTCCGTCCGTCCGTCCGTCCGTCCGTCCTTCCTTCCTTCCTTCCTTCCTTCCTTCCGTCCGTCCGTTACCAGCTAATCTCCGCCACCGTTGGCCCGATCCATGCCAAACTTTGCACACACACTCCCTGGATGCCAACGACGAACCTCTGCCCCAAATATTCCTCAACGGCCTGTTATAGCGCCACCATGAGGCCGATTTAGGCAAAACACATTTCTGTAGATTACATTTTATCCATACATCACACAATCTCACGCAAATTGGTACACATGATCTCTGTAGTCATGTGATCAAGACGAGTCTGTTGGATTTCTCAGACTCTACACTGATTGGCTAACATTCCATTTTTTCAGGAGTGGCCCGTTTTGTACAAAATGCTGAACATGTCCTGCTCATCCAGTATTCTATCCTCAGAGATGCTATGAGTGATCTGGCTCTGCATTTCCTCAACAAAATGAAGAAAATTGTTGCAAAAAACTATATTATATTATATATACTCCTAAACATTTTGCCAAACATCTCACACAGTCCTATCCTCCTGGTGGAGACCTGTGCCCAGTAGGGCACTTTTTCTAGTTTATTCCTCTTTTGCAGGCAGTTCAGTCAAAAACTGTTCAATTTTTGCATCCCTCGTTCCCTCCCCTCCCCCATCCCCCCATGCAGAGATGGCAACATGGAGACAAAAGTAAAATATATATAGACAGAATGAATACACAAAGTAAAGTATAACACAAAAAACTAACTTAAAGGAACACTTCACCCTTTTTGCAAAAACATATATGTTAATGACGTTTAGAAGATTTAGAACACTTTCCTGGGGGTCTTTATGTGTGTAATATGTGGTTTAAGATATTTTAGATTTTAGCAGTGAGCCCAGTGTCTCTGATGTCATGGACACAGGGCTCACTTCCTTCCTGGACTACAATTCCCATAATGCTTTGGTGCACTGTATGTAGTCCAGGAATGTAGTCCAGGAAGGAAGTGAGCCAAGTGTCCATGACATCAGAGACACTGGGCTCACTGCTAAAATCTAAAATATCTAAAACCACATCTTACACACATAAAGGGTCAGGGGACCTTAGTATAATTGCCTTATTTGAATCTGAATCCAACATATAAAAAACATATTTGTGATTTTTGTTCGTTTAATTTGATTCCAGCAAACAGAAATTTGCCAGTTTTTCCTTTTTTTGTTCAGAATTGAAAAATGGGAAAACGTAACCGAAAAATCACAAAAATGGTGGTGCCTTAGTATAATTCTGTTTGAGTCCAGCAAATAGAAATTTTCTATTTTTTTCCTTTTTTTGTTCAGAATTGAAAATGGGAAAACACTAACCGAAAAATCACAAAAATGATGGTGCCTTAGTATAATTCTGTTTGAGTCCAGCAAACAGAAATTTGCTATTTTTTTCCTTTTTTTTGTTCAGAATTGAAAATGTGAAAACTCGAAGCCAAAACCCAGCTTTTAAAAGCAGCGTCAAAGTTGAGTTTTCAGGAGAAAAAAAGCACGCAAAAAAAGCTGTTCATTCCAAGCTTCAAAACGAAAAAGCTGGTATACATAGAGATAACATGGGAGCACGAAGCAAGATGCTGCTTCTAGCTTCCTTGGTGTTAACGCGGCTTAAGTCTGATTATGCCTTTGTTTTTTTTTGCACTACTGATTGTTACCCGTTTCCTTTCTTGTCAGTTAAAATCATCATTCATCATCACTTCCATCTTGTCCATCACCTAACCCTAACCCTAACCCTAACCCTAGTTGTCTGGTACCAGATTGGTTACCATATGGTACCAGAACAAAACAAACAAAAAAGCAGTGTGAATTGACTGGAACCAGTGGCGCAGTGTTTTAGGACGCTGCCACATGATCGGGAGATGGTGAGTTCAAACCCCACTCAAGTCTTTACTTTCAAGACCGATTTCAGAAGAAGAAAAGCAAAAAAAAAGCAGTTGATTTGTCTGGAACCAGTGGCGCAGTGTGTTAGAACGTTCCCACATGATCGGGAGATGGTGAGTTCAAACCCCACTCAAGTCTTTACTTTCAAGACCGATTTCAGAAGAAGAAAACCAACACAAAAAGCAGTTGAATTGTCTGGAACCAGTGGCGCAGTGTGTTAGGACGCTGCCACATGATCGGGAGATGGTGAGTTCAAACCCCACTCAAGTCTTTACTTTCAAGACCGATTTCAGAAGAAGAAAACCAACACATTCAAACATAGACATATATACATAGACGCCCCTTCCGGCTCTTAGGCGTGTGTCACAATTGAAGGCACTATTTTCCAGACATTCCTTGCGAAGAATAGCGGAAGCAAAGCGGAAGCTTGTCAAGCTTCCGCGTGCGTAACATAAGTCCCGGAAAAGACGCGCTGTGATTGGCCAGTAGTCACTTGAGTGACAGCGAGAGACATGGAGGAGTCACATGAGTGACGTCACTTGCGCAGTCGCCTTCAGCAAATGCCTTCAGCACTTCTAAATAAGAAAGCTGCGGAGAACTGTTGCTTTGTGTTCACTCTTTAATGTTTTCTGTTAGTAATCTAATCCCCCCTGGCTCTGATGTTGTATTGTTAATAACTTTGTTGTTTGTGTTTGTTTGTTTGTCTTGTTTTGTATTGTAATGTATATTGTCATGACTGTTATAAAGATTTGTTAAAAAAAAAGAAAAAGCCTTCAGCACTGCACTTCCGCCTTCATTGCGATACACGTCGCTCCAATGAACTGCAGCGGCAATTGAGGCATCTATTTCTTAATATCTATGCATTCAAAGGCATATCAATCCCATTTATCCGTTTTCTCATCAACTCCATGTTAAATCACCCAATTACCCCCCAATGGACACTAGCCCTAACCCTAACCCTAGTTGTCTGGTACCAGATTGGTTACCATATGGTACCAGAACAAGTCTTTACTTTCAAGACCGATTTCAGAAGAAGAAAACCAACGACCTATGAACCAACACATTCAAAGGCATATCAATCCCAATAATCCGTTTTCTTATCAAGTTGAAGGCATCCCGGATTTTGTTGAGGGTGGGTTGGGTGTTTCACGGTTTCTCATCAACTCCATGTTAAATCACCCAATTAACCCCCAACGGACACTAGCCCTAACCCTAACCCTAACCCTAACCCTAGTTGTCTGGTACCAGATTGGTTACCATATGGTACCAGAACTAAACAAACAAAAAAGCAGTGTGAATTGTCTGGAACCAGTGGCGCAGTGTGTTAGGACGCTGCCACATGATCGGCAGATGGTGAGTTCAAACCCCACACAAGTCTTTACTTTCAAGACCGATTTCAGAAGAAGAAAACAAAACATTTGAATTATCTGGAACCAGTGGCGCAGTGTGTTAGAACGCTGCCACATGATCGGGAGATGGTGAGTTCAAACCCCACACAAGTCTTTACTTTCAAGACAGATTTCAGAAGAAGAAAAGCAACAAAAAAGAAGTGTGAATTGTCTGGAACCAGTGGCGCAGTGTGTTAGAACGCTCCCACATGATCGGGAGATGGTGATTTCAAACCCCACTCAAGTCTTTACTTTCAAGACCGATTTCAGAAGAAGAAAACAAACAAAAAAAGCAGTTGAATTGTCTGGAACCAGTGGCGCAGTGTGTTAGGACACTGCCACATGATCGGGAGATGGTGAGTTCAAATCCCACTCAAGTCTTTACTTTCAAGACCGATTTCAGAAGAAGAAAACCAACGACCTATGAACCAACACATTCAAAGGCATATCAATCCCAATAATCCGTTTTCTTATCAAGTTGAAGGCATCCCGGATTTTGTTGAGGGTGGGTTGGGTGTTTCACGGTTTCTCATCAACTCCATGTTAAATCACCCAATTACCCCCCAACGGACACTAGCCCTAACCCTAACCCTAACCCTAGTTGTCTGGTACCAGATTGGTTACCATATGGTACCAGAACAAAAGAAACAAAAAAGCAGTGTGAATTGTCTGGAACCAGTGACGCAGTGTGTTAGGACGCTGCCACATGATCGGGAGATGGTGAGTTCAAACCCCACTCAAGTCTTTACTTTCAAGACCGATTTCAGAAGAAGAAAACAAAACAGTTCAATTATCTGGAACCAGTGGCGCAGTGTGTTAGAACGCTGCCACATGATCGGGAGATGGTGAGTTCAAACCCCACTCAAGTCTTTACTTTCAAGACCGATTTCAGAAGAAGAAAACCAACACATTCAAAGGCATATCAATCACAATAATCCGTTTTCTTATCAAGTTGAAGGCATCCCGGATTTTGTTGAGGGTGGGTTGGGTGTTTCACGGTTTCTCATCAACTCCATGTTAAATCACCCAATTAACCCCCAACGGACACTAGCCCTAACCCTAACCCTAACCCTAACCCTAGTTGTCTGGTACCAGATTGGTTACCATATGGTACCAGAACTAAACAAACAAAAAAGCAGTGTGAATTGTCTGGAACCAGTGGCGCAGTGTGTTAGGACGCTGCCACATGATCGGCAGATGATGAGTTCAAACCCCACACAAGTCTTTACTTTCAAGACCGATTTCAGAAGAAGAAAAGCAACAAAAAAGAAATGTGAATTGTCTGGAACCAGTGGCGCAGTGTGTTAGAACGCTCCCACATGATCGGGAGATGGTGATTTCAAACCCCACTCAAGTCTTTACTTTCAAGACCGATTTCAGAAGAAGAAAACCAACACAAAAAGCAGTTGAATTGTCTGGAACCAGTGGCACAGTGTGTTAGGACGCTGCCACATGATTGGGAGATGGTGAGTTCAAACCCCAATCAAGTCTTTACTTTCAAGACCGATTTCAGAAGAAGAAAACAAACAAAAAAAGCAGTTGAATTGTCTGGAACCAGTGGCGCAGTGTGTTAGGACACTGCCACATGATCGGGAGATGGTGAGTTCAAACCCCACTCAAGTCTTTACTTTCAAGACCGATTTCAGAAGAAGAAAACCAACGACCTATGAACCAACACATTCAAAGGCATATCAATCCCAATAATCCGTTTTCTTATCAAGTTGAAGGCATCCCGGATTTTGTTGAGGGTGGGTTGGGTGTTTCACGGTTTCTCATCAACTCCATGTTAAATCACCCAATTACCCCCCAACGGACACTAGCCCTAACCCTAACCCTAACCCTAACCCTAGTTGTCTGGTACCAGATTGGTTACCATATGGTACCAGAACAAAACAAACAAAAAAGCAGTGTGAATTGTCTGGAACCAGTGACGCAGTGTGTTAGGACGCTGCCACATGATCGGGAGATGGTGAGTTCAAACCCCACTCAAGTCTTTACTTTCAAGACCGATTTCAGAAGAAGAAAACAAAACAGTTGAATTATCTGGAACCAGTGGTGCAGTGTGTTAGAACGCTGCCACATGATCGGGAGATGGTGAGTTCAAACCCCAATCAAGTCTTTACTTTCAAGACCGATTTCAGAAGAAGAAAACCAACACAAAAAGCAGTTGAATTGTCTGGAACCAGTGGCACAGTGTGTTAGGACGCTGCCACATGATTGGGAGATGGTGAGTTCAAACCCCAATCAAGTCTTTACTTTCAAGACCGATTTCAGAAGAAGAAAACAAACAAAAAAAGCAGTTGAATTGTCTGGAACCAGTGGCGCAGTGTGTTAGGACACTGCCACATGATCGGGAGATGGTGAGTTCAAACCCCACTCAAGTCTTTACTTTCAAGACCGATTTCAGAAGAAGAAAACCAACGACCTATGAACCAACACATTCAAAGGCATATCAATCCCAATAATCCGTTTTCTTATCAAGTTGAAGGCATCCCGGATTTTGTTGAGGGTGGGTTGGGTGTTTCACGGTTTCTCATCAACTCCATGTTAAATCACCCAATTACCCCCCAACGGACACTAGCCCTAACCCTAACCCTAACCCTAACCCTAACCCTAGTTGTCTGGTACCAGATTGGTTACCATATGGTACCAGAACAAAACAAACAAAAAAGCAGTGTGAATTGTCTGGAACCAGTGACGCAGTGTGTTAGGACGCTGCCACATGATCGGGAGATGGTGAGTTCAAACCCCACTCAAGTCTTTACTTTCAAGACCGATTTCAGAAGAAGAAAACAAAACAGTTGAATTATCTGGAACCAGTGGCGCAGTGTGTTAGAACGCTGCCACATGATCGGGAGATGGTGAGTTCAAACCCCACTCAAGTCTTTACTTTCAAGACCGATTTCAGAAGAAGAAAACCAACACATTCAAAGGCATATCAATCACAATAATCCATTTTCTTATGAAGTTGAAGGCATCCCGGATTTTGTTGAGGGTGGGTTGGGTGTTTCACGGTTTCTCATCAACTCCATGTTAAATCACCCAATTACCCCCCAACGGACACTAGCCCTAACCCTCACCCTAACCCTAACCCTAACCCTAGTTGTCTGGTACCAGATTGGTTACCATATGGTACCAGAACTAAACAAACAAAAAAGCAGTGTGAATTGTCTGGAACCAGTGGCGCAGTGTGTTAGGACGCTGCCACATGATCGGGAGATGGTGAGTTCAAACCCCACACAAGTCTTTACTTTCAAGACAGATTTCAGAAGAAGAAAAGCAACAAAAAAGAAGTGTGAATTGTCTGGAACCAGTGGCGCAGTGTGTTAGAACGCTCCCACATGATCGGGAGATGGTGATTTCAAACCCCACTCAAGTCTTTACTTTCAAGACCGATTTCAGAAGAAGAAAACAAACAAAAAAAGCAGTTGAATTGTCTGGAACCAGTGGCGCAGTGTGTTAGGACACTGCCACATGATCGGGAGATGGTGAGTTCAAATCCCACTCAAGTCTTTACTTTCAAGACCGATTTCAGAAGAAGAAAACCAACGACCTATGAACCAACACATTCAAAGGCATATCAATCCCAATAATCCGTTTTCTTATCAAGTTGAAGGCATCCCGGATTTTGTTGAGGGTGGGTTGGGTGTTTCACGGTTTCTCATCAACTCCATGTTAAATCACCCAATTACCCCCCAACGGACACTAGCCCTAACCCTAACCCTAACCCTAACCCTAGTTGTCTGGTACCAGATTGGTTACCATATGGTACCAGAACAAAACAAACAAAAAAGCAGTGTGAATTGTCTGGAACCAGTGACGCAGTGTGTTAGGACGCTGCCACATGATCGGGAGATGGTGAGTTCAAACCCCACTCAAGTCTTTACTTTCAAGACCGATTTCAGAAGAAGAAAACAAAACAGTTGAATTATCTGGAACCAGTGGCGCAGTGTGTTAGAATGCTGCCACATGATCGGGAGATGGTGAGTTCAAACCCCACTCAAGTCTTTACTTTCAAGACCGATTTCAGAAGAGGAAAACCAACACAAACAAAGGCATATCAATCACAATAATCCGTTTTCTTATCAAGTTGAAGGCATCCCGGATTTTGTTGAGGTTGGGTTGGGTGTTTCACGGTTTCTCATCAACTCCATGTTAAATCACCCAATTACCCCCCAACGGACACTAGCCCTAACCCTAACCCTAACCCTAACCCTAACCCTAACCCTAGTTGTCTGGTACCAGATTGGTTACCATATGGTACCAGAACAAAACAAACAAAAAAGCATTGTGAATTGTCTGGAACCAGTGGCGCAGTGTGTTAGGACGCTGCCACATGATCGGGAGATGATGAGTTCAAACCCCACTCAAGTCTTTACTTTCAAGACCGATTTCAGAAGAAGAAAAGCAACAAAAAAGCAGTTGAATTGTCTAGAACCAGTCGCGCGTTTTTTTAGAACGCTCCCACATGATCGGGAGATGGTGAGTTCAAACCCCACTCAAGTCTTTACTTTCAAGACCGATTTCAGAAGAAGAAAACCAACAAAAAAGCAGTTGAATTGTCTGGAACCAGTGGCGCAGTGTGTTAGGACGCTGCCACATGATCAGGAGATGGTGAGTTCAAACCCCACTCAAGTCTTTACTTTCAAGACGGATTTCAGAAGAAGAAAACCAACAAAAAAGCAGTTGAATTGTCTGGAACCAGTTGCGCAGTGTGTTAGGACGCTGCCACATGATCGGTAGATGGTGAGTTCCAACCCCACTCAAGTCTTTACTTTCAAGACCGATTTCAGAAGAAGAAAAGCAACAAAAAAGCAGTTGATTTGTCTGGAACCAGTGGTGCAGTGTGTTAGAACGCTGCCACATGATCGGGAGATGGTGATTTCAAACCCCACTCAAGTCTTTACTTTCCATACCGATTTCAGAAGAAGAAAAGCAACAAAAAAGCAGTTGAATTGTCTTGAACCAGTGGCGCACTGTGTTAGGACGCTGCCACATGATCGGGAGATGGTGAGTTCAAACCCCATTCAAGTCTTTACTTTCAAGACCGATTTCAGAAGAAGAAAACCAACGACCTATGAACCAACACATTCAAAGGCATATCAATCCCAATAATCCGTTTTCTTATCAAGTTGAAGGCATCCCGGATTTTGTTGAGGGTGGGTTGGGTGTTTCACGGTTTCTCATCAACTCCATGTTAAATCACCCAATTAACCCCCAACGGACACTAGCCCTAACCCTAACCCTAACCCTAGTTGTCTGGTACCAGATTGGTTACCATATGGTACCAGAACTAAACAAACAAAAAAGCAGTGTGAATTGTCTGGAACCAGTGGCGCAGTGTGTTAGGATGCTGCCACATGATCGGAAGATGGTGAGTTCAAACCCCACACAAGTCTTTACTTTCAAGACCGATTTCAGAAGAAGAAAAGCAACAAAAAAGAAGTGTGAATTGTCTGGAACCAGTGGCGCAGTGTGTTAGAACGCTCCCACATGATCGGGAGATGGTGATTTCAAACCCCACTCAAGTCTTTACTTTCAAGACCGATTTCAGAAGAAGAAAACCAACACAAAAAGCAGTTGAATTGTCTGGAACCAGTGGCACAGTGTGTTAGGATGCTGCCACATGATTGGGAGATGGTGAGTTCAAACCCCAATCAAGTCTTTACTTTCAAGACCGATTTCAGAAGAAGAAAACAAACAAAAAAAGCAGTTGAATTGTCTGGAACCAGTGGCGCAGTGTGTTAGGACACTGCCACATGATCGGGAGATGGTGAGTTCAAACCCCACTCAAGTCTTTACTTTCAAGACCGATTTCAGAAGAAGAAAACCAACGACCTATGAACCAACACATTCAAAGGCATATCAATCCCAATAATCCGTTTTCTTATCAAGTTGAAGGCATCCAGGATTTTGTTGAGGGTGGGTTGGGTGTTTCACGGTTTCTCATCAACTCCATGTTAAATCACCCAATTACCCCCCAACGGACACTAGCCCTAACCCTAACCCTAACCCTAACCCTAACCCTAACCCTAGTTGTCTGGTACCAGATTGGTTACCATATGGTACCAGAACAAAACAAACAAAAAAGCAGTGTGAATTGTCTGGAACCAGTGACGCAGTGTGTTAGGACGCTGCCACATGATCGGGAGATGGTGAGTTCAAACCCCACTCAAGTCTTTACTTTCAAGACCGATTTCAGAAGAAGAAAACCAACACATTCAAAGGCATATCAATCACATTAATCCGTTTTCTTATCAAGTTGAAGGCATCCCGGATTTTGTTGAGGGTGGGTTGGGTGTTTCACGGTTTCTCATCAACTCCATGTTAAATCACCCAATTACCCCCCAACGGACACTAGCCCTAACCCTAACCCTAACCCTAACCCTAACCCTAGTTGTCTGGTCCTAGATTGGTTACCATATGGTACCAGAACAAAACAAACAAAAAAGCATTGTGAATTGTCTGGAACCAGTGGCGCAGTGTGTTAGGACGCTGCCACATGATCGGGAGATGATGAGTTCAAACCCCACTCAAGTCTTTACTTTCAAGACCGATTTCAGAAGAAGAAAACCAACAAAAAAGCAGTTGAATTGTCTAGAACCAGTCGCGCGTTTTTTTAGAACGCTCCCACATGATCGGGAGATGGTGAGTTCAAACCCCACTCAAGTCTTTACTTTCAAGACCGATTTCAGAAGAAGAAAACCAACAAAAAAGCAGTTGAATTGTCTGGAACCAGTGGCGCAGTGTGTTAGGACGCTGCCACATGATCAGGAGATGGTGAGTTCAAACCCCACTCAAGTCTTTACTTTCAAGACGGATTTCAGAAGAAGAAAACCAACAAAAAAGCAGTTGAATTGTCTGGAACCAGTTGCGCAGTGTGTTAGGACGCTGCCACATGATCGGTAGATGGTGAGTTCCAACCCCACTCAAGTCTTTACTTTCAAGACCGATTTCAGAAGAAGAAAAGCAACAAAAAAGCAGTTGATTTGTCTGGAACCAGTGGTGCAGTGTGTTAGAACGCTGCCACATGATCGGGAGATGGTGATTTCAAACCCCACTCAAGTCTTTACTTTCCATACCGATTTCAGAAGAAGAAAAGCAACAAAAAAGCAGTTGAATTGTCTTGAACCAGTGGCGCACTGTGTTAGGACGCTGCCACATGATCGGGAGATGGTGAGTTCAAACCCCACTCAAGTCTTTACTTTCAAGACCGATTTCAGAAGAAGAAAACCAACGACCTATGAACCAACACATTCAAAGGCATATCAATCCCAATAATCCGTTTTCTTATCAAGTTGAAGGCATCCCGGATTTTGTTGAGGGTGGGTTGGGTGTTTCACGGTTTCTCATCAACTCCATGTTAAATCACCCAATTAACCCCCAACGGACACTAGCCCTAACCCTAACCCTAACCCTAGTTGTCTGGTACCAGATTGGTTACCATATGGTACCAGAACTAAACAAACAAAAAAGCAGTGTGAATTGTCTGGAACCAGTGGCGCAGTGTGTTAGGATGCTGCCACATGATCGGAAGATGGTGAGTTCAAACCCCACACAAGTCTTTACTTTCAAGACCGATTTCAGAAGAAGAAAAGCAACAAAAAAGAAGTGTGAATTGTCTGGAACCAGTGGCGCAGTGTGTTAGAACGCTCCCACATGATCGGGAGATGGTGATTTCAAACCCCACTCAAGTCTTTACTTTCAAGACCGATTTCAGAAGAAGAAAACCAACACAAAAAGCAGTTGAATTGTCTGGAACCAGTGGCACAGTGTGTTAGGATGCTGCCACATGATTGGGAGATGGTGAGTTCAAACCCCAATCAAGTCTTTACTTTCAAGACCGATTTCAGAAGAAGAAAACAAACAAAAAAGCAGTTGAATTGTCTAGAACCAGTGGCGCGGTTTTTTAGAACGCTCCCACATGATCGGGAGATGGTGAGTTCAAACCCCACTCAAGTCTTTACTTTCAAGACCGATTTCAGAAGAAGAAAACCAACAAAAAAGCAGTTGAATTGTCTTGAACCAGTGGCGCAGTGTGTTAGGACGCTGCCACATGATCAGGAGATGGTGAGTTCAAACCCCACTCAAGTCTTTACTTTCAAGACGGATTTCAGAAGAAGAAAAACAAAAAAAAAGCAGTTGAATTGTCTGGAACCAGTGGTGTAGTGTTTTAGGACGCTGCCACATGATCAGGAGATGGTCATTTCAAACCCCACTCGTCTTTACTTTCAAGACCGATTTCAGCAGAAGAAAACCAGCAAAAAAGCAGTTGAATTGTCTGGAACCAGTGGCGCAGTGTGTTAGGACGCTGCCACATGATCAGGAGACGGTGAGTTCAAACCCCACTCAAGTCTTTACTTTCAAGACCGATTTCAGAAGAAGAAAAACAACACATTCAAAGGCATATCAATCACATTAATCCGTTTTCTTATCAAGTTGAAGGCATCCCGGATTTTGTTGAGGGTGGGTTGGGTGTTTCACGGTTTCTCATCAACTCCATGTTAAATCACCCAATTACCCCCCAACGGACACTAGCCCTAACCCTAACCCTAACCCTAACCCTAACCCTAACCCTAGTTGTCTGGTACCAGATTTGTTACCATATGGTACCAGAACAAAACAAACAAAAAAGCATTGTGAATTGTCTGGAACCAGTGGCGCAGTGTGTTAGGACGCTGCCACATGATCGGGAGATGATGAGTTCAAACCCCACTCAAGTCTTTACTTTCAAGACCGATTTCAGAAGAAGAAAAGCAACAAAAAAGCAGTTGAATTGTCTAGAACCAGTGGCGCGTTTTTTTAGAACGCTCCCACATGATCGGGAGATGGTGAGTTCAAACCCCACTCAAGTCTTTACTTTCAAGACCGATTTCAGAAGAAGAAAACCAACAAAAAAGCAGTTGAATTATCTGGAACCAGTGGCGCAGTGTGTTAGGACGCTGCCACATGATCAGGAGATGGTGAGTTCAAACCCCACTCAAGTCTTTACTTTCAAGACGGATTTCAGAAGAAGAAAAACAAAAAAAAAGCAGTTGAATTGTCTGGAACCAGTGGCGCAGTGTGTTAGGACGCTGCCACATGATCGGGAGATGGTGAGTTCAAACCCTACTCAAGTCTTTACTTTCAAGACCGATTTCAGAAGAAGAAAACCAACGACCTATGAACCAACACATTCAAAGGCATATCAATCCCAATAATCGGTTTTCTTATCAAGTTGAAGGCATCCCGGATTTTGTTGAGGGTGGGTTGGGTGTTTCACGGTTTCTCATCAACTCCATGTTAAATCACCCAATTACCCCCCAATGGACACTAGCCCTAACCCTAACCCTAACCCTAGTTGTTTGGTACCAGATTGGTTACCATATGGTACCAGAACAAAACAAACAAAAAAGCAGTGTGAATTGTCTGGAACCAGTGACGCAGTGTGTTAGGACGCTGCCACATGATCGGGAGATGGTGAGTTCAAACCCCACTGAAGTCTTTACTTTCAAGACCGATTTCAGAAGAAGAAAACAAAAAAAAACAGTTGAATTATCTGGAACCAGTGGCGCAGTGTGTTAGAACGCTGCCACATGATCGGGAGATGGTGAGTTCAAACCCCACTCAAGTCTTTACTTTCAAGACCGATTTCAGAAGAAGAAAACCAACACATTCAAAGGCATATTAATCCGTTTTCTTATCAAGTTGAAGGCCTCCCGGATTTTGTTGAGGGTGGGTTGGGTGTTTCACGGTTTCTCATCAACTCCATGTTAAATCACCCAATTACCCCCCAACGGACATTAGCCCTAACCCTAACCCTAACCCTAACCCTAACCCTAACCCTAGTTGTCTGGTACCAGATTGGTTACCATATGGTACCAGAACAAAACAAACAAAAAAGCATTGTGAATTGTCTGGAACCAGTGGCGCAGTGTGTTAGGACTAGGCATGCCGCGGTTTACCGAATTTCGGTAATACCGCGACAGGAACAGCCACGGTGTTGATACCGTGAGATTTCCGAGCTTACGGTATTTTAATACAGCGTTGGTGGGCGGCGCATGCTGCGCGCATGCAGTGCAACTCCACTCCCAGACTAAGGCAAAACATTTATTTTCACCACACAGCTGCAGTAGATTGAAAAGTTGCTTCCTACCTTTGAGTTAGTGTTGCTGAAAGACACCCAGATCCAATTGTATATTCCATATTTCCACATGTACTAAACTAAAAGTGTGAACTGTCAAGTGTCAACACAGAGGCACGCAGTTGTGAGCATGCGCAGATTGCACTACAGCGTGCAGGGTACAAAACGGTCATTAGGGGGAGCCATAGTACAGTGAAATACAGTGGGGAATAGCTATTGATTCATTGATTGAATACTTTATTGGCAGAAATGTAATCAGTATAGGGTACAGTCAAACACATGTCCAAAGGGATCACTGAAAAAAGTCCTTGCAGTCTTGTTTCCATTCGGTCCTGGGTAATCAATTCATAATCATGACAAGTCACATGACAAATAACAAAATTCAAATTATCATAAAAGGTAAAAATAAAAAAATAAGATATGTAGGCCTACAGGTTGGGGAACAAAGAAGGGTTTATAAGGAGGTGGGGGTAGTCACTAGACATAGGTGGGGGGGGGGGGGAATCTTTTTTTTCTTCTTTCTTTTTAATATAAATACCGTGGAATACCGAGGTATAGGTTTTCAATACCGGCACCGTACCGTACTGTAAAATCTCATACCGTGGCATGCCTAGTTAGGACACTGCCACATGATCGGGAGATGATGAGTTCAAACCCCACTCAAGTCTTTACTTTCAAGACCGATTTCAGAAGAAGAAAAGCAACAAAAAAGCAGTTGAATTGTCTAGAACCAGTGGCGCGTTTTTTTAGAACGCTCCCACATGATCAGGAGATGGTGAGTTCAAACCCCACTCAAGTCTTTACTTTCAAGACCGATTTCAGAAGAAGAAAACCAACAAAAAAGCAGTTGAATTGTCTGGAACCAGTGGCGCAGTCTGTTAGGACGCTGCCATTTGATCAGGAGTTGGTGAGTTCAAACCCCACTCAAGTCTTTACTTTCAAGACGGATTTCAGAAGAAGAAAAACAAAAAAAAGCAGTTGAATTGTCTGGAACCAGTGGTGTAGTGTTTTAGGACGCTGCCACATGATCAGGAGATGGTCATTTCAAACCCCACTCAAGTCTTTACTTTCAAGACCGATTTCAGAAGAAGAAAACCAACAAAAAAGCAGTTGAATTGTCTGGAACCAGTGGCGCAGTGTGTTAGGACGCTGCCACATGATCAGGAGATGGTGAGTTCAAACCCCACTCAAGTCTTTACTTTCAAGACGGATTTCAGAAGAAGAAAAACAAAAAAAAAGCAGTTGAATTGTCTGGAACCAGTGGCGCAGTGTGTTAGGACGCTGCCACATTATCGGGAGATGGTGAGTTCAAACCCCACTCAAGTCTTTACTTTCAAGACCGATTTCAGAAGAAGAAAAACTAAAAAAAAGCAGTTGAATTGTCTGGAACCAGTGGCGCAGTGTGTTAGGACGCTGCCACATTATCGGGAGATGGTGAGTTCAAACCCCACTCAAGTTCAAACCAAATAATAAATGGTGAGTTCAAACCCCACTCAAGTCTTTACTTTCAAGACCGATTTCAGAAGAAGAAAACCAACAAAAAAGCAGTTGAATTGTCTGGAACCAGTGGCGCAGTGTGTTAGGACGCTGCCACATGATCAGGCGATGGTGAGTTCAAACCCCACTCAAGTCTTTACTTTCAAGACCGATTTCAGAAGAAGAAAACCAACAAAAAAGCAGTTGAATTGTCTGGAACCAGTGGCGCAGTGTGTTAGGACGCTGCCACATGATCAGGAGATGGTGAGTTCAAACCCCACTCAAGTCTTTACTTTCAAGACGGATTTCAGAAGAAGAAAAACAAAAAAAAGCAGTTGAATTGTCTGGAACCAGGGGTGTAGTGTTTTAGGACGCTGCCACATGATCAGGAGATGGTCATTTCAAACCCCACTCAAGTCTTTACTTTCAAGACCGATTTCAGAAGAAGAAAACCAACAAAAAAGCAGTTGAATTGTCTGGAACCAGTGGCGCAGTGTGTTAGGACGCTGCCACATGATCAGGAGATGGTGAGTTCAAACCCCACTCAAGTCTTTACTTTCAAGACGGATTTCAGAAGAAGAAAAACTAAAAAAAAGCAGTTGAATTGTCTGGAACCAGTGGTGCAGTGTGTTAGGACGCTGCCACATTATCGTGAGATGGTGAGTTCAAACCCCACTCAAGTTCAAACCAAATAATAAAGGTCCAGGGTGCAATCCCACCCAGTCTTTACTGTTACACTTTGCTTTCCACACTGACATCAAGTTAGTCAGTGTGATGAGAGGCTGTCCTTGGGAGCCACAGGTCCAGGGTTCAAATCCCACATTAGTCATAACTCTGACACTTTGCTTTGCACACTGATTTCCAGAAGGACAACTTTAAAGCAGCCCAGAAATTCACCATGATTGTGTGCCGGTAAGTGGCCCAACGGATAAGTCAGATGATATCCGTAGTATACCTAGTAGAAGTGTGCCGGTTCAAACCCGACATACTCCTAGTAGGCGGTGATGGTTCAAATCACTGACACCTAGAGTAGGAGTGGTCCAGTGGATTAATCAGATGATATCCGTAGACTTCCTAGTAGAAGTATGCCGGCCGACATACTCCTAGTAGGATGGTGCTAGTTCAAATCACCAAAACCTACAGTAGGTAGGAGTGTGTGCAGTTAAGTGGTCTGGTAGATAAATCAGATAATATCCATAGAATACCTAGTAGAAGTCTGCCGGTTTCAAACCCGACATAGGATGGTGCTGGTTCAAATCACCAGCACCTAGAGTCGGTAGGACCGTGTGCTGTTAATTGGCCCGGTGGATAAATCAGCTAATATCCGTAGAATACCTAGTAGGATGGTGCTGGTTCAAATCACCATCACCTAGCGTAGGTAGGACCGTGTGCTGTTAATTGGCCCGGTGGATAAATCAGATAATATCCGTAGAATAACTAGTAGGATGGTGCTGGTTCAAATCACCATCACCTAGAGTAGGTAGGGGGTCAGGTAAGAGTATGTAGGGGCAGAGTAGGTTGAGGTGTAGATAGGTGGAGAGTAGGTGAGGGTTGGTCAGTTAGGGGGAGGAGTAGGTGAGGGGGGTCAGGTAGGGGGAGATTAGCCGAGGTGGAGAGTAGGCG
Organism: Electrona antarctica; assembly: GCF_951216825.1. Lineage (NCBI taxonomy): Eukaryota > Metazoa > Chordata > Actinopteri > Myctophiformes > Myctophidae > Electrona > Electrona antarctica. The sequence continues at coordinate 24,765,008 of NC_136803.1, read as the reverse complement.
AGAGGGGGGCCAGGCAGGGGGAGAGTAGGTGAGGGGTGGCAGTCAGGGGGAGAGTAGGTGAGTGGGGTGGCAGGCACGGGCAGAGTAGGTGAGGGGGGTGGCAGGCAGGGGGAGAGTAGGCGAGGGGGGCCAGGCAGGGGGAGAGTAGGAGAGGAGGGAGGCCAGGCAGGGGGAGAGTAGGTGAGGGGGGTGGCAGGCAGGGGGAGAGTAGGTGAGGGGGGAGGCCAGGCAGGGGGAGAGTAGGCAAGGGGGGCCAGGCAGGGGGAGAGTAGGAGAGGAGGGAGGTCAGGCAGGGGGAGAGTAGGAGAGGGGGTAGGCCAGGCAGGGGGAGATTAGGCGAGGGGGTGGCAGGCAGGGATAGAGTAGGCAAGGGTGGTCTTCCTATTTTTTTTAAATAATTTAGAAAAAAATAAAAAAATAAAAAAATATCTTTATTTAAAAAAAAATATATATATTTAGTAATTATACAAAAAAAATCAGGAAGACACCCCCCTGCCTGCACCCTCCCCTACTCTCCCCCTGCCTGGCCTCCCCCCTCTCCTACTCTCCCCCTGCCCCTGCCTGGCCTCTCTCCTCTCCTACTCTCCCCCTGCCTGGCCCCCCTTGCCTACTCCCCCTGCCTGGCCTCCCTCCTCTCCTACTCTCCCCCTGCCTGGCCCACTCTCCCCCTGCCTGGCCTCCCTCCTCTCCTACTCTCCCCCTGCCTGGCCTCCCCCTCTCCTACTCTCCCCCTGCCTGGCCTAGCCCCTCTCCTACTCTCCCCCTGCCTGGCCCCCCTCGACTACTCTCCCCCTGCCTGGCCTCCCTCCTCTCCTACTCTCCCCCTGCCTGGCCTCCCTCCTCGCCTACTCTCCCCCTTCCTGCCACCCCCCTCAACTACTCTCCACCTGCCTGGCCCCGCCCTCACCTACTCTCCACCTCGCCTGCCCCCACACCTCGCCTAATCTCCCCCTACCTGACCCACCTCACCTACTCCTCCCCCTAACTGACCAACCCTCACCTACTCCCCCCCTATCTACACCTCAACCTACTCTGCCCCTACATACTCTTACATGACCCCCTACCTACTCTAGGTCATGGTGATTTGAACACGCACCATCCTACTAGGTATTCTACGGATATTATCTGATTTATCCACCGGGCCAATTAACAGCACACAGTCCTAACTACTCTAGGTGATGGTGATTTGAACCAGCACCATCCTACTAGGTATTCTACGGATATTAGCTGATTTATCCACCGGGCCAATTAACGGCACACAGTCCTACCTACTCTAGGTGATGGTGATTTGAACCAGCACCATCCTATGTCAAGTTTGAACCAGCAGACTTCTACTAGGTATTCTATGGATATTATCTGATTTATCCACCAGGCCACTTAATTGCCAACACTCCTACCTACTGTAGGTGTTGGTGATTTGAACTAGCACCATCCTACTAGGAGTATGTCGGCCGGCATACTTCTACTAGGTAGTCTACGGATATCATCTGATTATTCCACTGGGCCACTTCTACTCTAGGTGTCAGTGATTTGAACCATCACCGCCTACTAGGAGTATGTCGGGTTTGAACCGGCACACTTCTACTAGGTATACTACGGATATCATCTGACTTATCCGTTGGGCCACTTACCGGCACACAATCATGGTGAATTTCTGGGCTGCTTTAAAGTTGTCCTTCTGGAAATCAGTGTGCAAAGCAAAGTGTCAGAGTTATGACTAATGTGGGATTTGAACCCTGGACCTGTGGCTCCCAAGGACAGCCTCTCATCACACTGAGCTAACTGCTGGTTACTACAACACAGCTTTTCTGTGCTACTTGATGTCAGTGTGGAAAGCAAAGTGTCACAGTAAAGACTGGGGTGGGATTGCACCCTGGACCTTTATTATTTGGTTTGAACTTGAGTGGGGTTTGAACTCACCATCTCCCGATAATGTGGCAGCGTCCTAACACACTGCGCCACTGGTTCCAGACAATTCACACTGCTTATTTGTTGGTTTTCTTCTTCTGAAATCGGTCTTGAAAGTAAAGACTTGAGTGGGGTTTGAACTGACCATCTCCCGATCATGTGGCAGCGTCCTAAGGCACTGCGCCACTGGTTCCAGACAATTCAACTGCTTTTTTTTGGGTTTTCTTCTTCTGAAATCGATCTTGAAAGTAAAGACTTGAGTGGGGTTTGAACTCACCATCTCCTGATCATGTGGCAGCGTCCTAACACACTGCGCCACTGGTTCCAGACAATTCAACTGCTTTTTTGTTGATTTTCTTCTTCTGAAATCGGTCTTGAAAGTAAAGACTTGAGTGGGGTTTGAACTGACCATCTCCCGATCATGTGGCAGCGTCCTAACACACTGCGCCACTGGTTCCAGACAATTCAACTGCTTTTTTTTGGGTTTTCTTCTTCTGAAATCGGTCTTGAAAGTAAAGACTTGAGTGGGGTTTGAACTCACCATCTCCTGATCATGTGGCAGCGTCATAACACACTGCGCCACTGGTTCCAGACAATTCAACTGCTTTTTTGTTGGTTTTCTTCTTCTGAAATCGGTCTTGAAAGTAAAGACTTGAGTTGGGTTTGAACTCACCATCTCCCGATCATGTGGGAGCGTCCTAACACACTGCGCCATTGGTTCCAGTCAATTCAAGTGCTTTTGTGTTGCTTTTCTTCTTCTGAAATCGGTCTTGAAAGTAAAGACTTGAGGGGGGTTTGAACTCATCATCTCCCGATAATGTGGCAGCATCCTAACAAACTGCGCCACTGGTTCCAGACAATTCACATTGCTTTTTTGATTGTTTTGTTCTGGTACCATATGGTAACCAATCTGGTACCAGACAACTAGGGTTAGGGTTAGGGTTAGGGTTAGGGCTAGTCTCCGCTGGGGGGTAATTGGGTGATTTAACATGGAGTTGATGAGAAACCGTGAAAGACCCAACCCACCCTCAACAAAATCCGAGATGCCTTCAACTTGATAAGAAATCGGATTAATGGGATTGATATGCCTTTGAATGTGTTGGTTGATAGGTCGTTGGTTTTCTTCTTCTGAAATCAGTCTTGAAAGTAAAGACTTGAGTGGGGTTTGAACTCAACATCTCCCGATAATGTGGCAGCGTCCTAACACACTGCGCCACTGGTTCCAGACAATTAACACTGCTTTTTTGTTGGTTTTCTTCTTCTGAAATCGGTCGTGAAAGTAAAGACTTGAGTGGGGTTTGAACTCACCATCTCCCGATCATGTGGCAGCGTCCTAACACACTGCGCCACTGGTTCCAGACAATTCAACTGCTTTTTTGTTGCTTTTCTTCTTCTGAAATCGGTCTTGAAAGTAAAGACTTGAGTGGGGTTTGAACTCACCTTCTCCCGATCATGTGGGAGTGTTCTAACACACCGCGCCACTGGTTCCAGACAATTCAACTGCTTTTTTGTTGCTTTTCTTCTTCTGAAATCGGTCTTGAAAGTAAAGACTTGAGTGGGGTTTGAACTCACCTTCTCCCGATCATGTGGGAGTGTTCTAACACACTGCGCCACTGGTTCCAGACAATTCACACTGCTTTTTTGTTTGTTTTGTTCTGGTACCATATGGTAACCAATCTGGTACCAGACAACTAGGGTTAGGGTTAGGGTTAGGGTTAGGGCTAGTGTCCGTTGGGGGGTAATTGGGTGATTTAACATGGAGTTGATTAGAAACCGTGAAACACCCAACCCACCCTCAACAAAATCCGGGATGCCTTCAACTTGATAAGAAAACGGATTAATGGGAATGATATGCCTTTGAATATGTTGTTTTTTTTCTTCTGAAATCGGTCTTGAAAGTATAAGACTTTGAAATCACCTTCTCCCGATCATGTGGCAGCGTCCCAACACACTGCGCCACTGGTTCCAGACAATTCAACTGCTTCTTTGTTGGTTTTCTTCTTCTGAAATCGGTCTTGAAAGTAAAGACTTGAGTGGGGTTTGAAATGACCATCTCCTGATCATGTGGCAGCGTCCTAACACACTACGCCACTGGTTCCAGACAATTCAACTGCTTTTTTTTTGTTTTTCTTCTTCTGAAATCCGTCTTGAAAGTAAAGACTTGAGTGGGGTTTGAACTCATCATCTCCCGATCATGTGGCAGCGTCCTAACACACTGCGCCACTGGTTCCAGACAATTCACAATGCTTTTTTGTTTGTTTTGTTCTGGTACCATATGGTAACCAATCTGGTACCAGACAACTAGGGTTAGGGTTAGGGTTAGGGTTAGGGCTAGTGTCCGTTGGGGGGTAATTGGGTGATTTAACATGGAGTTGATGAGAAACCGTGAAACACCCAACCCACCCTCAACAAAATCCGGGATGCCTTCAACTTGATAAGAAAACGGATTATTGTGATTGATATGCCTTTGTTTGTGTTGGTTTTCCTCTTCTGAAATCGGTCTTGAAAGTAAAGACTTGAGTGGGGTTTGAACTCACCATCTCCCGATCATGTGGCAGCGTTCTAACACACTGCGCCACTGGTTCCAGATAATTCAACTGTTTTGTTTTCTTCTTCTGAAATCGGTCTTGAAAGTAAAGACTTGAGTGGGGTTTGAACTCACCATCTCCCGATCATGTGGCAGCGTCCTAACACACTGCGTCACTGGTTCCAGACAATTCACACTGCTTTTTTGTTTGTTTTGTTCTGGTACCATATGGTAACCAATCTGGTACCAGACAACTAGGGTTAGGGTTAGGGTTAGGGTTAGGGCTAGTGTCCGTTGGGGGGTAATTGGGTGATTTAACATGGAGTTGATGAGAAACCGTGAAACACCCAACCCACCCTCAACAAAATCCGGGATGCCTTCAACTTGATAAGAAAACGGATTATTGGGATTGATATGCCTTTGATTGTGTTGGTTCATAGGTCGTTGGTTTTCTTCTTCTGAAATCGGTCTTGAAAGTAAAGACTTGAGTGGGATTTGAACTCACCATCTCCCGATCATGTGGCAGTGTCCTAACACACTGCGCCACTGGTTCCAGACAATTCAACTGCTTTTTTTGTTTGTTTTCTTCTTCTGAAATCGGTCTTGAAAGTAAAGACTTGAGTGGGGTTTGAAATCACCATCTCCCGATCATGTGGGAGCGTTCTAACACACTGCGCCACTGGTTCCAGACAATTCACACTTCTTTTTTGTTGCTTTTCTTCTTCTGAAATCTGTCTTGAAAGTAAAGACTTGTGTGGGGTTTGAACTCACCATCTCCCGATCATGTGGCAGCGTCCTAACACACTGCGCCACTGGTTCCAGACAATTCACACTGCTTTTTTGTTTGTTTAGTTCTGGTACCATATGGTAACCAATCTGGTACCAGACAACTAGGGTTAGGGTTAGGGTTAGGGTGAGGGTTAGGGTTAGGTGATGGACAAGATGGAAGTGATGATGAATGATGATTTTAACTGACAAGAAAGGAAACGGGTAACAATCAGTAGTGCAAAAAAAAACAAAGGCATAATCAGACTTAAGCCGCGTTAACACCAAGGAAGCTAGAAGCAGCATCTTGCTTCGTGCTCCCATGTTATCTCTATGTATACCAGCTTTTTCGTTTTGAAGCTTGGAATGAACAGCTTTTTTTGCGTGCTTTTTTTCTCCTGAAAACTCAACTTTGACGCTGCTTTTAAAAGCTGGGTTTTGGCTTCGAGTTTTCACATTTTCAATTCTGAACAAAAAAAAGGGAAAAAATAGCAAATTTCTGTTTGCTGGACTCAAACAGAATTATACTAAGGCACCATCATTTTTGTGATTTTTCGGTTAGTGTTTTCCCATTTTCAATTCTGAACAAAAAAAGGAAAAAAATAGAAAATTTCTATTTGCTGGACTCAAACAGAATTATACTAAGGCACCACCATTTTTGTGATTTTTCGGTTACGTTTTCCCATTTTTCAATTCTGAACAAAAAAAGGAAAAACTGGCAAATTTCTGTTTGCTGGAATCAAATTAAACGAACAAAAATCACAAATATGTTTTTTATATGTTGGATTCAGATTCAAATAAGGCAATTATACTAAGGTCCCCTGACCCTTTATGTGTGTAAGATGTGGTTTTAGATATTTTAGATTTTAGCAGTGAGCCCAGTGTCTCTGATGTCATGGACACTTGGCTCACTTCCTTCCTGGACTACATTCCTGGACTACATACAGTGCACCAAAGCATTATGGGAATTGTAGTCCAGGAAGGAAGTGAGCCCTGTGTCCATGACATCAGAGAAACTGGGCTCACTGCTAAAATCTAAAATATCTTAAACCACATATTACACACATAAAGACCCCCAGGAAAGTGTTCTAAATCTTCTAAACGTCATTAACATATATGTTTTTGCAAAAAGGGTGAAGTGTTCCTTTAAGTTAGTTTTTGAGTGGTGTAAACCACTCCTACAACTGGCTTTTGTGTGCATAAAAAAATGACCGTGGTTGCTATGTTCAAAATAATTTCTGACGTAATTAAATCACACCCGGGTGAACTGGATGACCGTAGCAACCGTGGTCATTTTCTCTGCGCAAAAAAAGCCAGTTGTGAAATCACATCCAGGTGTGATACATACATTTATCAAAAATGATAGCTTTTTTTACTTAACATATTTTGTGTGATTTCATTACGTCAGACATTACGTCAGACCACAGCTGATCAGGCTATATAAAACCTTACACCACTCAGTTCACACGGGTGTGATTTTTTGTGTTATACTTTACTTTGTGTATTCATTCTGTCTATATATATTTTACTTTTGTCTCCATGTTGCCATCTCTGCATGGGGGGATGGGGGAGGGGAGGGAACGAGGGATGCAAAAACTGAACAGTTTTTGACTGAACTGCCTGCAAAAGAGGAATAAACTAGAAAAAGTGCCCTACTGGGCACAGGTCTCCACCAGGAGGATAGGACTGTGTGAGATGTTTGGCAAAATGTTTAGGAGTATATATAATATAATATAGTTTTTTGCAACAATTTTCTTCATTTTGTTGAGGAAATGCAGAGCCAGATCACTCATAGCATCTCTGAGGATAGAATACTGGATGAGCAGGACATGTTCAGCATTTTGTACAAAACGGGCCACTCCTGAAAAAATGGAATGTTAGCCAATCAGTGTAGAGTCTGAGAAATCCAACAGACTCGTCTTGATCACATGACTACAGAGATCATGTGTACCAATTTGCGTGAGATTGTGTGATGTATGGATAAAATGTAATCTACAGAAATGTGTTTTGCCTAAATCGGCCTCATGGTGGCGCTATAACAGGCCGTTGAGGAATATTTGGGGCAGAGGTTCGTCGTTGGCATCCAGGGAGTGTGTGTGCAAAGTTTGGCATGGATCGGGCCAACGGTGGCGGAGATTAGCTGGTAACGGACGGACGGAAGGAAGGAAGGAAGGAAGGAAGGAAGGAAGGACGGACGGACGGACGGACGGACGCACACACACACACACACACACGGAGTGCAAAACATACTCTCTCCCCATGCCTTCGGCCTGGTGGAGACAATAACACAAAGTGAAAGTAAAACCACATCTTCCCACTGGTATGGTATAAATCCTTTATTAAATAATCATAACAATAATTATAATAACAATCATAAAAAGAGCATTTCTGTACAAAGACCCCTTTAAAACCACAACAACAGCAGTCCGAGCAGTGCGTTAGGGGGGGGGCGAGGTTGGGGGGGGGGGGGGGAGTGGTCCTGTCCGTGGCCTCGTTATGATGCGCTTGGTCCTCCCCGGGCCAGAGGGAGGGGCGCTGTCAACACCGATGTCCATAATAAGTACTAATATTCAATGTCGTCTCCAAAGGCAAGCTGGGATCCCCGAGGCTCCAAGGCACTTGGAAGAGAGTTAGTTGGGGTCCAGTGATGCAGTGTGTGTGTGTGCGTGTCTGCGTGCGTGGGCATGGTGTTGGTGAATGGGCTGGAATGCCAGAAGTGTGTGTGTGTGTGTGTGTGTGTGTGTGTGTGCGTGCGTGCGTGCGTGCGTGTCTTCCGGGGGCCCCTGGGTTGGGTGTGTTTGACAGAGAGAGAGTGGGTGGGTGCGTGTTTATGTTCTGTATATACATTGGAGAGCGACGCAAGCATGGGAAAGCTGATGAGTGTGAGAAAATGTGTGTCTACACATTACAATAGAGTACTGTACTTCTGTAGGTGTGTGCTAAGTGAGATCCTTATCGTTTGGGTGTGTGTGCGTGTGTGCGTGCATGTGACTATGCGCGTGAATGTTACAACAGGGCAGATAAAAAATATATCTTTAACCACACACGTCATGGCTTACGAGTCCAGTCGGCGCCGTGCAAGACAAGACTGCCTGTAAGTTGTAATTGTTTTTCTTTTAAATGTCCGGAAGAAAATGGCCGCCTTGCTACGTGAGCGAGGGACAACGTAAGAAAAAAAGCACGTCAGAAAATAAGCGACAACACAAAACAGGCCCAGTAATGGGTTACGAGGTCCAATGAGTACAAGAGAGAGAGAGAGAGAGGACTCTAATTCTCTCTCTCTCTCTCTCTCTCTCTCTCTGTCTCTCTCAACGTTTCCATCATTGTTCGTTCAGGACAGTTGGCATTCAGTAATGTTCTTCCACATCATCTCTGTATGCAGTTCGCTTTCAGAAAAAAATTTGAACAGTTCGCTTTTAACCACTTCAACCCTCCAGTCTTAAGAGATACCGGACTTGAGTCACTGGGGTGCATGGTCACTACTATACTTTGACCGCTTTCTTCTCTCGCGGCGCATTGTGAGCTTGTAGATCTGCTGTTTCGGGGGGCAAAGGTCCCCCCCCAGAATGTGGATGCTGCGGTTCAAGTGGTTAAGTAACGTCGCTTCATAAGCAATCCGCTTCAATGAGCGTTCCTTCAGTTCGCTTTAAGGCTCATCGTGTGTTTTGCGGTCGGTCCGTGAGTCGTTCGAGAAGAGTCATTTCTCGCTGTGCATTTGTCCGATCAACCGTTTTGTTCCGGGAAGGGCGGTCATACCCTCTCACTCATTTCAGCTTCCACAGTGGTACACCGCGCTCCCCACATGTCCTGTTACAAGCAATCCATAGGTTGCGCCCCAAAAAAAACAAAGCTCCTTGACCTTTTTCGCCACACGGACCACAATGTAAACATGACCTTCTCGTTTTGAGGTCGAACGAGTGCTATAACAGTGTCACGGAACTAGATCTAACAATAGCTCTCTCTATCGTCAACAGAACACATTAAAGGGCACCTTGTGCAGCGCGTGGAACCGGCCGGTTGCCTTAATAGTGTGAGATTTATAGATTTTTGGGCCTAAATAATATATTAGAAGCTTTTTTATCAAGAATTGATTTTATTTATTTTTTTCAAAAGGGCACATTGCCAAAAGGGTCTCTAGGGGGTGCTCTAGCACACCCTAGTGTATATCTGTGCACGCCACTGGTGCTGTAAACTCCTACTGTAAATATCGTCCCGTGGCCATGATGATGATGTATGATGATAAGAGCGCCGCTCACTTCACACGGGTGTGATTTAAAAAATAATAATAATACCCACATTTTCCAGTTCGGTCTCTATCCTTTATAGCTCTGGATATACGCCTTGCACATGTTAAACAGGAAGTAGTAGTATTCAGATCAGATCAGTGCAGTACAGACTGAATGAGACACTGAATGTAAACTGATGTGTGACCTAAATCTGTTTCACAGGTAAGAGCTGCTATAATGACCAAAGAGTACATTTCCAAGTGGTATGTGCATGAATGGGGATCTGAATGGGCAGATGGGGCAGAGATGAGTTCAGTATGAGATGAGTGTTTTATGATGAGTGGGTTGTGATTATCTTGGTGTTTAGCATTGCAGTGGCACTAACTGGCAGGCTAACACTGCAACACAACAGTTGATTAAGTTTGGACTGTGATATTTCTAGTCAGTCAACCAACATAAGAAGTGCTATTTACTAAGATTGCTGCTGAAGCTGTGTTATGTAGCCTACTGTATGTTAAACTGAAGGTTTTGGCACTTAAGGTAATATGTTTATTGCAACAGTGTTTATTGAAAATACTGTGTTCAACGTTTTTGTGTATAACTTTAAATTGGTGCATTTATGCAGAGAAAGAGTATTGTACTTTTAAGGTTATATGGTATTGATATCTACTGTATATGGACTGTATTACTAAAACAAGTAGTAGTATTCAGATCAGATCAGTGCAGTACAGACTGAATGAGACACTGAATGTAAACTGATGTGTGACCTAAATCTGTTTCACAGATTCCCCTATCCTGAGAAACTAAAATAAATGTGTTGCACCAGAGTGAGGATTCTTCATAACGACCCAATGTGACATAGCTGTTTTTATTATATTATATAGTATTATATTTTTGACAGTTGCTTTGACAATGTTAATATATTTCTCATGCCAATACAGCGCCTTAGAATTGAATCACTTGCGTTGCCTTGTCACCATGTGCTGACGTGCGACGGGACATATCACACCAGTGCGACAACGTTAACCCATTTAGACCCGAGGATGATTTTTAAGAAAGGCTTCTGAATTCTAAAAGTTTTCTGAAAAACCCATGTTTCTATGTCAGTGGTTCTCAACCTTTCCATATCAAGGACACCTGGAATTATCTGTATTTGGCCACAGACACCAATCTGAAAATATGTTGTTCCAGGGACCTCCCAGAAGCAAAGATTTGAGTTAAAAACGCTCTGAAAGAATATATATTCAAAGATTTGCACCCACATTTTCATGATTTAAAAGATATAGCAGATCTACAAGCTCGTAGTGCAGCACTCGGTGCTGCGCTATGAGCTTGTAGATCTGCTATTTTTCAATAGCTAAAGCATAATGCTTAAAACACCAAAAGGGGTTCCCGTTCAGAATGGGCTTGGCCAATAAGATGGCGAATGTTCGATGCTAATAGGTAGCTAGTAGCCAAAAACCTCTGTTTCCGTATCATGGAGGAATAACTTCAGGAGGCACCTCCTAGCGGACAGGGGTTTTCCCAAATCCCTCAAATCACTGAATATAGCTTTAAATAATGACGATGATAGTTAAATAGAATCGTAACTGTGATGCATATGTGGCTTTGTTATGGTCCAAAGGTACATTATAAGATGTAACTGATCTACACAAACCCAGCAGCTTGTGAGCACTTTACTGCACCATCATTTACTGCATATCAATGAACATAATTATTGCATGAATGCTAATGCATGACTTGTTAAATACTGACAAATGTGGACACACACCGATGCTCATATTGTACTACCAGTAACCTATGAGCTGGAGGGAATAATGCAAGATAAAATAAAAAATTCCATCATGTTGAATAGAAAATAACATCCATACACAAGATAAAAATAAAACTCCACAAGAAACTATTAATGGGTATTTTATTGTCATGTTGATAGTGTCAGATTACACATGTAATTCCTCTGCTTTTGCATAAATCATCCTGGATTAGACTGACTGATCATTATGTCTTAAACTAAAGGCTTTTAGCCTGTATGAGTCTTCATGTGTGTTTTTAGATGAACCGCCTGAGTAAAGCCTCTACCACAAACTGTACAAGAGAATGGCTTTTCGCCTGTATGAATCCTCATGTGTTTTTTTAGATTACTAGTGTTACTACAGCCTTTACCACATACTGTACAAGAAAATGGCTTTTCACCTGTATGAATCATCATGTGTGTTTTTAGATTACTTGTGTTAACACAGCCTTTACCACATACTGTACAAGAAAATAGCTTTTCGCCTGTATGAGTCATCATGTGTGTTTTTAGTTGACCCGTCCGAGTAAAGCCTCTACCACAAACTGTACAAGAGAATGGCTTTTCGCCTGTATGAATCCTCATGTGTTTTTTTAGATTACTAGTGTTACTACAGCCTTTACCACATACTGTACAAGAGAATGGCTTTTCACCTGTATGAATCATCATGTGTGTTTTTAGATTAACGGCCTGATTAAAGCATGTACCACATACTGTACAAGAAAATGGCTTTTCACCTGTATGAATCATCATGTGTGTTTTTAGACTACCCGCCTGAGTAAAGCCTGTACCACAAACTGTACAAGAGAATGGCCTTTCGCCTGTATGAATCATCATGTGTGTTTTTAGATTACTTATGCCCACACAGCCTTTACCACATACTATACAAGAGAATGGCTTTTCACCTGTATGAATCCTCATGTGTGTTTTTAGATTACTCACCTGAGTAAAGCCTGTACCACAAACTGTACAAGAGAATGGCCTTTCACCTGTATGAGTCATCATGTGTGTTTTTAGATGACTTGCGTTAACACAGCCTTTACCACATACTATACAAGAGAATGGCTTTTCACCTGTATGAATCCTCATGTGTGTTTTTAGATTACTCACCTGAGTAAAGCCTGTACCACAAACTGTACAAGAGAATGGCCTTTCACCTGTATGAGTCATCATGTGTGATTTTAGATGATCCACCCGAGTAAAGCCTGTACCACATTCTGTACAAGAGAATGGCTTTTCACCTGTATGAATCCTCATGTGTTTTTTTAGATTACTAGTGTTACTACAGCCTTTACCACATACTGTACAAGAAAATGGCTTTTCACCTGTATGCATCATCATGTGTGTTTTTAGATTAACCGCCTGAGCAAAGCCTGTACCACATACTGTACAAGAAAATGGCCTTTCGCCTGTATGAGTCATCATGTGTGATTTTAGATGACCCACCCGAGTAAAGCCTGTACCACATTCTGTACAAGAGAATGGCTTTTCACCTGTATGAATCATCATGTGTGTTTTTAGATTAACCGCCTTAGTAAAGCATGTACCACATTCTGTACAAGAGAATGGCTTTTCACCTGTATGAATCTTCATGTGTGTTTTTAGATTTCCCTTGAGATTAAACATTTTGCCACACTCTGTACAGCTAAAAGGTTTCTTCCCTGTGTGACTCCTCATGGAGTCCGTTTGTTTCGATGATTTCAGGTCCTTGGACAGCTTGCGCTGTCCTCCCACATTTTGTGTGTTTTGTGATTTCAGTGTGTTTAAAGCTGACTGATCTCCCCTAGTCTCCTCCCACTCATCAATGTCTTCAGTGTCACAATCAGAACAGTGTGAAGAGAGGAGCTGGTTGTCAATGGTTGATTGTGATGTTCCACAGTCCTCTACATCAGCTTGTGTTTTCATGTGTACAGTTGAGGTGCCGGCTACAGGCTCTGTCTCTCTGTTTTCATCATCTTCTGCACTTTTCACTGCTAGTAATGTCAACGCTGCTCCACCAGCCTCTTCTGGTCTTTGAAGTAAGTCCTCTTGTTCCTCTTTCATCTCTGGAGCTTGTGGTTCCTCCTGGATCAGACTGGAGCTCCTCTCCTCTTCAGGTGGAACCTCCTCTTTACACACAGGAACGTGCAGAAAGTCTACAAAAAAACAAATACAATGTGTTATGACCCTTATGGTCTAGGAGCAAAGGCCCTGCAAAATATTCAAAAAGAAGGACAACCAGATTAGCTTGTAGAGTGGCTATTTTCGGTGTGGGACCCCGTGATATGACAAAGGATATATTTGGCTTTACACTTCAGGCTTATTTTGTCTTATGGCAGCGTTGCTCGCTGAAAGTATCTGACCTACAAGCAAGCTCACAGTGCATTGTGATGAGACACGCTGTGGACTTTATCTTTCGGCAGAGTGACACTGTCGTCAGAACTTCTTTGGTACCGTCATGACGAGGTAAGGCAACAAAGGTGTAAGAACGAGACGCCATATTATTGATTGTAGCATATTTGTCATTTACACTTAAATGCCTCATTTTGAATGATGTTGATATGGCGATGCACTAGTATAGCCTTTGTGTTATTGACATGTTTGAGGTCTGGCGGCTGGGGTTTTGTGAGGCGTGTTACCTTGATGACTTGGATGTTTCCACAAACACTGCTTGCAAATTATGACTCATTAATTCACACCTGATTGCGTTCCTTTAAGTAGCCTACCACACCCGGGGTGAGCATGTTTTTTAGGGGCTTGCGTTCTTGTATTCTTGCGTTCTTGTTATCGGACCCTACAAACTCTCCTGCGTGCTCAGATCAGCGGGAAGCGGGAAGTACATTCACTATTAACGCCGGGACAACTCACACAATGTTACAATATAGCCTGCTATAGGCTACAGCTAAACTGTAGTGGGAGTTTAAAGATGAGAATACTACACTCCCTTAACACTAGCACGTCGGAGCGGTCTGGCTGACCGATTTTGAAATTTTTAAGTGGATTTTCTTGGCCCATGAAGTCCTGAGAAAGTTCCCCTTGCATGACTTTTTCTAAATGTTCGATTCAAACCATCTGTTTTTTTTCTCCATCTGAAACGTTTTGGAAATATGATTTTAGACATAATTCTACTACTGAGTCTGCTCTTTTTCGGTCCGTGGGACCGCTCTTAGACTCCTCACCCTTTCTCCCCCGCAAGCAGTGCTGTTCACACCTCACTCCTGGCTGGAGACGGGCATTGTTCAAGCTAATGTGTAATTTGCATTCCAACTGCCACATGTAGGCAAACTTACATTATGAATGTACTCACAGCATAGACTAAATGTTGTTTAATAATAAAGTTTATAGCATGGTCTGTTTGACCCGACCGACATTTCCTTTCCTTGGAGCGAGAATGCTTGCCGATGCGCGATTCCAAATAAAAATGACAGTGTTTGAAATCAGTCCAACCCGATAGACGTCCCGAACCTCTAAATGTTTTTTCAGTGAAAAGATAACAGTTCTGTCCGTCCTTCTTTGTCTGTAAACTTTTCTGCACGCGAGCAGTGGAACTGATTTTCATGCATCACGTCTCTCTTTTTTTTCTCTCTCCCCGCAGAGAGAGGGAGAGAATATGTTCATGGATCCAAGTAACTGCCGGTGAGGTATGCAGAAGTGCATTTTAGATAACGCTGTAGCACTATTTGTGGCGGTGATGCGTCACATGACTTGATCTATCCTATGGTGTATATATAAACCGTGCTGCTATAAACCTTCTGCTACGGACCTCTCTGCTGGCACAATCAATCAAATATATATAAATTACATCGATCATAGGCAGCGGGTCTGTAAGGCTAGGCAAGGCTTCGCCTTCCCAAAAAAACAGACATTGTTTGTGACTTTATTTTTCGGAGGGCACGCTAAACGAACAATGTAAAAATGACATGAATCATTCCAACGCAATAGACCTCCCTCCCTATAATGTTTCCCCTCTATATAAAAATGACAATATATAACGCTAATGTCGTATTTCTCTGTGTGTGCCTGGCTCTGGCTGTTACAATAACGTGTGTTAGCCTATTTTATTGTCTCAATACAAAGTCGGACAGTGTTTGCTGCGCAAGGGTAATTAATTATAGTGACGATGTGAGCGCTATATTGAATATATAGCGCTCACATCGTCACTATAATTATAGTTTGGTAAACTGAAATGAAAAATAAAAAATAACTTGAGTTGTCCTGTCAGTTGAAACTGCTGCCTTGAATTAGTTGGAATGTAACATTTAGAAGACAATGGCAAGCCGTCAACGGGTGCAGGGAGGTGTGAAAATCATTAGACGAGTGGGGGAGATAATGGCCAATCAAATCACACGAAAAACACGGTCAGCCCGACCGTTAGCCGTCTTACTAGTAGAGATTTTAAATCAGGCATGCTAGTGTTAAAGAGCATAGGAAGCAAGGCTTCCACCTGTTGATTGCCTGTCAAGATGACCTATTCTTACCCAAGACCCATGTTTGACCATGTCTACTGACCACTGACCACACCTCCGATGTATTCTCTGCTCTGTCATTGTGTATAAGAGAGAGAAATGTAAAGGGCTCAGGAGGCTTGCATCCGTGCAAGTTTCCATGGGCTGGTACAGACCACTCCTTGTAATAAATGTGACATTGTTTCAGTCCACTCTCTACCTCGATTATTTCTCAAAGACTATATGAGTTATTAATAATCCACAACAAAATGCAGCAACTCACTGTATATATTTATATATTATATTTTTTGTACTTGATTGGGTTTCGACTATAGTGCAATTAGAAAAGCCTCCTGTAGATAGGTGCTGAAAAATAGCACTCGTGCAATATACACTTTAAGCAATAATAATAATAATCTGGTTCGTCTAATGTGATTGTGATGTCCATGTCAAATTAACGAACAGAACATAACAGCAATTCCTACATTGCAGCTAATTGCAATGTGTTGTGAGCTTGTGGATTGACTATTTCAGGCAACTGTTCCCCCCACAATATACTGTAGGTATACTAGGGTTCAAATGGTTAAACCTCAAATGAAGAAGCTGATTAAAAGATAGTCAGAGATCTGTCATCTTACACAGTTCAGACTTACAGAGCCATTTCTAGACACCTCGTCTCCTACAGAGACACACCATGAAAATCTGTTTGAGACCTACTTACTGTAAAGAAAATCACATGGAGAACTTATATTGTCAAGTTTACTTTCTCATTGCATTTGTGCAAAATATGATGTTGCTTTTGTTTATGGTAATAAGAAAATAATCTTTCTAAATGAAATTTGAGAGATATTTTTCATATTGGCATATTATCAGTGTCCTGATATGTTTTGCCATTGTTATTGTAATTAAATAAGACATCGTGGCAGCCCGACAGAACAGAAAATAGGAGGAGAAAAAGGAAGAGCAAATTAAACTTACTGAGGTGTTGGTGGTCTTCAGGTTCCTGTTTAATAGAAATGTCTTCAGGTTCCTGTTTAATAGAAATGTCTTCAGGTTCCTGTTTAATAGAAATGTCTTCAGGTTCCTGTTTAATAGAAATGTCTTCAGGTTCCTGTTTAATAGAAACGTCTTCAGGTTCCTGTTTAATAGAAACGTCCGTGGCTGAGTCTGGAGAGTTCATCTTCACCTGCAGTCTGGACTCCACACACTGGTCTGAAATGCAGCAAGTGAATAAGGACTTTAATAACTGGAGACCTAATAATAATAATTATTGTTATTAGTATTCTCCACTAGGTCTCCAGTAACCTCGCCTCACCAGGCTTTCCACCACCTCGGAGGAAAGCCTGGTCTCTGTTTCAAAAATCTGTATGATCCGGTCGGGAGCGGATGATATTGTTACGTCATGTAAAGTCAGGAACAATCTAACGGAACTTTTATTGAGAAAAATCGGTTTGAGGGAAAAGGAAGTTGCCACCCCGTTGTTCCTGCCTGTCGACTACAAAAGAATACTACAACATGACGTAACAATATCATCCGCTCCCAACAGGATCATATATACTAAATGAAATGGTGCACAGGCTAGGTCTCCAGTGAGAATAAAACTGGCCTGCCATCCACTCCCATGTTAGAGAAATTTCTAGAACACTCATATTGGAACACCCCTTTCCTGTATCGTTCCACTTCACCCGAGACCACCATTCAATTTTCAATGGACTTTAACTATTGAACTGATCGGTGGATTTACAAGCAGTTTCGGTTGCAGCAGCAGCTGTTGTTATGTGACAATGAACAACACCTTGAAGCTGGAAAAGAGAGACTTACTGAGGTCTGGCTGCTCTTCAGGTTCCTCCTGTTTCACTGAAACAGGTCTGGCTGGGTCTGGAGAATTCATCTGAGCCTGCTGTCTGGACTCCTCCGAGTCTGGAAAGAAACCATTGAAATCCCAGAGGAGTTTAGGATTAACTAAGACCAGAAACTCCTCTGAACTTGAATAATACATAATTTATTTTTGTCGTGGATGTACGTAATGTATATTTATAAATCTGATAACGCTGAACGCTGATGTTCACTCCCGGTTCATTTCCGCAGGGGCGTAACTAGCAAGCAGGCCCAGAAGCAAGGGGGGGCGACACACGGCCGCCCAAACGTGCTGTCGGTAAAATAAAATTATAAATACAGACAGCGAAGCAATAACAGTTGAGTTGACCAACGTTTGGCAGAGCCTGGTGGTGGCTGCTGCTAGCACACAGCCACACACCATAGGCACACACGTGCCTCGCCTCCCAACAGCTCTGGTGGAGAATAACGTGAAGGAAGTCAGAAGTTACGAGTGTGCAGTAGGGCATTCACTAAAAAATCGATTCGATTTCATTAACACAAATCGATTCAGATTAGGAGGAGTCGAAAGTTGGAAAAAAAAAAAAAAAAAAAAAAGTTTCTCATATCATATTTTTTGCTCTGTGTGCGTGCGTACAGAATTCAAACTGTAGCATTGATTATTGTCACGGACAGAAGTCAAGCCTTGGTTTCTGTTGTGTTTGAACAATAATAGCAATTCAAAACAGAACCTCCAGTTGCTGTCATAAGAACGGGAGGTGCGCTCATGAACACGGCAGCAGAGCCTATTTGCACGCGCACCTGCAGCCCATCAAGTATAATTTATGCTTCGTCCCGCGATGGTGTCGCGCACGCAGACCTCTACGCTCACAACAGTCGCATCTGCGATGCGATGTGAGCTTGTATATCAGCTGTTCTCTGTGCGCAACACTGTTGGGAATTGATTACATTAAACAGTCACCCGTGCGCCCAGTCCCAATGTTTGTAAACAAATAATTGGTCTATTAGTTTGCATTGCATTCAGAAGTTCAGAACGTGCCCTTAATTAAAAACCAACTGCAGCTGTGTATGTGGCTCTCAGCGCGCGGTGTCCCACTATTGACTGGCTGAATTTGAAGTTTGAACTGCGCTGCGTCAGAGAAGTAACAGATAGAAGCGCGCAAACTTTATCCCCAAACGATATCCCCCTCACCTCCATGCTGGAAATAAAACGTCTGGCTTTCCGAGGCTACATCCGTGCTGACGCAATGACTCCTGTTTCTGGTTTAGCTTTACGCGCGGGGCACATCATATGAACCTCTCCGTCTCCGGTCAGTGCGGTGCGGGTTGTTGTTTATTTGCATGGCTCAGAAAATAAGTAACAAACTAACATGAGAACGTTATCGAGTTGGAGGGGAAGGAGGAGGAGAAGGTTCACGTGGAAGGTAATGCAGATTGTATTCTGATGATGTGCCAAACTGCTGCTGGCTGCTGTGATGATAATATATAGACCTATGTCCTATGACTGCCACTAGTGTTAATGTTATATTTTGTATTGTGTACTTCTCGGGCCGCTGTGCTGCTGCGCTGCTGCTGCTGGCGCTGTGTGCCAATGATACCCCCTCTCCTGTTGTGTTCTCTTTTCTGGTCTGTGTACCAGTGTGCGACGCACACACTGTTTAGTATTTACTATTATAGTTTTATGTTTTGATAATCGGCGCTTTGCCATATTGGAGAGGCCACTGTGTGCGCAGTGCTTTGTTTGACAGGCTCCGTATTGCGCGCACCTCCACCCGCCCCTGTTGAGCCCCCCCCCCGTCCCCCCGTCCCCCCGTCATACAAAACGATAAATCGACTCAACTTCGACTTTACTGTCTGACAAGTCGACTTGGAAAAATCTCAAGTCGTTAATGCCCTAGTGTGCAGTGGGCTATCCTGAGTCCAGACTGGATTCTGCGGCTCTGTTCACAAATCCCAACTACTGTACAGTGCCCCGCTGTTTATAAACCAAAATGCAGACCACGCGAGGGGGGTGGTGTCTGGCGCTGACCAGCCTGCGTAGGGGCCTACTGACGTCTAGTTACGCTGCTGCATTTCCGGTTGTATCTGTCGCTTAGTAACCTAAAGCCATTAATACGTTAGCGAAGAGCGCCATCTATGGTAAACCACTGAAAAGAACATTGAATGTAAAGCACCGTCTTTGGCAGTTAAGAGTTGGAAACGCGTTGGAAATGCTTAACTGCATAAATACATATAAATAGCCGTTGTTGGCAGTCAATGTTTGTGCAGCCACCCAGATGTAAAATAGACATGGGCCGTGAGAGATTTCGGCAGATTGTCGCTATGGAAGCGATTAAATGTACAATAGCTCATGGCTCACATGTTTAACTAGCTATAAATAAAACAGTACATACCCATCCTGTACAACTTTAATACAGGTTGCAGCTTTGCATGAAACAGTCCCTGGTCCACTCACAGTGCTGAATATCTTTTGGAGGTCATCTCTCCTGATGGCGTGAGATCTCCTTCTGTGGTGCTCTGTGGAAATCACCAACAGAAAATAATGTTTTAGTTATCATTCAGCTTCATCTTAGCTGTTTTAACATTTAGGGCAGTATTATGCGCGTCTTAAGTACCAGGTCTTATTACTTAACTTAAGACCTGGAGGCGTGATCAATGCCATTTGGCTATTCTGAGTGGCCAAACAGCATTGACCACGCCTCCAGGTCTTAAGTTAAGTCATAAGACCTGGTACTTAAGACAAGCATAATACTGCCCTTAGAGTTCAATTTAAACCAAATAAAAATGAATTCAATATATTTTAACATTTCCTATCAAATTCATCTGCACTACAAAAATGAGAAAGACAATACTAAATAAATAATGCCACACATTCACTCAGCAAACTAAAGGCTCACTTCTGCCTCAATTAAAATGGCTGCTTAGGGACAATTTGATATTTTACATATTACATGTGAGCTTGTAGATCGGCTATTTTAGGTTTGGGAGTCCATATATTAGGTTTGGTGGTCCAAGTATAAAGGGTTTAGTGGTTAAACTGAAGTGACATTGATACATTCCAAATATTAAAGTATTCTGCAGCACCACTGGACTTGTGTCTCCCTTATGATGAATTCCTGTTCTGTTCTTTGACTATATAGAAGTGTCTATTTGTACGTCTCTAAATGTTTTGATGAATTGAACAAGGTGGACCCTCTTGTAAACTTAAAAAAAAAGCTTAATTGGGTCGTCCACTCACAGTTAACAGTCTTTGTATTGAGTTTGTGCTTGAAATGTACTGTAATTCTGCAAACTGTTAATACATATTTCAATTCAATCAAATCACTCAATGTCACGGCACCACACTGGACTAGTCACTGTAGGTTCATAATTCATATTTTTCATTCAATACGTACACATATGTTTCATTAAATAAAATAACCAATTGACCAGCCTCTAAGCTGCATGTGCGACATGATGTCGCACATGCAGCTCCGCTAGTTTAAAAAAAATCACACCCATGTGAAGTAAGTGGTGCAACTCCGTGTGGGGGTCTCCGGAACATCCAGACCCCCAGGAACGTGGCCAGGGTGCCGGCCCAATTCCGGCGAGCCACCCGCGTCCGAAATGGTTGAGAAATGACCGTGTAGGGATCCCTCTACTCTACTGTACTGTAGCCTACTGTAACACCCCAAATCATCATATTAAAGAGAGTGTGTGTGTGCGTGTTAGCCAGCCAGGGACAGACCCAGGGACCCAGATAGCTGTCTATAGGAGTGGTTGCACCACTCAAAAATCCACAGCACACACACCACTGTTTGCACTTTTGAACCTTTATAGCAAATATGCAAAGCCATGTTGACGTCATCACGTGCCATTCACGGGCATGTCCATTACGTGGCGCGACCCTCCCATAGACATGCAAATGCAACGCCTTTGTGTTCAAGGAGAGCCAGGGGGTGGGGTTCAGTGGGAGAAGGTGAAGGTATTTAATTTGATGCATGATCAGCCGTTTCGCCAGTGAGTGTACATTACTTCTTAAGGGCACTAATTACACTGCCAATGACCGCATGTACTGTTGAACGTCTGTTTTCTATTGTACAAAGAGTAAAAAGTGCACGCAGAACTACAATGACAATATCTCGCATAGTCTGTGTCAGAGTAATCTAGTAAGAGAGTGGTGACACGCTTTGATCTCGCCGCAAAGCGGGTACCCTATGGGCGATAGTTCCAAACATTGCTCCAATGGCTGGAACTAATCCATTGAGATAGAATGAGCACTCCGCATTACATTGTTACAATGACAGTCAACGGTGGGTAGCGTTTGAGAGAAATGTAACAATGTAATAATATAGGCTAATTAAGTATCCTATAATCTAAGTAACTAGTTAACCAAGATTGTGACAAAAACAGAGGGAGAAAGGAGAAGAAAATACCTTATTTTTTACTGGGGTAACTACTGGTTGTTTATGAGCACATTTACAAGCAAGCAGAGAAATACGATTGATGTTCCATCTTAAAAGACGAGTCAAACAAAGACAAACGAATGAAGCACAACGTGAATAGTTTACCTGCTGTGTTTCAGTGGTTGAGCTGCTAACAAACGTCCTCCTGCTGCTTAACGACCACACTGTTTTGAAACGACACGTTTTTACTTTTCTTTGTTTGTTAAAGTGTCAACAGCAGGGCTAACGATGTCGGATCTTTGGTTTAAACTTCCCGAAATGTAAAATGCCACCGCGCAGTCAACACACGCCATGTTGTTTTCACAACTGCATTGTGGGTAACGGTCTTCTTCTTCTTCTTCTTCTTCTTCTTCTTTTGGATTTCCGGCAGTGTGGACGCCGCGAGGCGTATTACTGCCCTCCACAGGTTGGGAATATAATGTCTCCTTTGGCATCCTCAGTGAATCATATTTACAGTGCCCACCCGAACTTTCCCCTTATACTGATATTTCGGTTCTATTCTTCAGCCGCATTTGGCGGAGTCAGGGTAAACCCCTCTCTCAATGTGTTGTCCAGTTCTTCAGCACTTAAGTCTTCCACATTCAAAAACATCCTGCTGCTTCCAGCACCATCTTTATGTAACCCCTAGAGGGAGGCAGAGGTTAAGTGACAGGGGTATTTAAAGCCTTTCTGAGCAGGCAGGTTAGCAGGTCCGAAAGCTGTGGGGCCTGCACAACCAGTGTTGGGCAATATTACTTAGGAGAGTAATATCTTTACTTTACTTACTACTCCTTAGAAAAAGTAATAATATTACATTACTTATTACTTGGAATCAATAGTAATACACTATAGTGTATAATATGTAACACAATAGTGTTACATATTACTTTATATATTACTTTTCAACCGGGCCCCTTCCACCCGCAAAAAGAACACAAGCTGTTTAGCCAGCTCCTTTTACAACTGAATCCAATTAATTTGAATAAGAAGTCTCCAATCAGCCAAACTGAATAATTGCAGGATATAAAACAAAAATAGTCAAGTCTTTTATGCTGCATATTCCACATTTTGGATTCAACATCAACAATCTGAACTGCGGCCCAGGCGGTGGCGTAACCGTCTGGGCACCCGACTGGTAATCCAGTCGCAGTGTGCCGCGGGTTCGACTCCCGTGCCCGACACGGCCTTTACTGCATGTCTTCCCCCATCTCTCTCCCGTTTCCTGTCTGTCCCTTCAAAAAAACCAATAAAAGGCGTAAGCCGCAAAAAAAATATCTTTAAAAAAAAAAAACAATCTGAACTGCACACACTGCAGCATCTCAAAACGGACAGTATTGTATACATAAATAACAAACAATAAAATAAAGCAACAGTCTCTGACCTTTTTGAGGCAGCCTCTCAAGACAGACTGTTGACTCACGTCCAATTTCAAGGAAAAAGAGGGCGCTGCTATTCCTTTATTTGCCGATGGGTTCTCAGATTGGAGGCAGCCTAACATTGGACCTCAAAGTTTATTTTCCAATGCCAGAGCGGTGGCGCAAAGACCCACCCGGCAGCACTGTTTAATGCAATTTATTTGTGCATCATTGCATGTATAAGTATTTTTGTTGATAAAGTTGTAAATGTCAACAGTATGTAGGCCTATATCCATACCATATTAAGCAGAAAGTAGCCGGCCGGGCCCCGGGCCGCATATCCCTGCCAGGTCAGGTTGTATTCCCAGGCCTGTGGAATTCATAGTAGCCAATTTGAATGGAATACTGCTGATACTGATACAGAACCATGCTGTCAGATGGAAACCTTGTATGACCAAAACCATTCCTTTACCAAATATATAATAAAAAAAGAATACAATAGTTAAAATAGCCTATATCTACAAGCTCACAATGCATCATATTCATATATCGACACGTTGGGTTGGGAGCTTGTACATCTGCCATTTAATTATTATAATAATTTGTCTCCACCAGGCCGAAGGCATGGGCAGAGAGTATGTTTTGCACTCTGTGGCCCTCATTTATCAACCGTGCGTACGCCAAAATATGGGTGTACGCCGAAATTACCGCAATTTTCGGCATTTACCATTTGCGCCAACGTTTGATTTTGAACTTGAGCCAAGACAATAACCACGTCTGGTCGGGAGCTGTCGTACGCTTTGTCCTCACCTGTTTTTCTGTCGTAGAACAGCGGAGCAGCATTGTTTGACCAGCTGAGAGGCTGTCACAGGCATCGAAACATATGTATTCACTCCTAAAATGTTTATATAAAACTGTATAGGTATGTATATGGGCTAAATGTAAAAAAGTAAAAAAAAGTTAAGGAATACATCAACGATGTGTCTTTGTGTCATATGAAATTAGTAGGAGCTTTCCAACTTTACAAGCAAGCAATTAAAATCGCGCATTTAAAAACAATGTTGCAAGTTAGATGCGTAAGCCATTTAAACAGTGTTTTGCATGATGAGCGCATACTGCGAGGATTTGGGCTGTCTTTGCTGAAATATTTCCATGACGGGACGTTGGAGAGTGCAGCGCTGCAGCTGCGGAGAGTCCCAACTTGGGTAGCCTACTGTAGCCTAATCTACAGCAGGCCGATGTCTTTCTGGAGTTACAGTAGCCTATGTGCAATCTCCTCCTCGTTTAATAAACCCGACGCGTCGCTCGAATGCCAAATGTGCCATGCCGGCGTGCCAGCGCAAAATTGGGGACCGCTGACCGCATCGGAGTTAGGTATAGGCTAAACCACCCAGCCAGGCTGCCAGCCCACCAGTGCCAGTGTGCCACATGAGGCTGGTTTAGGCTGCACATTTATATAATTGTCAGTTGATAGCCCAGCCACTGCACCGACTACTGCGACTAGCGAGGTAGGCTAATCTAAATAGATTGTCATAAACGTGCATGGTCGCGGTGTCATGAACAGTGATAGAGACAGACAGGACAGGAGAGGAGGAAAACAGCAGCGTGTGTGTGCGCCTATTTGTTATTTAATTCATTGTTCACATGCAGGTTCAGATTTTCGTTCACTAATATATTGTTGTAGGCTATATTAAATTAATAAATACTTTAATAATTTAATATAGGCTACAACTAACAACACACGGCAGGCGCGTAGCGCGGATCAAATGATTGACTGGGCAAATTAGCATGGGGGGGGGGGGGGGGTAGCCCCGGCCGATAGTGAAGTGTGAAGTGTGAACGGTTTGGGGAACCATTTTAAAACAAAGGCGGCTTGCATGCTGTGGTTTACTAACCAGAAAGTTGCATGCACAATTTATTTAAGATAGGCTACAACAAACCAGTTGGACTTGCAAGTTGCGTGTGCGTGCGTGCGTCTGTGTGTGTATGAGAGGGGGGTGACTTTTTTATTGACTTTTTTCGTCATGTAACTATGGTTTCCAAGGTCGTACTGCAGTTGTTCATGTCGCAAAAACGAGGGCGAGGCTTGATTTCATAGGGCGTGCCAGATAGATTTCAGCCGTCACATTTATAAACGTCCGAACGAAATTAAGGAAGAAACAGCTGTCTGCGATCACTTTGTAAATGCCGACCCGACGTGGGTGTACTACGAATCCTACACTCGAATTTGGGGCAGATTTTACACTCGATTGATAAATGAGGGCCATTAAACTTAAAATAGTAGTGCCCAGAATCTCAGAGAGCGGAGGGAAGATAGAGGAATTATTATTATACATATGAGATCGGCTACTTGTCAACTAATGTTTAGTTTAGTTTAGTTTATTTGATCATCTTCACAGTAACAAAACAGCTTATTTGTTAACACACGGTTACATAACCAAAAGGAACTGGAGGTGATCAAAAGGAATAGGCTGAAGCTGAAAGCTTATAAATGCCTATCCTACGAACATCAAAATAAAAAATCCTCACGTGGTTACAGCAATTGAAGGAATTACAATAAACAATCCAAACAATTTAACACCACCGTCAAGAAGATTCACAACCAATTGACGAGAACCAACACCATACCCCACCCACCCCCATGTCACCATAGAGATCCACCAGGATCCCTATACATTAATTACCATAATCATCATCATCATCATCATCATCCTCATAGGTTAAATATGTTATATACAAATGATCTTATGATATACTGTATTTAGCCAAAAGGATATGTGATTCTAATAAATTGTTCTTATTGTCGAATTAACATTAAGTAAAAAAATCTAATCTGTGTGGTCAAGACAATTAGTGATTAAAGCTGCTATAAGCAATAATTATGTCAACATTTTAATTACATTTGTTTTGGTATTCAGACAGGCAGCAATGGGTAGAATGCTCCCAAAAAAATGTAGGCCCTCATTTATCAACCGTGCGTACGCCAAAATATGGGTGTACGCCGAAATTACCGCAATTTTCGGCATTTACCATTTGCGCCAACGTTTGATTTTGAACTTGAGCCAGGACAAAACTCACGTCTGGTCGGGAGCTGTCGTACGCTTTGTCCTCACCTGTTTTTCTGTCGTAGAACAGCGGAGCAGCATTGTCTGAACTGCTGACACGCTGTCACAGGCATCTAAACATATGTTTTCACTCCTAAAATGTTAATATAAAACTGTATGTATATACATGTAAAAAGAAAAAGAGAGATTTCCAACTTTACAAGTAATTAAAATCGCGCAATTAAAAACAATATAACATGTTTACAATGTATTAGTTTGTGCTTAATCAAACAGTGCTTTACTGGCCTTGTTATGCGAGCGCACTTGTGAGATGATTTGGGAGCGCATCGCATGCGGCATGAGCGTGACATCAGATGCCTATAGAATCACTGTGATATTATTTTAAAAAAAAGGCACATGGACTGCACGCCTTTATTTCCAAGTGACAATGACAATCATACAGCTTGCCTATTTGCAATTGTAGCAGGCTATAGGCGTAAGGGGCTTAATCATTCACCATTTAAATAAGCGCTTTGACAGTTCAGATAAAAGCGAGATCATTTTCGGGGGTCGGGAGGCGTGCGTCGCCAGCCCAGCCCAGCACATACCGGCACACATGCAAACCTTCATCCATATGTTTATGATTCGTTCATCAATGATCAAATCACTCCATAAACGTTGATTATGACTGCCTTGACGACATGGTAGCCTATCTCTCATGCAGGCATCACTGACTCACCCACAGGACTTATCACAGCAGTGCGCAGTCTCACTGATCGCCTTCGCCGTGCACTGCGCACGAATGGGTAAAATTATTATAGGCCTACAAACGTATTCCATTCATGGCGATGCGATGTGTCATGTAGCCTTGAGGTGCGTGCGTGCGTGCGTGGACATGACAGAAAGGCAAGCGAGGTGAGAGGGAAACAGGTGAGAGGGAATTATTTAATTCATGCAGGTGTTCGTTCTTTATTTATTTAAGATACAACACACCAGTTAGTTGGGCTTGCAAGTTGTGTGTGTGTGTGTGTGTGTGTGTGTATGAGAGAGGGGGGTGAGGCGGGCAGTACGTTTTTCCTGTATCCATGGTTTCCAGGTCGTATTGCAGTTGTTCATGTCGCAAAAACGAGGGCGAGGCTTGATTTCATAGGGCGTGCCAGATAGATTTCAGCCGTCACATTTATAAACGTCCGAACGAAATTAAGGAAGAAACAGCTGTCTGCGATCACTTTGTAAATGCCGACCCGACGTGGGTGTACTACGAATCCTACACTCGAATTTGGGGCAGATTTTACACTCGATTGATAAATGAGGGCCGTAGTCTCTGTGACTCATCTAGGGGCCGCAATCTGCATTCAAAGATTTTCCTAGAAGCTTTGTCATTGGTCGATTTGCCTGTCTACTTCCTGATTGGTTAGTCATTGCGACCGGGTTTTTTTTTCAACCAATGACAAAGCTTCTAGGAACATCTTTGAATGCAGATTGCGGCCCCTAGATGTGTCACAGAGAGTAATTTTTTTTGGGAGCGTTCTACCCATTGCTGGCTGTCTGAATAATAATAATAAAAGTAATTAAAATAATTGCTTATAGCAGCTTTAAGGAGTTGTGTCCACCAAGACATTTTGGGTAACACTTTAGTTAATGTTGGGTCTATAATGCATTTCTAAAACATTATAACACTCATTATAAATGTTTATAATCATGTATGACAACTCAAAATATTATTTATAAAGTATTATAAGTGCTTATAACACATGGCCATAACTGTGCTCATAATGCATGGTACCATTTAAAATGCATTATAAATTGATTTATAATAATGATGCATTACAGACAGACAGTTGATGCATTACAAGTAAAATGTTACCTGGTACTAAGTTTATAATGCATTATAGCCAGGACTTATACATCACATTGATATAACTTATAAATACTTCCTAAACCATGCTATAAGTTCTTATGCATAATTATACACACATAATACGTATTTAATGCCTTATCAGTGCATTATAGACCTGACCTTAAATGACAACTCCAGATAAAATAACATAGGCTCATTTTTCCTACATATATTGATCCCAAATGACTTGCCAAATGACTTGCCTTGGGGGTCTAGATACTTCCTTAATGTTAACGAAGTCCACACCCACAACACCAGAGGGAGTGCAACGAACCATGTACAACCCAGATTCGGCACAAACAAGGGACTAAATTATTTTCGCTCCTATGCCGCCACCAAAACCGCTCT
Source organism: Electrona antarctica (assembly GCF_951216825.1). Classification (NCBI taxonomy): domain Eukaryota; kingdom Metazoa; phylum Chordata; class Actinopteri; order Myctophiformes; family Myctophidae; genus Electrona; species Electrona antarctica. The sequence goes on along the minus strand of NC_136803.1, from coordinate 24,736,459 downwards.
CAAAGGGCACCTACGGATGGCTGCAATTCGAAACTGGCCCCCGTAAAATCTGAATCCCCCCCCCCGCCCCCCCTTTTTTTCCCCTCACTGTATATATTTCTTTTCCCTTTTTACCTCCTTTATGATGAATTCCTGTTCTGTCTATAGAAGTGTCTATTTGTACGTCTCTAAATGTTTTGATGATTTGAACATGGTGGACCCTATTGGAAACAAGTGTAATGCTTAATTGGGTCGTCCACTCACAGTTAACAGCCTTTGTATTGAGTTTGTGCTTGAAATGTACTGTAATTCTGCAAACTGTTAATAAATTCTTCAATCAATCAATCAATCAATTATTTAGCAGAAATTCCCCTGTCGTCCAGTTTCCTCAGCAGCCCTCATACATAGGCCCTCATTTATCAACCGTGCGTACGCCAAAATATGGGTGTACGCCGAAATTACCGCAATTTTCGGCATTTACCATTTGCGCCAACGTTTGATTTTGAACTTGAGCCAGGACAAAACTCACGTCTGGTCGGGAGCTGTCGTACGCTTTGTCCTCACCTGTTTTTCTGTCGTAGAACAGCGGAGCAGCATTGTCTGAACTGCTGACACGCTGTCACAGGCATCTAAACATATGTTTTCACTCCTAAAATGTTAATATAAAACTGTATGTATATACATGTAAAAAGAAAAAGAAAAAGAGAGATTTCCAACTTTACAAGTAATTAAAATCGCGCAATTAAAAACAATATAACATGTTTACAATGTATTAGTTTGTGCTTAATCAAACAGTGCTTTACTGGCCTTGTTATGCGAGCGCACTTGTGAGATGATTTGGGAGCGCATCGCATGCGGCATGAGCGTGACATCAGATGCCTATAGAATCACTGTGATATTATTTAAAAAAAGGCACATGGACTGCACGCCTTTATTTCCAAGTGACAATGACAATCATACAGCTTGCCTATTTGCAATTGTAGCAGGCTATAGGCGTAAGGGGCTTAATCATTCACCATTTAAATAAGCGCTTTGACAGTTCAGATAAAAGCGAGATCATTTTCGGGGGTCGGGAGGCGTGCGTCGCCAGCCCAGGCCAGCACATACCGGCACACATGCAAACCTTCATCCATATGTTTATGATTCGTTCATCAATGATCAAATCACTCCATAAACGTTGATTATGACTGCCTTGACGACATGGTAGCCTATCTCTCATGCAGGCATCACTGACTCACCCACAGGACTTATCACAGCAGTGCGCAGTCTCACTGATCGCCTTCGCCGTGCACTGCGCACGAATGGGTAAAATTATTATAGGCCTACAAACGTATTCCATTCATGGCGATGCGATGTGTCATGTAGCCTTGAGGTGCGTGCGTGCGTGCGTGGACATGACAGAAAGGCAAGCGAGGTGAGAGGGAAACAGGTGAGAGGGAATTATTTAATTCATGCAGGTGTTCGTTCTTTATTTATTTAAGATACAACACACCAGTTAGTTGGGCTTGCAAGTTGTGTGTGTGTGTGTGTGTGTGTGTGTGTGTGTGTGTGTGTATGAGAGAGGGGGGTGAGGCGGGCAGTACGTTTTTCCTGTATCCATGGTTTCCAGGTCGTATTGCAGTTGTTCATGTCGCAAAAACGAGGGCGAGGCTTGATTTCATAGGGCGTGCCAGATAGATTTCAGCCGTCACATTTATAAACGTCCGAACGAAATTAAGGAAGAAACAGCTGTCTGCGATCACTTTGTAAATGCCGACCCGACGTGGGTGTACTACGAATCCTACACTCGAATTTGGGGCAGATTTTACACTCGATTGATAAATGAGGGCCATAGAGTAACATAGAGTGGAGCACATAAGCATGTATTGCTTTTACACTATTTGTTGGGTTCAAAAGTGATTTTGAAAAGGGAAAAGTCATTACAAACACATGCATTCCTTGGTTGTCCCACACGAGCCACCACAGTCTGCTAAACAGATGTTATGTTGTTATTTGTTTTGCCATGTCTTGGAAAAGACGCGCTGTGATTGTAGTCAGTACAGTCACTTTGATTGGCATTTGGCACTTGGGACAACCAAGACATGGATGTGTTTGTAATGACAACTTCTCTGGAAGACAACGAAGGAGAAAGAAAGAAAAAAATACAGAAGACGAGAAAGATAATTACTCACATAAAATGCTCCACACCAGTATCCCGTAACAAAAAAAAAGAGACATTGATCATCATTTAGCATACATAGTCCACTTATCACACATGGGACACACTGGTTGAATTTCGGTCCCACAGAAAATGGCAAAGGGAATGATAAATACCTGTAGACATCAAAGGCAAGGGTGGCCCCCTCTGACCCCGAGGCCTCTGGAGGTGCGAAGAAGGGTGTGCACGCCCCAATGAGATTTGTGGCCGTCCTTATGTCTTCAAACCTGGCGAGGCCAAAGTCAGTGATCTGGATGAATAACGGAGAGAAAAATGAACAGAGGGAGAGAGGGGGGGGGGGGTAGGAGGAATAGACAGAGGGTAAAGGAGAGAGAGCAAGAGTGAATGATGATGTAACAGTACTGCGAGTCTGCGACCAGAGCCATCAAATAAAAGAGTTATGATATTGAGGAGGCAGAAACCGAGTGCTCGAGCGCTGTTCGTGCTGCCTGGAGAGGGACAAGCTGGAGTTTGAAATATATATTGTTTTCAACGACGGCGGTGCAAATAAGAGCAATTTTAGGCATGGGTGCAACATGTCAACTGTAGTTGCTGTTGCCTGAGTCCAATGTATTTCTGCCTACTTCCGGTCCAGGACTTGTCCCTATTTGTTGTCCCCATTCTCAATAGAAGTCTATGTAGGAGAGACGCCATTGGACTGGCCCCATGAAGTGAACGGAGTTTGCGTAACTCTGTCTTACTCTATGGCTCTGTCTGCGACAACAGCCAGGCAAGCTCTATCACATTATCAAGTGGCTGCTTGAACACGCACCTTTTGAAGAGTTTCTACCCGGCTACCATCAGACTGTTGAACCAGGACTGGACACTGCCTTGTTCAACTGTGTGTCGTGTCTCACCACACCTCTCAGCCATTATAAAATACAAGGTAGCCTCAAAATTCTTGTGGCTTATTGCTTTAGTCAATTGTGTCTATAAATTCAACCGTTTTCTGCAGCTCAAGCCACAATACCCCCCCCCCCCCCCCATCTCACACACACACACACACACACACACACACACACACACACACACACACACACACACACACACACACACACACACACACACACACACACACACACACACACACACACACACACACACACACACACACACTTTTTCTGATCACATTTCATTTTATAGTTGTATTATGTAAAAACAAGAAATGATGACATCAGCTGCTTTTATATTTGCGGCGGTGGTGGTCCACAGTAAAAACTAGAAAAAGTGCCCCTCGGGGCACAGGTCTCCACCAGGGCAGGTCAGGTTGTGGCCTCCTGGTGGTGCTATAATAGGCCAATATGAAAAGGGTGACATTTCTTCTTATGCCTTGGATGGCATTTGGATGATTTGAGGGATTTTGTTCCAAATGTGTTTTGCAAAAATCCACCTGTTGGTGGCGCTATAACAGGCCAATGTGAAAAGGGTGGGATATATTCCTCAGCCTAGTAGGAAAGTCCAGGAAAGATTTCACGTAAATTGCACGCTGCGTTCATGATTTCAGGCTTTTTGTTCAAAACGGGCCAATCCTACGAACTTTAAAAGCCAATGTTAGCCAATTAGGATGGAATCTGAAATATCGGACAGATCTGTCTTGAACACACACGGACTCACGCACACACAGGCCCTCATTTATCAATCGAGTGTAAAATCTGCCCCAAATTCGAGTGTAGGATTCGTAGTACACCCACGTCGGGTCGGCATTTACAAAGTGATCGCAGACAGCTGTTTCTTCCTTAATTTCGTTCCGACGTTAATAAATGTGACGGCTGAAATCTATCTGGCACGCCCTATGAAATCAAGCCTCGCCCTCGTTTTTGCGACATGAACAACTGCAATACGACCTGGAAACCATGGTTACAGGAAAAATAAAGTTCCCCTCGCTTGCATAAGTTGCCTTTCTGCCCCCTCTCATACACACAAACACACACACACACACACACACACACACACACACGCAACTTGCAACTTGTTGTATCTTAAATAAATAAACCTGCATGAATTAAATAAAGCTGTAGCCTACCCTGTCTGTTTCTCCTCTCGCTTCGCTTCCCCCCTGTCCGCCTCACCCCCCCCCCCCCCCCCGCACGCATGCACGCACATATCGCAATTTGCAAGCAACTGTCACTGTGTGTTGTTAGTTGTATATTCAATTATTAAAGTATTTTTAATTTAATATACAACAAGAAATATTAGTGAACGAAAACCTGAACCTGTGAACCATGAATTAAATAACAAATAGGCACACACACGCTGCTGTTTTGCATAGGTGCTCCTCCTGTCCTGTCTGTCTCTCTCTATCACTGTGGTCCGTCCGTGACACCGTGATCAACTGACCAGCACGTTCGACGATTTAAATTGCCTCGCAGTCGCTGCAGTGGTTGGGCTGTCAACTGTCAAATCAATTATATGAATATTGAAGCCAAAACCGTAGCCTCATGTGGCATGCACTGGACAGTGGTGGTGGTGGTGGTGGGCTGCAGGCTGGGTTAGCCTATACTATCTCCGATGCGTTCCCACTTGCGCTGGCACGACACATTTGGCATTCGAGCGACGCGTCGGGTTTATTAAACGAGGAGGAGATTGCACATACCGTAACTCCAGAAAGACATCGGCCTGCTGTAGATTATAGGCTACAGTAGGCTACCCACGTTGGGACTCTCCGCAGCTGCAGCACTGCACTAGCCTATAGTACTCTCCAACGTCCCGTCATGGAAATATTTCAGCACAGACAGCCCAAATCCTCGCATGTATGCGCTCATGCAAAACACTGTTTAAATGGCTTAAGCATCTAACTTGCAACATTGTTTTTAATTGCGCGATTTTAATTACTTGTAAAGTTGGAAATCTCCTCCTAATTTCATATGACACAAAGACACATCTTATATGTATTTAGCCCATATATACCTATACAGTTTTATATAAACATTTTAGGAGTGAATACATATGTTTAGATGCCTGTGACAGCCTCTCAGCTGGTCAAACAATGCTGCTCCGCTGTTCTACGACAGAAAAACAGGTGAGGACAAAGCGTACGACAGCTCCCGACCAGACGTGGTTTTTGTCTTGGCTCAAGTTCAAAATCAAACGTTGGCGCAAATGGTAAATGCCGAAAATTGCGGTAATTTCGGCGTACACCCATATTTTGGCGTACGCACGGTTGATAAATGAGGGCCACAGAGTGCAAAACATACTCTCTGCCCATGCCTTCGGCCTGGTGGAGACAAATTATTATAATAATTAAATGGCAGATGTACAAGCTCCCAACCCAACGTGTCGATATATGAATATGATGCATTGTGAGCTTGTAGATATAGGCTATTTTAACTATTGTATTCTTTTTTTATTATATATTTGGTAAAGGAATGGTTTTGGTCATACAAGGTTTCCATCTGACAGCATGGTTCTGTATCAGTATCAGCAGTATTCCATTCAAATTGGCTACTATGAATTCCACAGGCCGGGGCCCGGGCGGCTACTTTCTGCTTAATATGGTATGGATATAGGCCTACATACTGTTGACATTTACAACTTTATCAACAAAAATACTTATACATGCAATGATGCACAAATAAATTGCATTAAACAGTGCTGCCGGGTGGGTCTTTGCGCCACCGCTCTGGCATTGGAAAATAAACTTTGAGGTCCAATGTTAGGCTGCCTCCAATCTGAGAACCCATCGGCAAATAAAGGAATAGCAGCGCCCTCTTTTTCCTTGAAATTGGACGTGAGTCAACAGTCTGTCTTGAGAGGCTGCCTCAAAAAGGTCAGAGACTGTTGCTTTATTTTATTGTTTGTTATTTATGTATACAATACTGTCCGTTTTGAGATGCTGCAGTGTGTGCAGTTCAGATTGTTGAATCCAAAATGTGGAATATGCAGCATAAAAAGGCTGATGAGAGACTGTTGACTATTTTTGTTTTATATCCTGCAATTATTCAGTTTGGCTGATTGGAGACTTCTTATTCAAATGTAATATTATTACTTTTTCTAAGGAGTAGTAAGTAAAGTAAAGATATTACTCTCCTAAGTAATATTGCCCAACACTGGTTGTGCAGGCCCCACAGCTTTCGGACCTGCTAACCTGCCTGCTCAGAAAGGCTTTAAATACCCCTGTCACTTAACCTCTGCCTCCCTCTAGGGGTTACATAAAGATGGTGCTGGAAGCAGCAGGATGTTTTTGAATGTGGAAGACTTAAGTGCTGAAGAACTGGACAACACATTGAGAGAGGGGTTTACCCTGACTCAGCCAAATGCGGCTGAAGAATAGAACCGAAATATCAGTATAAGGGGAAAGTTCGGGTGGGCACTGTAAATATGATTCACTGAGGATGCCAAAGGAGACATTATATTCCCAACCTGTGGAGGGCAGTAATACGCCTCGCGGCGTCCACACTGCCGGAAATCCAAAAGAAGAAGAAGAAGAAGAAGACCGTTACCCACAATGCAGTTGTGAAAACAACATGGCGGTGTGTTGACTGCGCGGTGGCATTTTGATGCACACTTTTACATTTCGGGAAGTTTAAACCAAAGATCCGACATCGTTAGTCCCCCCCGCAGGGTACCAGGATCTGGGTTGACACTTTAACAAACAAAGAAAAGTAAAAACGTGTCGTTTCAAAACAGTGTGGTCGTTAAGCAGCAGGAGGACGTTTGTTAGCAGCTCAACCACTGAAACACAGCAGGTAAACTATCCACGTTGTGCTTCATTCGTTTGTCTTTGTTTGACTCGTCTTTTAAGATGGAACATCAATCGTATTTCTCTGCTTGCTTGTAAATGTGCTCATAAACAACCAGTAGTTACCCCAGTAAAAAATAAGGTATTTTCTTCTCCTTTCTCCCTCTGTTTTTGTCACAATCTTGGTTAACTAGTTACTTAGATTATATGATACTTAATTAGCCTATATTATTACATTGTTACATTTCTCTCAAACGCTACCCACCGTTGACTGTCATTGTAACAATGTAATGCGGAAGTGCTCATTCTATCTCAATGGAATAGTTCCAGCCATTGGAGCAATGTTTGGAACTATCGCCCATAGGTACCCGCTTTGCGGCGAGATCAAAGCGTGTCACCACTCTCTTACTAGATTACTCTGACACAGACTATGCGAGATATTGTCATTGTAGTTCTGCGTGCACTTTTTACTCTTTGTACAATAGAAAACAGACGTTCAACAGTACATGCAGTCATTGGCAGTGTAATTAGTGCCCTTAAGAAGTAATGTACACTCACTGGCGAAACGGCTGATCATGCATCAAATTAAATACCTTCACCTTCTCCCACTGAACCCCACCCCCTGGCTCTCCTTGAACACAAAGGCGTTGCATTTGCATGTCTATGGGAGGGTCCATGGCTGAGGGAAGTAGGGGTGCTGGGGGGGCTGTAGCACCCCCTCCCCCCAGGCACAGCCCCCCCTCGAACAGGAGAGAAAGAAAAAAAAAAGAGATTTAAATATGCTGTATCACAGTATTGGCACCTTATCCTGGTTAATTGCCTGTGTCAGTTCGTTCATATATAACTTGCGTGTGGAGAGGGAAAGTAAAGGCCACGTTTGCGCGTGAAAATGCGCGAAAATGCGCGTGCATGATGCGCGTGCACGCGCATTTTTGCGGCGCGCGCTATGCGCACGCACCCCCAGGTACACGTTCAGCCCCTGCTAGTGTAAAGTACTTCCCACGGGCCTGGGAGGGTCGCGCCACGTAATGGCCATGTTGACGTGATGACGTCAACATGGCTTTGCATATTTGCTATAAAGGTTCAAACAGTGGTGTGTGTGCTGTGGATTTTTGAGTGGTGCAACCACTCCTATAGACAGCTATCTGGGTCCCTGGGTCTGTCCCTGGCTGGCTAACACGCACACACACACTCTCTTTAATATGATGATTTGGGGTGTTACAGTAGGCTACAGTACAGTAGAGTAGAGGGATCCCTACACGGTCATTTCTTAACCATTTCGGATGCGGGCGGCTCGCCGGAATTGGGCCGGCACCCTGGCCACGTTCCTGGGGGTCTGGATGTTCCGGGGACCCCCACACGGAGTTGCACCACTTACTTCACATGGGTGTGATTTTTTTAACTAGCGGAGCAAATGTTTTAACGACATCATGTCGCACATGCAGCTTAGAGGCTGGTCAATTGGTTATTTTATTTAATGAAACATATGTGTACGTATTGAATGAAAAATATGAATTATGAACCTACAGTGACTAGTCCAGTGTGGTGCCGTGACAGTGATTTGATTGAATTGAAATATGTATTAACAGTTTGCAGAATTACAGTACATTTCAAGCACAAACTCAATACAAAGACTGTTAACTGTGAGTGGACGACCCAATTAAGCTTTTTTTTTAAGTTTACAAAACATTCATCAAAACATTTAGAGGCGTACAAATAGACACTTCTATATAGTCAAAGAACAGAACAGGAATTCATCATAAGGGAGACACAAGTCCAGTGGTGCTGCAGAATACTTTAATATTTGGAATGTATCAATGTCACTTCAGTTTAACCACTAAACCCTTTATACTTGGACCACCAAACCTAATAGTCCGGGAGCTAGACCCAGCCCTCATATCAATTTTTGCTACCTTTTTTTCACTATTATTTCCTGTTAGCATATACCTTGGGCCATCTCAAAATGAAGGGACCACTCCCAACTCGGGGCCGTTTGGTTTCAGGGGCCCAAAAACCCCTTTTTTGGTATATGTCTCTGGCGAAATTGTGTAAAGGCAAATAAAAATTCACTAAAATTACATAAATACACATGGAAGTGTGAAATTTGGCATGGAGTATCCTGACACATAGGGGTAAGTATCAGAATAGGATTTTGGGGCTATCTACCATTGTATTCTTAAATATGACCTACATCATCCTCAGAAACACAAAAATATACACTGTCCGCTTAACAAATAACGACAAAGATAGTTATTTTCCAGCACATTAGGGTGAATATAACTGCCTCACTTGTATATAGAAAACTTCCCATATCCTTAAGCTTCAATTTGAGCCCAAGATGACCTCTCTATCTTGAAAATTACTCTTTCTGTGGCCAAAATGCTGCACTATACCTCAAATCGGAGACATTTTCATTATCGGTCACTATAGCCTTCCAGAGTCCTAGAATGTAACAATAGGTTCACATGTTCTGCAACTACTGCTGTCTGAAGTTAGAAACATGAATACTACAGCAGGAACACAAATGCCTTTTATTATATTTATATTTATTTATTATATTATATGCACATAATAGCTTGTTTCAGTACATAGCCTATCAATAGTCACCCAAATCAATGTGCACCCAAATGTAACAGTGACCGAGTTAAAGACAAAGGGAGACACAACAGAAAAATACTGTATGACAAGGGGGCATCAGATTCCTTGTTTTTCTTTTTCTTTCTTTTTTTCATAATTTATCAAAGAAATCAAAGAACAACAACAAAAACAACCACAACAAAATAATTGTTATACCACTGCATATTTTAAACCTTAAATTCACAACCCTTCCATATTGACAACTACTTTAGGTTTATTCATCATCAGATTCATCTTCCTCCTCCTCTTCATCATCAGAATCATTCATATGTGTATGAATTTCTTCTAGGTCATCCTCGTCTGTCCCCTCTTCAGACAACACATCAATGAGGGCTTTGGGGATGACGTCACCTTCAAACCATAGAGGCTCTAGTTTGCCATTTTCTGAGTTCAGATGAAACCCATGGTCAAGAGGTGATGGAATTTCTGGGTTATTCTCATGAGCCCTCTTCCAGATGCATACCTGGAAGTTAACTCTTTTGACATGCTGCAAGAGGACCCTCTTGCATGGTGGAAAAGTTGAAAGGTCAAGGGAGAGACCTGGTCGAAGCTCGAGGCTTGAGCCACACATTTTCTTCACCTTGATCTCTCTTGCCTCATCCACACGCTTCACTCGAGGACCAAAGCTATAGAGGCGACAGGTGAACTCTTCAACACCAGTTAGCACAAGCCCATCAAGTTCCCAAGAGTTCCCCACTGCGGCAAAGATCTGAATGAACTTAGAATGCTGATTCAGAAGCTTGATGGGTCGCACCTTTCCTTTGCCTTTGAATGCAGAGGTGCAGTCAGCACCAGTGAAGGCATGCAAGGCCAGCAAAGCTGAAATATGCTCTTGTGAATAATCTTCAGCCAGCTGGTTGATGTTAATCAGCTTATCTCCCATGTCAAATATGACATCGACTGTGAATGATTTGGCATAATAGAGGAGAATGAAGAAAATGTCAGAGTCTCTGGCTCTGACTCGGACAGTTTTGATGTGAGGCATTGTGCTTTGGATGTGATTGATGTAGATGATCACCCTCACATCAGTTTCTTCATGTGTTGAATTCAGATCAGGTAGAAGTGCTTTGGACATCACTCCAGCTTGAGCTTCTATCCTGAAAGCTTGACCAGCCTTAATGAAGATGATGGGCCTTCGGAGTATCTCTTCCATCATATCTGGAGAGCTCCAGTGCTCGAGAATTAGATGTATGAGTGACATTTTGTTGTCATCATTTGTGAGGAAACCTTTCCAATCTGCAGGTCGGCGAACATTCAGACCATTAACTATGTACCGCTCACCACAACCTCTGCGATCCCTCTCAGCTGATTTTGGTGAATGAAGTCGGTCAACATAAGTGTCAGTACTGAATACTGTTTCTGCGGCAGTAGGTTGACTTTTGAAGATGCGCTCTGATATAGTCTTCATTGTCTGGGGCACATTGCTCATATAGAATGTGGCATTACCATCTACAATGAGACCACATTGACCAGGAGAAGGGAGCTCCACTTTCTCAGCATCTTTGATCATGTAGTTCATCCCTTGTGCTTTGTTGGTTTTTGCAAAGAATCCGTCAACTGTTGAGATGCTATATGGAGTCCGAGTCAGTGGGTAGGACATCAGGTCAGAGATGCTGATTTGTGACCTTAGTAGTTGGGATTTGATGAAGATCTGAAAGATAAATCCACTTGTCGCCTTATACTGGATCACTTTCTGGTTTGATGCCACAAGCTTCCTTTTAGGTGCAGTGGAAGACATCGTCTTGAATTTGTGCCGCTTGATAGGTTCGAAAAAACGGATTTGTTTTGCAATTAGTCGATTACTGATGAACTGCTCTTTTTGAGTTTGGCCATTTTTCAGAGCATTCAACACATCATAGCGCACGTCTTCTGGCATAGCTGCTCCTGAAGACAGACTTGTCAGTGGCTGATTAGTCTCAAGCTGAAATGGGTTGATGAAACTCTGAAATGCTTCTATTGTTTGCTGCACTTGCTTCTCAGACCGAGTGATTGGACATGGCCTTAGGTCTCTGTGCTGGTTTTCAGAATGCTGATTCTTCATCTTTGATGAACTCTGGCAAGGTGTCCAGTCTTCATCCTCTTGTGTCTTTGGCATCTTGACTGCTTTATATATATCTGAAAATATGTACAGTAGGCTATATTCATTGCAACAAAGTGTTATTCAAGATGCAATTAACTCAAATATATTTGACATTTAATTTATTATATTTTTATCACCTCAAATCTGCACAGACTGATGATATTCCAGGTGTAGTTACAATAACGATATCCTCATACTTCTCACCCTGCAAAAAACAAAAGTCAAATGCTCACATTTCTTTTCACTTAGTCACAGATGAAAACAAAGTGGGACAATTTTGCTTACCTTTACAAAATGGCATAAATTGTTGGTTCTGGTCGTACAACATACACAGTATGTTCAGTGTGGTCCATCTGAAATATTGAAAGTTTAAATAAATTTACAGATTGCAACAGTATGATTTAAAGCTGCAAAGTACTTCCACAAACCATATAATCATTGTTAAACATTTAGTCACTGTACCTAAGTACATACCTTTCATCTGTAGTGGTCTTGTGGTATTGAGGTTTCTTCAATTTCTTTGTCAGGAAAGTGTGGACCCAAAAGCAGGACTCCGGCAGGATCAACTTAAAAGTGTTCATTAAACCAAACAGGGAGGTAGTATAGGTACGTACGTACAGTACGTCAGATAGCTCTCCTATACTGTACTGTTACACCCAACGTGACTCTGCGTCCTAATTGGGCTTCACAGCCAGCTAAACTCTCTCCTATAAGTCTCCTCCAAGGAACAGGCAGATGTGTTGTACATGGACCGGATTTATTATAGTTAAGTGTAAAACTGCAACAAAGAAATACAGAGAGCACATATAAATACACAAAATACAAACCGCTTGTTACAGGTAAGACCAACAAGGCAGTATAATGTAGGTATTTGGTACAACTGTAAAGAATCAGCAGGTAAGGACAAGTAATGTAAATAGCATCCCACAAAAATGATAAGTAGGCTCAAAGCCTAAACTAACATCCCTGCTATGCATGGCAATAAAGTATACAAGCAGGTAGAACATATGTCACAATATGTCCCAAATTATAATGTCACAATGGTAGACAATACATCCACTTACACATTTTGCCACTCAAAGGGCTAGAAACCAGCAGATGGCTTTGGATGGAACTTCAGAAAACACACAAACATGTTGCTGTGTTGCCAACATGTAGAAAATGGCAGAACCAGGATCACTTCCTGTACTAAGGACTGCAGCACATTAAAATAAACAGCGCCCCCTGGAGACAGGGAGGTACTAACTTAAAGAAAGAGGTAGTAACTATGCCACCTATTGGCAGTAAAGCAAAAACAGGGAATATGTTCCATGACACTCCCCGCCTGGCATTATATTCAAATTAAAATGCCACAATAACTAAACACATACTACACTCTGGAATGGGCTTGGAGAAAGTCCTGGTAGACTTGAAACGTAGTCGATGACCTTATGTATTTAGCTGAAACTCTACTGACTGGTTCTGCAATGGGGGTGGAGCAGGAGGAGGCAGCGGGCATGGGAAAGTGTAGGAAGGGACCGTATGATTACTTTGGCTGCTAGGGGTCAGGGCAGAAGACTGGAGAGCCATGCTTAACGTGGCGGTAGTTGGCTGGGGTAGGACTGTCAGTGTGCTGATTGTGGCATCAGCAGCAGTGGGGAATGCAGAGGCTGGTTGCTTGGTTTGAAGCTGGGCAGGAAATCTTGTATTGTAGAGAATGTTCTTGACTGACATGCTGTGCAGGGTGATGTGGTGACTCTGACCTGGTGTGTTCACATACACCAAGCCGTTGATGTGGACCCCAATCTGGTCCGGGTAAGACAGAGCGTTTTTGAGTCTCTGTAACTGTGGTGAAGAGCTTGCCTCCTCCCCGCCATGCTCTTGACGGGAAGAGGGGGAATTGGGTGTCTGTAGTGGTGGAGCAGGGTGAATAAATGCCAAGTGCCTTTCACTTGAACACTCTATACACTTGACGGTGATGTCGTCGTCTTTTTCCTGGTGGCATTTCTGATGGGTGATGATAGCATCATGCTGAATGAACCTGCGGGTGATGTCATCACGTTGAGGGGACCCGTGAGTAATGACATCGCGTTGATCGGGCGCATGGATGATGACATTGTGAAGAACAGGCATGCAACTGATGTCATCATGATGAGCGGGAGCGATGCTGATGTCATCGTGAAGAGCGGGAGCGATGCTGATGTCATCGTGAAGAGCGGGAGCGAGGCTGATGTCATCGTGATGAGCGGGAGCGATGCTGATGTCATAGTGAAGAGCGGGAGCGATGCTGATGTCATCGTGATGAGCGGGAGCGCGGCTGATGTCATCGTGATGAGCGGGAGCGATGCTGATGCCATCGTGATGAGCGGGAGCGATGCTGATGCCATCGTGATGAGCGGGAGCGATGCTGATGTCATCGTGATGAGCGGGAGCGATGCTGATGCCATCGTGATGAGCGGGAGCGATGCTGATGCCATCGTGATGAGCGGGAGCGATGCTGATGTCATCGTGATGAGCGGGAGCGATGCTGATGTCATCGTGATGAGCGGGAGCGATGCTGATGTCATCGTGATGAGCGGGAGCGATGCTGATGTCATCGTGATGAGCGGGAGCGATGCTGATGTCATCGTGATGAGCGGGAGCGATGCTGATGTCATCGTGATGAGCGGGAGCGATGCTGATGTCATCGTGATGAGCGGGAGCGAGGCTAATGTCATCGTGATGAGCGGGAGCGATGCTGATGTCATCACGACGCGTTGACAGGTGGATGATGTCGTCATGGTGAGCAGGCATGACGGTGCTGGCCTCACGTTGAGGGAATCTGTGGGTGATGTCATCACGATGAGCGACAGCCGACGCCAATACCTTTGCTTTGGCCTTGACAACATCAGCTACTTTATGGAATTTAATTGATGCAATAGCTGCATCTAAGCGGGCTTTTTCCATGGTCGCATTGGCTTCTATGCGGGCCATCTCAATCTTAATGTTCATTTCTTTGTAAGCATAGGCTGCTCTGACTTTAGCGGCCTGTGCTTTAGCCATTGCTCGTGCTGCTGCCATTCTGGCTTGGGTTGATGCAGATGATCTTGAAGATCGTGCTGATGATCCAACAGTCAGCTTTCCTGATGACTTTGAGTGAGTGGAGGATGACTTTGTTTCCTCATTGACTTGCTTCCATACCTGTGATGTCTCCATTATGTTGACTGGACAGGCTGGTTGACGTCCCTTGCAGAGTGCTAATGATTGCACTAGCCACTCAAAGGGGTGACTGGCTCTCTAGCCAATGTCCAATAGCTGGTTGTGGTTCCTCGCAGAGTGCAATGTTTTTACTGTACTGTTACACCCAACGTGACTCTGCGTCCTAATTGGGCTTCACAGCCAGCTAAACTCTCTCCTATAAGTCTCCTCCAAGGAACAGGCAGATGTGTTGTACATGGACCGGATTTATTATAGTTAAGTGTAAAACTGCAACAAAGAAATACAGAGAGCACATATAAATACACAAAATACAAACCGCTTGTTACAGGTAAGACCAACAAGGCAGTATAATGTAGGTATTTGGTACAACTGTAAAGAATCAGCAGGTAAGGACAAGTAATGTAAATAGCATCCCACAAAAATGATAAGTAGGCTCAAAGCCTAAACTAACATCCCTGCTATGCATGGCAATAAAGTATACAAGCAGGTAGAACATATGTCACAATATGTCCCAAATTATAATGTCACAATGGTAGACAATACATCCACTTACACATTTTGCCACTCAAAGGGCTAGAAACCAGCAGATGGCTTTGGATGGAACTTCAGAAAACACACAAACATGTTGCTGTGTTGCCAACATGTAGAAAATGGCAGAACCAGGATCACTTCCTGTACTAAGGACTGCAGCACATTAAAATAAACAGCGCCCCCTGGAGACAGGGAGGTACTAACTTAAAGAAAGAGGTAGCAACTATGCCACCTATTGGCAGTAAAGCAAAAACAGGGAATATGTTCCATGACATATACAATGGTCAACAGACCCACACAAACACACCGCATGGCTTAAATAGACACAGGGCTTAACAGGACAGGTGAACTCAATAGACAATTAAGAGATGATTGGCAGAGGGACTAACAGGACACAGATGGAGATAACTATCTAATAATCACAGGGGGGTGAGACAAGGCAGGTAAACAGTGACTAGGCAGACAGGAAACAATAGGAATGATACTACAGAATAAGATACAGAACACAAAGGCAGAATAAAGTATTTATGTTTCTAACTTCAGACATCAGTAGTTGCAGAACATGTGAACCTATTGTTACATTCTAGGACTCTGGAAGGCTATAGTGACTGATAATGAAGCCCCAAAATCCTATTCTGATACTTACCCCTATGTGTCAGGATACTCCATGCCAAATTTCACACTTCCATGTGTATTTATGTAATTTTAGTGAATTTTTATTTGCCTTTACACAATTTCGCCAGAGACAAAAAAGGGGTTTTTGGGCCCCTGAAACCAAACGGCCCCGAGTTGGGAGTGGTCCCTTCATTTTGAGATGGCCCAAGGTATATGCTAACAGGAAATAATAGTGAAAAAAAGGTAGCAAAAATTGATATGAGGGCTGGGTCTAGCTCCCGGACTATAATATATGGACTCCCAAACCTAAAATAGCCGATCTACAAGCTCACGTGTAATATGTAAAATATCAAATTGTCCCTAACCACTAAACCCTTTATACTTGGACCACCAAACCTAATATATGGACTCCCAAACCTAAAATAGCCGATCTACAAGCTCACATGTAATATGTAAAATATCAAATTGTCCCTAAGCAGCCATTTTAATTGAGGCAGAAGTGAGCCTTTAGTTTGCTGAGTGAATGTGTGGCATTATTTATTTAGTATTGTCTTTCTCATTTTTGTAGTGCAGATGAATTTGATAGGAAATGTTAAAATATATTGAATTAATTTTGGTTTAAATTGAACTCTAAATGTTAAAACAGCTATAAGATGAAGCTGAATGATAACTAAAACATTATTTTCTGTTGGTGATTTCCACAGAGCACCACAGAAGGGACCAGGGACTGTTTCATGCAAAGCTGCAACCTGTAGTAAAGTTGTACAGGATGGGTATGTACTGTTTTATTTATAGCTAGTTAAACATGTGAGCCATGAGCTATTGTACATTTAATCGCTTCCATAGCGACAATCTGCCGAAATCTCTCACGGCCCATGTCTACTTTACATCTGGGTGGCTGCACAAACATTGACTGCCAACAACGGCTATTTATATTTATTTATGCAGTTAAGCATTTCCAACGCGTTTCCAACTCTTAACTGCCAAAGACGGTGCTTTACATTCAATGTTCTTTTCAGTGGTTTACCATAGATGGCGCTCTTCGCTAACGTATTAATGGCTTTAGGTTACTAAGCGACAGATACAACCGGAAATGCAGCAGCGTAACTAGACGTCAGTAGGCCCCTACGCAGGCTGGTCAGCGCCAGACACCACCCCCCTCGCGTGGTCTGCATTTTGGTTTATAAACAGCGGGGCACTGTACAGTAGTTGGGATTTGTGAACAGAGCCGCAGAATCCAGTCTGGACTCGGGATAGCCCACTGCACACTCGTAACTTCTGACTTCCTTCACGTTATTCTCCACCAGAGCTGTTGGGAGGCGAGGCACGTGTGTGCCTATGGTGTGTGGCTGTGTGCTAGCAGCAGCCACCACCAGGCTCTGCCAAACGTTGGTCAACTCAACTGTTATTGCATCGCTGTCTGTATTTATATTTTTATTTTACCGACAGCACGGTTGGGCGGCCGTGTGTCGCCCCCCTTGCTTCTGGGCCTGCTTGCTAGTTACGCCCCTGCGGAAATGAACCGGAAGTGAACATCAGCGTTCAGCGTTATCAGATTTATAAATATACATTACGTACATCCACGACAAAAATAAATTATGTATTATTCAAGTTCAGAGGAGTTTCTGGTCTTAGTTAATCCTAAACTCCTCTGGGATTTCAATGGTTTCTTTCCAGACTCGGAGGAGTCCAGACAGCAGGCTCAGATGAATTCTCCAGACCCAGCCAGACCTGTTTCAGTGAAACAGGAGGAACCTGAAGAGCAGCCAGACCTCAGTAAGTCTCTCTCTTTTCCAGCTTCAAGGTGTTGTTCATTGTCACATAACAACAGCTGCTGCTGCAACCGAAACTGCTTGTAAATCCACCGATCAGTTCAATAGTTAAAGTCCATTGAAAATTGAATGGTGGTCTCGGGTGAAGTGGAACGATACAGGAAAGGGGTGTTCCAATATGAGTGTTCTAGAAATTTCTCTAACATGGGAGTGGATGGCAGGCCAGTTTTATTCTCACTGGAGACCTAGCCTGTGCACCATTTCATTTAGTATATATGATCCTGTTGGGAGCGGATGATATTGTTACGTCATGTTGTAGTATTCTTTTGTAGTCGACAGGCAGGAACAACGGGATGGCAACTTCCTTTTCCCTCAAACCGATTTTTCTCAATAAAAGTTCCGTTAGATTGTTCCTGACTTTACATGACGTAACAATATCATCCGCTCCCGACCGGATCATACAGATTTTTGAAACAGAGACCAGGCTTTCCTCCGAGGTGGTGGAAAGCCTGGTGAGGCGAGGTTATTGGAGACCTAGTGGAGAATACTAATAACAATAATTATTATTATTAGGTCTCCAGTTATTAAAGTCCTTATTCACTTGCTGCATTTCAGACCAGTGTGTGGAGTCCAGACTGCAGGTGAAGATGAACTCTCCAGACTCAGCCGCGGACGTTTCTATTAAACAGGAACCTGAAGACGTTTCTATTAAACAGGAACCTGAAGACATTTCTATTAAACAGGAACCTGAAGACATTTCTATTAAACAGGAACCTGAAGACATTTCTATTAAACAGGAACCTGAAGACATTTCTATTAAACAGGAACCTGAAGACCACCAACACCTCAGTAAGTTTCATTTGCTCTTTCTTTTTCTCCTCCTATTTTCTGTTCTGTCGGGCTGCCACAATGTCTTATTTAAAGTTATTTTCACTACAATAACAATGGCAAAACATATCAGGACACTGATAATATGCCAATATGAAAAATATCATCTCAAATTTCATTTAGAAAGATTATTTTCTTATTACCATAAACAAAAGCAACATCATATTTTGCACAAATGCAATGAGAAAGTAAACTTGACAATATAAGTTCTCCATGTGATTTTCTTTACAGTAAGTAGGTCTCAAACAGATTTTCATGGTGTGTCTCTGTAGGAGACGAGGTGTCTAGAAATGGCTCTGTGAGTCTGAACTGTGTAAGATGACAGATCTCTGACTATCTTTTAATCAGCTTCTTCATTTGAGGTTTAACCATTTGAACCCTAGTATACCTACAGTATATTGTGGGGGGAACAGTTGCCTGAAATAGTCAATCCACAAGCTCACAACACATTGCAATTAGCTGCAATGTAGGAATTGCTGTTATGTTCTGTTCGTTAATTTGACATGGACATCACAATCACATTAGACGAACCAGATTATTATTATTATTGCTTAAAGTGTATATTGCACGAGTGCTATTTTTCAGCACCTATCTACAGGAGGCTTTTCTAATTGCACTATAGTCGAGTACAAAAAATATAATATATAAATATATACAGTGAGTTGCTGCATTTTGTTGTGGATTATTAATAACTCATATAGTCTTTGAGAAATAATCGAGGTAGAGAGTGGACTGAAACAATGTCACATTTATTACAAGGAGTGGTCTGTACCAGCCCAGGGAAACTTGCACGGATGCAAGCCTCCTGAGCCCTTTACATTTCTCTCTCTTATACACAATGACAGAGCAGAGAATACATCGGAGGTGTGGTCAGTGGTCAGTAGACATGGTCAAACATGGGTCTTGGGTAAGAATAGGTAATCTTGACTGGCAATCAACAGGTGGAAGCCTTGCTTCCTATGCTCTTTAACACTAGCATGCCTGATTTAAAATCTCTACTAGTAAGACGGCTAACGGTCGGGCTGACCGTGTTTTTCGTGTGATTTGATTGGCCATTATCTCCCCCACTCGTCTAATGATTTTCACACCTCCCTGCACCCGTTGACGGCTTGCCATTGTCTTCTAAATGTTACATTCCAACTAATTCAAGGCAGCAGTTTCAACTGACAGCACAACTCAAGTTATTTTTTTTTTTTTCATTTCAGTTTACCAAACTATAATTATAGTGACGATGTGAGCGCTATATATTCAATATAGCGCTCACATCGTCACTATAATTAATTACCCTTGCACAGCAAACACTGTCCGACTTTGTATTGAGACAATAAAATAGGCTAACACACGTTATTGTAACAGCCAGAGCCAGGCACACACAGAGAAATACGACATTAGCGTTATATATTGTCATTTTTATATAGAGGGGAAACATTATAGGGAGGGAGGTCTATCGCGTTGGAATGATTCATGTCATTTTTACATTGTTCGTTTAGCGTGCCCTCCGAAAAAATAAAGTCACAAACAATGTCTGTTTTTTTGGGAAGGCGAAGCCTTGCCTAGCCTTACAGACCCGCTGCCTATGATCGATGTAATTTATATATATTTGATTGATTGTGCCAGCAGAGAGGTCCGTAGCAGAAGGTTTATAGCAGCACGGTTTATATATACACCATAGGATAGATCAAGTCATGTGACGCATCACCGCCACAAATAGTGCTACAGCGTTATCTAAAATGCACTTCCGCATACCTCACCGGCAGTTACTTGGATCCATGAACATATTCTCTCCCTCTCTCTGCGGGGAGAGAGAAAAAAAAGAGAGACGTGATGCATGAAAATCAGTTCCACTGCTCGCGTGCAGTAAAGTTTACAGACAAAGAAGGACGGACAGAACTGTTATCTTTTCACTGACAAAACATTTAGAGGTTGGACTGATTTAAAAAAACTGTCATTTTTATTTGGAATCGCGCATCGGCAAGCATTCTCGCTCCAAGGAAAGGAAATGTCGGTCGGGTCAAACAGACCATGCTATAAACTTTATTATTAAACAACATTTAGTCTATGCTGTGAGTACATTATGTACGTTAATGTAAGTTTGCCTACATGTGGCAGTTGGAATGCAAATGACACATTAGCTTGAACAATGCCCGTCTCCAGCCAGGAGGGAGGTGTGAACAGCACTGCTTGCGGGGGAGAAAGGGTGAGGAGTCTAAGAGCGGTCCCACGGACCGAAAAAGAGCAGACTCAGTAGTAGAATTATGTCTAAAATCATATTTCCAAAACGTTTCAGATGGAAAAAAAAACAGATTGTTTTCAATCGAACATTTAGAAAAAGTCATGCAAGGTCAAAATCGGTCAGCCAGACCGCTCCGAAGTGCTAGTGTTAAGGGAGTGTAGTATTCTCATCTTTAAACTCCCACTACAGTTTAGCTGTAGCCTATAGCAGGCTATATTGTAACATTTTGTGAGTTGTCCCGGCGTTAATAGTGAATGTACTTCCCGCTTCCCGCTGATCTGAGCACGCAGGAGAGTTTGTAGGGTCCGATAACAAGAACGCAAGAATACAATTTACAATTTAGGCATTTAGCAGACGCTCTTAATCCAGAGCGATTTACATTAAGCAATAACAAAAGCATGGCATACATCACATATATAAAAAGTAGTTATCATGAATCATAAACTAAGAACGTAACAGTGGAGTATCTATGTTAACTATACATACTGTACTATATAATATATTATACATGTGTACTATAAAGTGCTATGACTACATAAAGTGCAATTCTAGAGCTGTCTACGTAACAAGCTATAGGTCTGTTTAAAATACTATAAGTCTACATAATGTGCTATCTAAGGGGCTAGGCTAGGGCAAGTGCTACGGGCCATGGTGGAGTCTGAAGAGGTGGGTTTTCAGACTACGGCGTTTTTAGTGAAGGTACCTCCAGCTTCCCTGCGTTGGCTGATCTGAGTGCGCGGGAGGGTTTGTAGGGTACGATCATACTTGTGAGATATGGGGGGGCCATGCCTTTGGTTGCTTTGAATGCCAGCATCAGAGTTTTGTATTCTGTGCGGGCAGCGACCGGGAGCCAATGGAGGGAGCGGAGAAGGGGGGTGACGTGTGAGAATTTTGGCTGGTTGAAGACCAAGCGGGCTGCGGCATTTTGGATCAGTTGGAGGGGCTTAAGTGCACATGCCGGTAGGCCGGTAAGGAGGGAGTTACAATAGTCAAGTTTTGACAAGACTGTTGTCTGGATTAGGAGCTGGGCTGACTCCTGGGTGAGGAACGGTCTAATTCGTCGTATGTTGTAGAGTGTAAACCTACAGGATCTAGTGACAGCTGTGATGTGTGTTTTGAACGAGAGCTGACTGTCCAGGACAACACCAAAGTTCCTGGCTGTCGGGACAGACTTTACCTGTCCCTACGGAGATAGTTAGCTCCCGCATAGGGCAGGACTTAGCTGGGAAGAACAGAAGCTCAGTCTTGTCTGGGTTCAGCTTGAGGTGGTTGGAAGACATCCACTGTGAGATGTCAGCCAGGCATGCAGTGATGCGCTCTTCTACCTGGGTGGCAGAGGGGGGGAAGGATAGAAACAGTTGTGTGTCATCGGCATAGCAGTGATAGGATATATTGTGAGCGGAGATGATGGTGCCAAGGGATTTAGTGTACAGTGAGAAGAGGAGGGGACCAAGTACAGATCCCTGTGGGACCCCAGTTTGGAGGGTGCGGGGGGATGATAGCAAACCTTTCCAAGAAACCTGGTAAGTCCGGTCAGAGAGGTAGGAGGAGAACCACTTCAGCGCCGTCCCGCCGATGCCTTGATCAGCTAGGGTGCCTAGGAGCAGCTGGTGGTTCACTGTGTCAAATGCCGCCGATAGGTCTAGGAGAATCAGGACTGCAGAGTGGGAAGCAGCCTGGGCAGCATGTAGTGCTTCTGTGACTGCGAGGAGTGCAGTTTCCGTGGAGTGTGCCTTCTTGAATCCTGACTGGTTGGGATCCAGCAGGTTGTTCTGTGAGAGATGGAGAGAAAGCTGGTTAGAGACAACACGTTCAAGGGTTTTGGAAAGAAAGGAAAGGAGTGATACCGGTCTGTAGTTCTTGACATCTGAGGGGTCAAGAGTTGGTTTTTTGAGGAGTGGTGATACCCTGGCTGACTTGAAGGCAGATGGGACGCAGCCTGAGGTTACTGAGGTGTTGATAATGGAGGTGATGAAGGGGAGCAGGTCAGGTGCGATGGTCTGGAAGATTGGAGACGGGGCGGGGTCGAGAGGACGCAAGCCCCTAAAACACATGCTCACCCCGGGTGTGGTAGGCTACTTAAAGGAACGCAATCAGGTGTGAATTAATGAGTCATAATTTGCAAGCAGTGTTTGTGGAAACATCCAAGTCATGCAAGGTAACACGCCTCACAAAACCCCAGCCGCCAGACCTCAAACATGTCAATAACACAAAGGCTATACTAGTGCATCGCCATATCATCATTCATTCAAAATGAGGCATTTAAGTGTAAATGACAAATATGCTACAATCAATAATATGGCGTCTCGTTCTTACACCTTTGTTGCCTTACCTCGTCATGACGGTACCAAAGAAGTTCTGACGACAGTGTCACTCTGCCGAAAGATAAAGTCCACAGCGTGTCTCATCACAATGCACTGCGAGCTTGCTTGTAGGTCAGATACTTTCAGCGAGCAACGCTGCCATAAGACAAAATAAGCCTGAAGTGTAAAGCCAAATATATCCTTTGTCATATCACGGGGTCCCACACCGAAAATAGCCACTCTACAAGCTAATCTGGTTGTCCTTCTTTTTGAATATTTTGCAGGGCCTTTGCTCCTAGACCATAAGGGTCATAACACATCCTATTTGTTTTTTTGTAGACTTTCTGCACGTTCCTGTGTGTAAAGAGGAGGTTCCACCTGAAGAGGAGAGGAGCTCCAGTCTGATCCAGGAGGAACCACAAGCTCCAGAGATGAAAGAGGAACAAGAGGACTTACTTCAAAGACCAGAAGAGGCTGGTGGAGCAGCGTTGACATTACTAGCAGTGAAAAGTGCAGAAGATGATGAAAACAGAGAGACAGAGCCTGTAGCCGGCACCTCAACTGTACACATGAAAACACAAGCTGATGTAGAGGACTGTGGAACATCACAATCAACCATTGACAACCAGCTCCTCTCTTCACACTGTTCTGATTGTGACACTGAAGACATTGATGAGTGGGAGGAGACTAGGGGAGATCAGTCAGCTTTAAACACACTGAAATCACAAAACACACAAAATGTGGGAGGACAGCGCAAGCTGTCCAAGGACCTGAAATCATCGAAACAAACGGACTCCATGAGGAGTCACACAGGGAAGAAACCTTTTAGCTGTACAGAGTGTGGCAAAATGTTTAATCTCAAGGGAAATCTAAAAACACACATGAAGATTCATACAGGTGAAAAGCCATTCTCTTGTACAGAATGTGGTACATGCTTTACTAAGGCGGTTAATCTAAAAACACACATGATGATTCATACAGGTGAAAAGCCATTCTCTTGTACAGAATGTGGTACAGGCTTTACTCGGGTGGGTCATCTAAAATCACACATGATGACTCATACAGGCGAAAGGCCATTTTCTTGTACAGTATGTGGTACAGGCTTTGCTCAGGCGGTTAATCTAAAAACACACATGATGATTCATACAGGTGAAAAGCCATTTTCTTGTACAGTATGTGGTAAAGGCTGTAGTAACACTAGTAATCTAAAAAAACACATGAGGATTCATACAGGTGAAAAGCCATTCTCTTGTACAGAATGTGGTACAGGCTTTACTCGAGTGGATCATCTAAAATCACACATGATGACTCATACAGGCGAAAGGCCATTTTCTTGTACAGTATGTGGTAGAGGCTTTGCTCAGGCGAATCATCTAAAAACACACATGATGATTCATACAGGTGAAAAGCCATTATCTTGTACAGTATGTGGTAAAGGCTGTGTTAACACAAGTCATCTAAAAACACACATGAGGATTCATACAGGTGAAAGGCCATTCTCTTGTACAGTTTGTGGTACAGGCTTTACTCAGGTGAGTAATCTAAAAACACACATGAGGATTCATACAGGTGAAAAGCCATTCTCTTGTATAGTATGTGGTAAAGGCTGTGTGAACATAAGTAGTCTAAAAACACACATGATGACTCATACAGGCGAAAAGCCATTTTCTTGTACAGTATGTGGTAAAGGCTGTGTTAACACAAGTAGTCTAAAAACACACATGATGATTCATACAGGTGAAAAGCCATTTTCTTGTACAGTATGTGGTACATGCTTTAATCAGGCCGTTAATCTAAAAACACACATGATGATTCATACAGGTGAAAAGCCATTCTCTTGTACAGTATGTGGTAAAGGCTGTAGTAACACTAGTAATCTAAAAAAACACATGAGGATTCATACAGGCGAAAAGCCATTCTCTTGTACAGTTTGTGGTAGAGGCTTTACTTGGACGGGTCAACTAAAAACACACATGATGACTCATACAGGCGAAAAGCTATTTTCTTGTACAGTATGTGGTAAAGGCTGTGTTAACGCAAGTAATCTAAAAACACACATGATGATTCATACAGGTGAAAATCCATTTTCTTGTACAGTATGTGGTAAAGGCTGTAGTAACACTAGTAATCTAAAAAAACACATGAGGATTCATACAGGCGAAAAGCCATTCTCTTGTACAGTTTGTGGTAGAGGCTTTACTCAGGCGGTTCATCTAAAAACACACATGAAGACTCATACAGGCTAAAAGCCTTTAGTTTAAGACATAATGATCAGTCAGTCTAATCCAGGATGATTTATGCAAAAGCAGAGGAATTACATGTGTAATCTGACACTATCAACATGACAATAAAATACCCATTAATAGTTTCTTGTGGAGTTTAATTTTTATCTTGTGTATGGATGTTATTTTCTATTCAACATGATGGATTTTTTTTATTTTATCTTGCATTATTCCCTCCAGCTCATAGGTTACTGGTAGTACAATATGAGCATCGGTGTGTGTCCACATTTGTCAGTATTTAACAAGTCATGCATTAGCATTCATGCAATAATTATGTTCATTGATATGCAGTAAATGATGGTGCAGTAAAGTGCTCACAAGCTGCTGGGTTTGTGTAGATCAGTTACATCTTATAATGTACCTTTGGACCATAACAAAGCCACATATGCATCACAGTTACGATTCTATTGAACTATCATCGTCATTATTTAAAGCTATATTCAGTGATTTGAGGGATTTGGGAAAACCCCTGTCCGCTAGGAGGCGCCTCCTGAAGTTATTCCTCCATGATACGGAAACACAGGTTTTTGGCTACTAGCTACCTATTAGCATCGAACATTCGCCATCTTATTGGCCAAGCCCATTCTGAACGGGAACCCCTTTTGGTGTTTTAAGCATTATGCTTTAGCTATTGAAAAATAGCAGATCTACAAGCTCATAGCGCAGCACCGAGTGCTGCACTACGAGCTTGTAGATCTGCTATATCTTTTAAATCATGAAAATGTGGGTGCAAATCTTTGAATATATATTCTTTCAGAGCGTTTTTAACTCAAATCTTTGCTTCTGGGAGGTCCCTGGAACAACATATTTTCAGATTGGTGTCTGTGGCCAAATACAGATAATTCCCGGTGTCCTTGATATGGAAATGTTGAGAACCACTGACATAGAAACATGGGTTTTTCAGAAAACTTTTAGAATTCAGAAGCCTTTCTTAAAAATCGTCCTCGGGTCTAAATGGGTTAACGTTGTCGCACTGGTGTGATATGTCCCGTCGCACGTCAGCACATGGTGACAAGGCAACGCAAGTGATTCAATTATAAGGCGCTGTATTGGCATGAGAAATATATTAACATTGTCAAAGCAACTGTCAAAAATATAATACTATATAATATAATAAAAACAGCTATGTCACATTGGGTCGTTATGTATTGCTTATGAGTATAAAGCTTTTAGGAATATATAATAATATTTAAGAAATATATTTGTATAGTAGCTTTTGGACAAATAGCAGCATTTCTCTCAAAACAGTAGGCTATACAAAAAAAACTCAGATTTAAAATGTGTTTAAAAAGGTAGCAGTTATGCTTCTGTATGTGAAAGGACGCCAAGAAGTAAAGCGCGAACGTGTGTGTTACACAGATGCAATGAAGAATAATCCTCACTCTGGTGCAACACATTTATTTTAGTTTCTCAGGATAGGGGAATCTGTGAAACAGATTTAGGTCACACATCAGTTTACATTCAGTGTCTCATTCAGTCTGTACTGCACTGATCTGATCTGAATACTACTACTTGTTTTAGTAATACAGTCCATATACAGTAGATATCAATACCATATAACCTTAAAAGTACAATACTCTTTCTCTGCATAAATGCACCAATTTAAAGTTATACACAAAAACGTTGAACACAGTATTTTCAATAAACACTGTTGCAATAAACATATTACCTTAAGTGCCAAAACCTTCAGTTTAACATACAGTAGGCTACATAACACAGCTTCAGCAGCAATCTTAGTAAATAGCACTTCTTATGTTGGTTGACTGACTAGAAATATCACAGTCCAAACTTAATCAACTGTTGTGTTGCAGTGTTAGCCTGCCAGTTAGTGCCACTGCAATGCTAAACACCAAGATAATCACAACCCACTCATCATAAAACACTCATCTCATACTGAACTCATCTCTGCCCCATCTGCCCATTCAGATCCCCATTCATGCACATACCACTTGGAAATGTACTCTTTGGTCATTATAGCAGCTCTTACCTGTGAAACAGATTTAGGTCACACATCAGTTTACATTCAGTGTCTCATTCAGTCTGTACTGCACTGATCTGATCTGAATACTACTACTTCCTGTTTAACGTGTGCAAGGCGTATATCCAGAGCTATAAAGGATAGAGACCGAACTGGAAAATGTGGGTATTATTATTATTATTTAAATCACACCCGTGTGAAGTGAGCGGCGCTCTTATCATCATACATCATCATCATGGCCACGGGACGATATTTACAGTAGGAGTTTACAGCACCAGTGGCGTGCACAGATAGACACTAGTCTATCTGTGACCCTTTTGGCAATGTGCCCTTTTGAAAAAATAAAATAAAATACATTCTTGATAAAAAAAGCTTCTAATATATTATTTAGGCCCAAAAATCTATAAATCTCACACTATTAAGGCAACCGGCCGGTTCCACGCGCTTCACAAGGTGCCCTTTCTTTTCACTTGAGCACCTGCCCCTCTAAATGTCTATGCACGCCACTGTACAGCACACGCACTTCTGCACATTTTCACGTGGAAAAGTGGCTTTTACTTTCACACACATGAGCAAACTGACACATGCTACTAGCCAGGATAAGGCACCGATACTGTGATACAGCATATTTATTAGGACTAGTAACAGAAATCTTTTTTGATTAAAATTATTATTATTTTCCCCTCCTGTCCGAGGAGGGGGGGGGGGGGGGGGGGGGGGCTGTGCCTGGGGGGAGGGGGTGCTCCAGCCCCCTATTCCCTCAGCCATGATCATCATGACGTAAAATAGACTCTATGCCTGTTTGCTCAGACACTATGATATAAAAAATAATAACAATAAAACCAGACAGCCCATTGTGGGAGTGTGGGATTTATCACTATCACTCTATCACTAAAGCCTGGTGAAATTCACCTGAACACCTGCCTGTAGAAACAACATGGATGTGGGCGGGGCAACACAACTACCTTCAAAGATGTCACTGAGCATCCTGAAGCTACCCAAGGAGCTGTATTTACTGTCTCTCTTCAGCTAAGAATGAAACCAGAGCTGTATTTACTGTCTCTCTTCAGCTAAGAATGAAACCAGAGCTGTATTTACTGTCTCTATTCAGCTAAGAATGAAACCAGAGCTGTATTTACTGTCTCTATTCAGCTAAGAATTAAACCAGAGCTGTATTTACTGTCTCTATTCAGCTAAGAATGAAACCAGAGCTCTTTCTCACTGGTGGATTTATTGGCTCTCACAAATAATCCCACAACGTCAAACTATATAACAAAATAAAGCATAAAAACACAAACATTCATATTGTAGACTAAACATATACAGAAGCATTAACATATAACCGAAATAAAGGGCTATGCCCATATATGGTAACCTGTTGGTCAGTGACAGGGCTATGACCATATATGGTAACCTGTTGGTCAGTGACAGGGCTATGAGATTTTAGGGAGCCAAAAATACACAGTTATAATTATATATACTGTATCTTACGATGGGATGTTGTTTGAGGTGAGACTTTACAGAGGATGGGATGTTGTTTGAGGTGAGACTTTACAGAGAAGAGTTTTACTCAAAGTCTCCAACTGTCAGTGGTAGCTGGTCTTCTCTCTATGAGTTCTCTCATGACGTTTGAGATTACTGTTGGTGCTGAACCGTTTCCCACACTATTCACAGTGGTAGGGCTTCTCTCCTGTATGAATTCTCTGGTGACGTTTGAGATGACTGCTCTGGCTGAACCTAGTCCCACATTGGTCACAGGTGTAGGGCTTCTCTCCTGTATGCATTCTCTGGTGTTTGGTGAGACTACTGTCCTGGCTGAACCGTTTCCCACATTGGTCACAGGCGTAGGGCTTCTCTCCTGTATGAATTATCTGGTGTTTGTTGAGACTACTGTCCTGGCTGAACCGTTTCCCACATTGGTCACAGGCGTAGGGCTTCTCTCCTGTATTAATTCTCTGGTGTTTGGTAAGACTACTGTCCACGCTGAACCGTTTCCCACATTGGTCACAGTGGTAGGGCTTCTCTCCTCCATGAATTATCTGGTGAACTTTGAGATTACTGCTCGTGCTGAACCTAGTCTCACACTGGTCACAGGCGTATGGCTTCGTTCCAGTATGAATTTTCTTGTGATCTTTGAGATGACTGCTGCGGCTGAACCTAGTTCCACACTGGTCACAGTGGTAGGGCTTCTCTCCTGTATGAATTCTCTGGTGACGTTCGAGAGCACTTTTCAGGCTGAACCTGGTTCCACACTGGTCACAGTGGTAGGGCTTCTAAACAGCTAAACAGCCGTAATAATAACTATTAAATGAAAGTTTTCAAATAATCAGTCATGAAGAGTTTATTTCTGGATACAAGAAAAATAAAATGCGTCAGTGTGAACTACACTGCAACCTGGTAAATAAACATGTAGACTTGTTGCAGTGACTGTTGGTCCAGTTGTTGTGCGTGGTGCTACTGCAGTCTATAATCTGATCTCTCTCTTATGATGGCTCGCTGTAGTGTCTGTGACTGTCTGTGTGCAGTCTGATTTGTGGTGTGTGTGTGTGTGTGTGTGTGTGTGTGTGTGTGTGTGTGTGTGTGGGGGGGGGGGGGTAGTTTTGTGTGAGTTTTAAGTTTTAAGCAGCAGCACCA
The DNA here is from genome assembly GCF_951216825.1 of Electrona antarctica. Classification (NCBI taxonomy): domain Eukaryota; kingdom Metazoa; phylum Chordata; class Actinopteri; order Myctophiformes; family Myctophidae; genus Electrona; species Electrona antarctica. The sequence continues at coordinate 24,706,475 of NC_136803.1, read as the reverse complement.
TTTCATTTATTTAATTAGCAAACTAGGCTGGATCATTCACTCTCATCTCATCTCATAGATAGGCATAGAATTTATATAGATATTCTCACTAGGGAGGACATTCATAGTTGGGGTGGTGCACTGTCTGACGGGCTTCTCTCCTGTATGAATTCTCTGGTGACGTTCGAGAGCACTTTTCATGCTGAACCTAGTCCCACATTGGTCACAGTCATAGGGCTTCTCTCCAGTATGAATTATCTGGTGTTGTTTGAGATGACTGCTCTGGCTGAACCTGCTCCCACACTGGTCACAGTCGTAGGGCTTCTCTCCAGTATGAATTATCTGGTGTTGTTTGAGATGACTGCTCTGGCTGAACCTGCTCCCACATTGGTCACAGGTGTAGGGCTTCTCTCCTGTATGAATTATCTGGTGTTGGTTGAGATGTCTCTTTCTGCTGTAGACATGTTTGAGTTGGGCAGGAAGGACATCTGGGATGGAGAACGAGGAGAGAGAAACAGGCTAAATAAAATGTTTTAAAATAACATGCAAGCTGTGTTGGTATTTAGGGATGGTTATTGGGTACTGAAATTCGGTTCCAAGTAGGAACCGAATTAACACTTGGTTGGTACCGGGTACCCATACAAATAATTAACTTTCGGTTCCGCCTATCGGTTCCTGACCTAAATGTGCAGTCAAGCGCTATTTATGTATTTAACAGCAAACTCCGGTAAGGGACTGATCGTTATTTATGCAGATGTGATTTTGTTTAAAAAAATTATCTTGATCCAGGCTACTAAAATGTACTCCAACTATCTGTGAGGCCATTCTCACAATCCTACCAAGGTGGTTTTTGTCCTTTATGTTCAGGTTTCCGTACCAACAAATAGCCGTTGCTAAACAGCCGTAATAATAACTATTAAATGCAAGTTTTCAAATAATCAGTCATGAAGAGAGTTTATTTCTGGATACGAGAAAAAGAAAATGCGTCAGCGTGAACTACACTGCAACCTGGTAAATAAACATGTAGACTTGTTGCAGTGACTGTTGGTCCAGTTGTTGTTGTGCGTGGTGCTACTGCAGTCTATAATCTAATCTCTCTCTTATGATGGCTCGCTGTAGTGTCTGTGACTGTCTGTGTGCAGTCTGATTTGTGGTGTGTGTGTGTGTGTGTGTGTGTGTGTGTGTGTGGGGGGGGGGGGGGGGTAGTTTTGTGTGAGTTTTAAGTTTTAAGCAGCAGCACCATTTAATTTATTTAATTAGCAAACTAGGCTGGATCATTCACTCTCATCTCATAGATAGGCATAGAATTTATATAGATATTCTCACTAGGGAGGACATTCATAGTTGGGGTGGTGCACTGTCTGACGGGGAGTGGAATGATACGATAGATACCGTTCAAATGGCAGTTCAAGTGGCAATATTTACACTAACATGACAGACTCAGTCAAGGTTTAGATTAAAGTCGAATGCAATGATGCAGGAAAGCAATACCTTTGCATGCAAAAAAAACATGTCAAGTAATAGCTTGTAGACAGGGTTCGGAAGTAACGGATTACATGTAAAAAAAAAACGAATGGTTCAAGCCCATTAATTAAGATTCGAGTGCCAACCCTAACGAGCGAACATTCGAACCTTGAATGTTTGGGGACAGCCTTACCTGACAGTGATCGACCGTTCTCTCTGCATTGAATCGGCGAAATCATCCTTTGAATAGGGCCAGTATGGCCATACTGGCATACTCACCCTTGGCTGAACATAGCCTGGTCAAGGACTCCCCCTGCTGAACGTGTCATTTCCAACCGAAGGTGCTGATAACGGATGATTTTGCCGATTCAATACAGAGATACGGGTCGAATGGGGTGGTGTGGAGCGCTCAGACGCGGGGACACAGGTGGCCGTGGGTAGTGAGAGTCTGACGGGGAGTGTAATGATACGATAGATACCGTTCAAATGGCACACCAGTAGGCTATGCATTGCTCGCTATATGATGCGGACATAACCATAACTCTACGGATATAATTAACACGCAGCGGGGTAAAATCTACTCCCAACGGCTTCTGAGTTGACCAGTGTGGTCGTGGTATCAAGATCATTTCAAACAACATACAACCAAAGCGTTGATTTCTAAATGCAAACGGATTCAGTCCGCGATTAATTACAGCTGTGGATCGCATCGCGCATTGCAAAGTCAAACTCGTCCGCTCAATCGCGCATATAACAATTGCGCTAGCAAGCTCATGTGTGTGTCTCTGTCAGTCTGTCAGTCTGTCTGTCTGTCTGTCTGTCTCCGCACTCTTGTCATGTGAGAACGTGAAGAAGAGGCCTACCAATTTGTAGCATACCTTTGGCTACCTTTGAATACATATTCTTTATATTTGTATATGTATTATAATATTAGGGGTTATTAATATGATTAGGAATTAATTTGCCTTTTGTGTGAACTGTATAGTCACATCTCTTATTGACCTGCATGGTGCAAATCTATTGCAGGTCTATCATTCAGCATCAGAATTTCTCTTGCAGTTTAAAGCAAATTATGGTAAAGGTTTGAGAACCACTGGTCTAATGCATTTAAAACAGGGGTGTTTCCCCACATGGAAAGGAAATATATATGAACATATACATGCCAATATACGAATATAGCCTATGCAGAATATATCCTGCATATAGGCTATGCCATATCCGGGTTAATAATATGTGCATATACAGTATGTGGATTTATAAAAGCATTTGTCATATAAAGCTCATATAATCATACATACATGTTCATATATTGTAGGATTTATTTTCTAGGTTGGAATGTCTGTATTCCTCTAAATCGATGTTAAAAAAAGGCCAAATCGACATTAAAATGGCCAAATCTTTTGGCGTTTTTGCTGAACGCATCATGACACTCTTGCCATTTGCTGAAACCTGGCAGCCCTGGCCAGAGGTCAGCTGTCTCTCTCTCACTCACACTCACACACACACACACACACACACACACACACACAGTTTAATTTAAACCAGAAAAAGTGCCCCTCGGGCACAGGTCTCCACCAGGTTAGGATTTTTAGTTTTTTCAGTCAAGTGGCATTTCTTCCTCAGCCTATAGTGGGAATATGCGTGCACAGTTTCACTGCAATCGGACGCTGCGTTAATGATTTGCGGCATTTTGTACAAAATGGGCCACTCCTCAAAACTTTGAAAGACAATCTTAGCCAATGAGGATGGAATATGAGAAATCAAACAGATCCTTGTTGATTACATGACTACAGAAATCATGTAATCAACATCTAAAGGAGTAATGTGTTTTACATAAGTTGGCCTCCTGGTGGGGCTATAAGAGCAGATGTGAAAAATACAGGGCAAAGGTTTTTCCTTGGCCACTAGGGAGTGTGCATACAAAGTTTTACACTGATCGGTGCAGTTATAGTTAAAAACACAAATGTCTGGAATGTCTGTATTCCTCTAAATCGATGTTAAAAAAGGCCAAATCGACATTAAAATGGCCAAATCTTTTGGCGTTTTTGCTGAACGCATCATGACACTAAGGTCCTGGCCAGAGGTTAGCTGCCACACACACACACACACACACACACACACACACACACACACACACACACACACACACACACACACACACACACACACACACACACACACACACACACACCAAAATTATACTCTCCCCATGCCTTCGGCCTGGTGGAGACAATTAACTACAGTTTGAGTTTAGCGCTAGGACTCCTAGGAGGAAGCATTACTCCCTTACTCCACCGAGTGGCGACAACATTTGTGTACATGTGCTTTCTGGGTCGCAGTTCTCTGTGCAACATCGCCGCGCTACCTTCACAAAATATTGAACATTTGGTATTATTTAAAAAAAAATCACACCCGTGTGAGGTGAGGGGCGCTCTTATCATCGTACATCATCATGACTTGAAATAGACACTATGATGTAAAAATAATAACAAAAACACAAGAAAGCCCACTGTGGGAGTGACTGACCCAATAGAGAATTTCATATACATTTTTCCCGTTGACGTTAAAGACCTGTAAGCCTCGGACAAAGACAACTCGTGGTGATAATTCTGACAAATAAAGACAATTAAAAAAAAGTTGGGTCCGAATAAATAATTAGAAAGAAGAAAAAATAGGTTTTTCTTCTAATTATTTGTTCGGCCCCAAAAGAAGTGTGTTTATTGTCATGATTTGTCACCATCCGAGTCGTCTTTGTCTGAGGCTTACAGGTCTTTAAATAAATACTCACGTCAATGGGGGAAAATTAATGGGAGATTATCTTCTGGGCCGCTTGTCGTCGGGACTGTGACGCTCTATAGACCCGAAACCAGAGCTGTATTTACTGTCTCTCCTTCAGCTAAGAACGAGGCAAGGTTGTTCTTTCTCACTGGTGGATTTATTGGCTCTCACACAAATAATCCCACAACGTCAAACTATATAACAAAATAAAGCATAAAAACACAAACATTCAGATTATAGAATAAACATATACAGAAGCATTAACATATAACCGAAATAAACAATAAATGACGACAAATCACTGGCACTGCTGCATAAACCAAAGGGAATGATTTATTTAAATGCTCTCTGAAGGGATATCGCTCCGGTTCGGTCTCTATCTTTTATAGCTTTATGGTTACAACTGCTGGTCTGTGACATCACGGAGATGCATTGGCTTGCATCGCCCTCTAGTGGTTATGCAGATTGCACCCACAAGTGTCAGTATAATTACCATTGGTAATTACAAATAATGACATACTCCTCACTAAATCAACAAGTGCACCCTAGACCCTAGATAATTGCAGTGGTATAAAAGGTACAATAATTGTCTCTGAGATATAGTGGAGAAAAAAATATTGAAACGTGAAAATATTCCAGTAAAAATTATAAAAACAACCTCAAAATTTTATTCAAGTAGAGTCCTTGAGTACATGTACTTAATTACTTTACAACCACTGCTTTTCCACAACTACACCTGACCTTAACAAGCAAAGTTTCATCATCATTACATCATGGTTTCCATGGTAACTTTAATCCACTGCTGTCGCTGGAAGTGATGATGTAATAAAGAAAAAAGGTAATCAAGTACTTTGGGTGGTAGCCTAGAATTTACAAGGAATTCCAAGAGATCTTCGTTCTTCAGGGGGAAGATGTATTGAGGGGAGAGTGTGTGTGTGTCGTGTGCATATGTGCATGGCTGTGTGTCAGTGGCAGCTGGTCTTCTGTCTATGAGTTCTCTCATGACGTTTGAGAGTATTGCCCTGGCTGAATCGTTTACCACACTGGTGACAGTGGTAGGGCTTCTCTCCACTATGAATTCTCTCATGACTTTTGAGCACACTGTTTCTGCCAAACCGTTTCCCACACTCGTCACAGTGGTAGGGCTTCTGTCCTGTATGAATTATCTGGTGACGTTTGAGAGTACTTTCCAGGCGGAACCTAGTCTCACACTGGTCACAGGCGTAGGGCTTCTCTCCTGTATGAATTCTCTGGTGATCTTTGAGAGTACTTTTCATGCTGAACCTAGTCCCACACTGGTCACAGGCATAGGGCTTCTCTCCTGTATGAATTCTCTGGTGATCTTTGAGAGTACATTTCAGGCTGAACCTAGTCCCACACTGGTCACAGGCATAGGGCTTCTTTCCTGTATGAATTCTCTGGTGACGTTTGAGAGTACTTTTCATGCTGAACCTAGTCCCACACTGGTCACAGGGGTAGGGCTTCTCTCCTGTATGAATTATCTGGTGATGTTTGAGATGACTGCTGCGGCTGAGGCTAGTCCCACACTGGTCACAGGCATAGGGCTTCTTTCCTGTATGAATTCTCTGGTGACGTTTGAGAGTACTTTTCATGCTGAACCTAGTCCCACACTGGTCACAGGGGTAGGGCTTCTCTCCTGTATGAATTATCTGGTGATGTTTGAGATGACTGCTGCGGCTGAAGCTAGTCCCACACTGGTCACAGTGGTAGGCCTTCTCTTCTTTATGAGTTCTCTGGTGTTGGTTGAGATGTCTCTTTCTGCTGTAGACATGTTTGAGTTGGGCAGGAAAGACATCTGGGAGGGAGAATGAGGAGAGAAACATAGGCTAAATAAAATGTTTTAAAATAACATGCAAGCTGTGTTGGTATTTAGGGATGGTTATTGGGTACCGAAATTCAGTTCCAAGTAGGAACCGAATTAACACATGATTGGTACCCATACAAATAATTCAATTTCGGTTCTGCCTATCGGTTCCTGACAAATGCGCAGTCAAGTGCTATTTATTTAACAGCAAACTCCGGTAAAGCAAAAATGTAAAATAGCAAGGCAATGTTATAGCGATATCAAACGCCTCAAGATGAGCCTACTCGTCAAAAGTGACCCCAGCATTACACAAAATTAATTAATTAATCAGGACGAGTACACCTGTCAACGGGATCAAATGTGTTACGTTATTTTCTACCATTTTGGAACTGAAATAGGGAACCGTTAGGAACAGTAATCGATAAGCAGAACCGGATCTGGTATTGGACTCATACAAATCCTAACGATAACCATCCCTAGTTCCAAGTAGGAAGCGAAAAATAAATGTGTGTGTTGCTAATACAATAGAAATAATTGTATTAGCAACACACACACACACACACACACACACACACACACACACACACACACACACACACACACACACACGTAATTTAAACCAGAAAAAGTGCCCCTCGGGCACAGGTCTCCACCAGGTTAGGATTTTTTGTTTTTTCAGTCAAGTGGCATTTCTTCCTCAGCCTATAGTGGGAATATGCGGCGTGCACAGTTTCACCGCAATCGGACGCTGCGTTAATGATTTGTGGCATTTTGTAAAAAATGGGCGGCCACTCCTGAAAACTTTGAAAGACAATCTTAGCCAATGAGGATGGAATATGAGAAATCAAACAGATCCTTGTTGATTACATGACTACAGAAATCATGTAATCAACATCTAAAGGAGTAATGTGTTTTACATAAGTTGGCCTTCTGGTGGGGCTATAAAGAGCAGATGTGAAAAATACAGGGCAAAGGTTTTTCCTTGGCCTCTAGGGAGTGTGCATACAAAGTTTTACACTGATCGGTGCAGGTATAGTTAAAAACACAAATAGACCAGTTATAGCGCCACCATGAGGCTGATTTGAGAAGTTTCAAGTTGCATTTGAGAAGTTTCAAGTTGCATTGCTTCCTCTGCCTAGCAGGAATGTGCGTGCAAAATTTCATGGAAATCACACAATGTTCATGATTTGCAGCATTTTGCTCAAAACGGAGCACGTTGGAAGCCAATCTTAGCCAATCAGGATGGAGTATGAGAAATCAAACAGATCCTTGTTGATCACATGACTACAGAGATCATGTGTACCGATTAGCGTGACATTTTGATACAATATGAAGGAGTCATTTAAAAAAATGTGTTTTGCAAAACTCTGCATCCTGGTTGTAACAATATGATTGTTAGTTGGCTACGGGTTTCCGCACGGACATGTTAGAGTGCAACACCAGGGCAGCGGATTGAACGTGCTCGAGTGACAGAGAGCCAGACTGTAAACGTGCTACGTTGTGAATAAAGTGTAAGCAGCTTGAGTAATGCTTTAATCATCCGTTCTTGAAGTACGAGAGGCAAGAATGAAACATGGTGGCAGCGGAAATAACTTTGGAATAAGAGAACAGTAAAAAAACGAACTTTTTCTGTGCAGCTAAACAGCTAACAACAAGCAGAGTACTGGAGAAAAGGCTCGTCACGTCGGTCGGCAATGGAAGGTTTGAAACCCCCATCAACATTGTGTTTGGACACTGGCAATCTTGCGAAGTCATGGAAATCATGGAAAGAGGAGTTTACACTTTACTTGGAGCTTTCTTTGCCACAGGCAGAAGAAACAACAAAAGTGAAACTGTTTTACTACCCGATTAGAGAGACTGGTAGGGAACTGTGTGAAACTCTGATAAGTGATGTGACTGCAGCCAGGAGGACGGTAAAGGACATGATTGAGAGATTTGATGGACATTGCAACCCCAAGGTAAATGAAACAGTGGAAAGATATCGTTTTTTCATGAGAAATCAAGGTCTGGATGAAAACATTGATAACTGAGTTGAGAATGTTGTCCAGCACATGCAACTTTGGAGTAATTAAAGACTCACTCATACGTGAATAGTATGTGGCATTATTCATTCTGGACTGAGGGAGAGATTGCTCAGGGAGGAGAACCTGAATTTGTGCCTACAGCTGTGCAGAGCTACTGAACTGTCACGTGAAAATATTAGGACTCTGGCAGGACACACAGTTGAAGAAGTGCACATGATGAAACAGACAGCATGGCAGGATAAAAACACAAATACAGTTTCATGCACATTCTGTGGAAACACACATGAAAAGGGACAAGAACAAGTGTCCAGCCTTTGGAAAACGCTGCAAAAAGTGCGGTAAAGAAAATCACTTTGCTGTCAAATGTAAAACCAGACAGGATAAAGGCATAGAGTATATAAAAGGATATAGACTGAACTGGCGCGAAGCTCCGCCCCCCCAGCTATTCATGTCAGTGGAAGTTGCTCAGTGGCGTTTTGAAGCACCCGGAAGACTGCCGGAAGTACCGTCTCCGAACGCCTACTCCGCATTTGACCACCAAATTTTGGTGGTCAAATGCGGAAGTGCAACCGAGCGCTCAATGTTAAAGCCCAGCTGCACGGGGTTTCCCGGTCATGAATACACAGGTCCGCCTGTAGTCCCTCCTCCTACCACTAGGGCCCAGCACTTCAACGTTGAATAGCCTCACTGGCCCCTTGGATAAAGGCAGAGACGAAGGAAAACAAGTGCACCATGTAACTGAACAGGATACTGAAGAATATGAGGACATCATGACTATCACCACTGCAGGGATAATGACAGTGACTGGTAATGAGGCCAGAGATGACAAAGTGAAGAACAGCCAGCTTTTCGCAGGGATGCTGATCGGCAAGGAGATGGTCAAGTTTCTGATAGACTGTGGAGCTAGCTGTAATGTCATCCCTGTTAATCTATTGAGTCCTGATACTCAGCTGGAGAGCACAAGGACAGTGCTAGTAATGTACAACAAGACCAGACTGCTTCCACTTGGAAAATGCAAGGTGAAGGTGAGAAATCCAAGGAACCAAAAGCAGTACCGCCTGGAGTTTGAGGTGGTGAATGAGGACTGTAGACAGCCACTGTTTCAGAAAGCCATGAAACTCATTAAAGTACAGTATGAGAACATACTGGCTATTGACAGTATTGTGACTGAAGAGACATCAGCCCAGGTTGGTCTAAATATGCAACAAACAAAGAAGGAATACAGTGATGTGTTCACAGGTGATGGCTGCCTCGAAGGAGAGTACAGGATCGAGATCGACGAGAGGGTGGAGCCAGTGAAACTCCCCAAGCGACGAGTCCCGGTTGCCATGATGACTCCTCTTAAGTTAGAGCTGCAGGATCTACAAAGAAGAGAGATCATCACACCTGTGGAGAAAAGCACAGACTGGATAAGTAGTCTTCTTACAGTCCAGAAACCTAATGGCAAGCCACGAATATGTATTGATCCTAGACCACTGAACAAGGCGCTAAAGCCTTGTTCAGTGGTCTGTGATGTCAAACATGGATTTTGGCACGTGAAATTGGAGGAGTCGTCGAGCTATCTAACTACATTTGCTACACCGTTTGGCAGATTTAGGTGGCTCAAGATGCCTATGGGAATCAGCCCAGCACCTGAGATTTTCCAGCGGAAGCTGACACAAGCGCTGGAGGGTCTGCCAGGCATCTACCTCATTGCGGATGATGTGTTGATCACGGGAGAAGGTGACACACAAGAGATGGCCTACAAGGACCATGATGAAAAATTGAGACAGTTTCTCAGCAGAAAGGAATATCAAACTGAATGCAGAAAGTTCAAGTTGAGACAGCAGGAAGTGCCGTACATCGGACACCTGCTGACAGCAGATGGACTGAAAATGGACCCCGAGAAAATCAGGGCGGTGAAAGACATGCCGAGACCCACTGACGTGAAGGGTGTACAGAGACTGATGGGCATGGTAAATTATCTTTCTAAATTCTACAAACACCTGTCAGATGACTGAGGTACTGAGACAGCTCACACACAAGGAGAATATGTGGGAATGGATAGAAATGCATGAAGAAGCATTCAGCAGGCTGAAGGAAAATATAGCCAAAGCACCAGTACTGAAGTACTATGACCCACCAGAGGAACTGACATTGCAGTGTGATGCTTCAGAAACGGGCTGGGAGCAGCACTGACTCAGAAAGGAAAACCAGTAGCATTCGGGAGCAGAGCACTGACACCAACGGAAAGGGGCTATGCCCACATTGAAAAAGAATGTTTAGCTATTGTCTATGGCAGTGTTTCCCAACCCGTGTCCCGCGGTACTTTACTGTGCCGTTTGATGTGTCCAGGTGTGCCGCCTGATTTGACCGAAAATGTAACACTAACCCTAACACTATCCCTCCCCCGAAAGCAATAGCTATTGAGCTGCAGGATTCCTATTGTTGCGTCGTCGTTGTTGTCACACGTCTAATTAATTAGACGTGCGACAACAACAACCACGGAACAATAGACTCTAACGACCATAGGAATGTTAATCACCTGTACTCGCCTGGCAACTTTACTGTGTAAATGGGGCACAGCCTAGCTTGGCACTCACTCACATTGTACAGCTACTACAAGATGGAACCAGCAGTCAAAAAGAGATGCATCCAGAAGACTCTACATTTCGCGGCAACCTCCAGAAAGACACCACCAGAACCCGACAGCAGCACACACACACACACACACACATATATATATATATATATATATATATATATATATATATATATATATATATACATACATACATACATACATACATACACACACACACACACACATGCACACCCCCCGTATATCTAGGTGTGCCCCGAGATTTTTAGGCTATGAAAAGTGTGCCCCGGGACAAAAAAGGTTGGGAAACACTGGTCTATGGCATGGAATAATTCCATCAATATACTTATGGCCGGAGAGTGACAGTACAAAGTGACCATAAGCCTTTGGAGAACATTGTCAAGAAGCCGCTGTTGAGTGCGCCAAAGAGACTACAACGTATGCTGCTCAGGCTTCAGAGATATGATTTTGATGTAATTTATGTCCCAGGTCGTGACATGTTGCTTGCAGATACACTGAGCAGAGCATACTTACCAGAGAGCTCATCTACAAGCACAGTGGAAGCTGAGATTGAGACAGTCAACATGGTGGCCTACTTGCCTATCTCTGAAGAGAGGCTGAGCACAATCCGCTCTGCTACACAAAGTGATGGAACGCTACAGAAACTGAGCAACACCATTCAGAATGGATGGCCTAAGCATAAGAAAGACACACCAATGGATATTATGCACTACTTCTCATTTCAGGAGGAACTGAGTGTGCAGGATGGCATCATCTTCAGGTGAGAGAGGTGTCATCCCGTACTCACTGCAAAGGGACATCACCCACCGGATTCACTCCTCTCACCTGGGGGTGGAGGAATGCCTCAGGCGTGCGAGAGAATGTGTCTACTGGCTGGGAATGAATGAACAGATAAAGACATTCATAATGAAATGTGACATTTGCACGTTGGTTGACACAAAACAACAAAAGGAGACACTACATCCACATGAAGTACCAGGTAGGCCATGGGCCAAGGTCGGTACAGATTTGTTTGCTTTTGGCAATAAGAATTACCTCATTACAGTGGATTACTATTCCAACTTTTGGGAGGTTGACTACCTTCCTGATACAAAGTAAAGTACTGTAATAAGAAAGCTGAAGGCTCACTTTTCCCGTCAGGGGATTCCGCATTTTCTTTTTTCGGATAACGGCCCTCAGTATTCGTCCGAAAAGTTCCGGCGTTTCAGTCAGCTGTGGGAGTTCGAGCACAAGACGTCGTCTCCTGGATACCCACAGAGCAACGGGAAGGCAGAGTCTGCTGTGAAAACGGCAAAACGACTGATGCTGAGAGCTAAGGCAGTGGGACAGGACCCGTACTTGGCTATGTTGGATCACCGCAACACACCTACTCAAGGCCTGACTACAAGCCCGGCTCAGAGACTGCAGTGCTGAGCAGGAGAACCAGAACACTGCTACCTACTCGGGACAGTCTTCTACAACCTGAGGTGAGACATGCAACACAGGAGCAGGTCGACAGGCGGGAGAAGCAAGCGAAATACTACAGAACGGCTAAGGATATGGACATGCTCAGACAGGGGGACCGTGTTAGAGTTCAGCCATATGAACCACACACGACCTGGAGGAGGGCTACAGTGGTGGAGCCCGTTGACCACAGGTCCTACTCGATACGACTGGACAATGGAGGTGTTCTACGGAGGAATCAGCGTCATCTGAGGCGGGACCAGGGCACAGTACCTAGTGTGACGGCCCGTACAGTGACTGTTGACACTCACACAGAACCGGACACTGTTATGACCCCTGACAGAGTAATGAGACACACAACAGACTGTGACTACCAGGTCTGGCCGACCTGTTGTTAGGCCAAAGTATTTGCAGGACTATACGCTGATGTGTGGTCGCTGTTATGTGACTAGGACTTTGACGGTACGGAGTGACAACAAATTACTTTGGTTGGACTTACAAAAAGGAAAAAGAAAAAGGGAAAAAAAGGACAGAGGGACAATGATGTGACTTTTGTGACTTTGGACTAAAAAAAATGTTGAATGGATATTGCATTTGAAAAAAAAGTGATTGGTACCTGAAAATATGGTTGGAGTAATATTTGCCTTTGAGAAGTATTTCGGTGAGGAACATTTCTATTGTTATTTTTCACAGTAACTTGCTCAGAGAATGATTTATTTTCAGTTGTTGATGAACAGAATAGTGTTTTACTAATGTCTGTTACAGAGACATTATTTTCGGTTAAGTGATGTTGTTGATGTTATTGCGTTTTTCTATTTGAATAAGAGTTTACACTTCAAAACAAAAGAAAAAGGATGTAAAAATATGATTGTTAGTTGGCTATGGGTTTCCACGCGGACATGTTAGAGTGTAACACCAGAGCCGCGGATTGAACGTGCTCGAGTGACAGAGAGCCAGACTTTAAACGTGCTACGTTGTGAATAAAGTGTAAGCAGCTTGAGTAATGCTTTAATCGTCCGTTCTTGAAGTACGAGAGGCAATAATGAAACACTGGTGGCGCTATAACAGGGCCATGTGAAAACTTCAGGGCAGAGGTTCAGCTCTGGCATCCAGGGAGTGGGTGTGCAGAGTTTGGCTGCGATCAAGCCAGAGATTAGCTGTTCACAGACGGACACACACGGACGGACAGAGTACAAAACACTCTCCCCATGCCTTCGGCCTGGTGGAGACAATTAACTACAGTTTGAGTTTAGTGCTAGGACTCCTAGGAGGAAGCATTACTCCGTTACTCAACCGAGTAGCGACAACATTTGTGTACATGTGCTTTCTGTTGAAGATGAAATCAAAGTGTACAAAAAAAAAAAAAGAAAACATGCACATACTTATTCTGTGTAACTTTATCACAGGCTGCTTCAGCATGGCTGCCTGGTATATCTGTTCCTCCGACATATCTCTCTTAAAAAGCCCCAAATAGTTCGTCTCCTTCGGTCCACTCTGATGGTTCACGTTTGAGGTCCGCTTTTACCGTCTGGGATGTGACTTTACTCGCTGACATGTTGTGGTCTTGCCGCAGTCCTATTCTGTAACAGAGCTAAGCTAATGGCCGCCGCTCTTTGTCTGTCTAAAACAGTGCAATGCATGCTGGGAAGAAGTAACTACTTTCAACAGGTCACAGTTTTGCGTGCGTGCGTGTGTGTGGGTGTGTTTGTGTGTGTGTATGTGCGTGCGTGCGTGCGCAGAGAGAGAGAGAGAAAATAACACCTCTGTGAGTCTAGGTGCTGCCAGACGGTCGAAAGAGCTGCGCACGTTCTCGGCTGCGCGTAGCTTAAAGCTTGAGTTTTTAGACAGCTGGTGGATGGAAATTAAGCTCCACCTCCGCTGAATTCTTGCGCGACGGCCAGATTCCCGGAAACGCTCTCCTCCGCTCAAGTCTTCGGCGGAGGTGGAGCTTCTTTTCCATCCACCAGCTGTCTAAAAACTCAAGCTTTAAGCTGCGCGCAGCTTAAGAAGTGCGCAGCTTAAGAAAGTTTTGCGCTCAGGTGTGGAGACGGTGTCACCGTCTCCACACCTGAGCGCAAAAAGGTTTTAAGCTGCGCACTTCTTAAGCTGCGCGCAGCTTAAAGCTTGAGTTTTTAGACAGCTGGTGGATGGAAAAGAAGCTCCACCTCCGCTGAAGACTTGAGCGGAGGAGAGCGTTTCCGGGAATCTGGCCGTCGCGCAAGAATTCAGCGGAGGTGGAGCTTAATTTCCATCCACCAGCTGTCTAAAAACTCAAGCTTTAAGCTACGCGCAGCCGAGAACGTGCGCAGCTCTTTTGATGGTGTGGCAGCGGCTAGTCCGACGGTTCAAGTTACATTTCTTCCTCTGCCTAGAGGGAATGTGTGTGCAAAAAATCACGGAAATCACGTGTTCATGATTTGCTAGCCTGGCGCGGCCAGACTCATAGCAAGGGTTCAATGATGTTTCCTCCCCGCATATGCGGGGAAGAATCTTCAGTGAATCCCCGCTATGAGACTGGCCAAGCCAGGCTAATGATTTGCAGCATTTTGCTCAAAACGGAGCACTCCTGCGAACTTTGGAAGCCAATCAGGATGGAGTATGAGAAATCAAACAGAACCTTGTTGATCACGACGATTATTTTGCCTGTGCTTTTGATATCCCTACCCTCTGGTCATACTTTTTATTTTATTTATTTTTTTATGTCCAGTTGGAAATATGTTTTTATCCCATGTTTATTTTTATTTGAAACAAAACAAAACATGTGTTTGGGGTATATTTTCAAAATGTGTCAATTTGACAAAGTTAATAAAAAAAAGAAAGAAAATAGAGACAATCTGCAAAGTGGACGTGTGGCATTGTGAGTTGCGTTGTGACTTTGTAGATAGTCTACTTTCACAATTCCGCGTACAAAGAAGAATAATAGTAAAGAACCCTCCCCCGTTTGTTTTGTTTTTTGTTTGTCTGTTTTACAAATCAACAACCCTGCAAATATATGTAAAACGCTATATTGACTAATACAATATGCCGTTTTTAATTTTTCTGTTTGTGCGTTTGTTTGTTTGTCTGTCATTGTTGTTTTATAGCATTAGCATTCCCCCAAGCCGTGTTCATTTCACACACGCAATGCAGTACATATCTCAACACTGAGCCTATTGCAATGTTTTCTATAGATCAGTGGTTCTCAACCTTTGCAGGCCGTGACCCCCCCAATCCCAATCCCCCGAAATGACATGAATAAATAAATCCTATTTGAACTGAGGACCCCCACCCTGACAAGCACTTGGAATTGTAGAAGTTGAGGCGTGACATTTAGTTTGACTCGGTTCCACAGATACATTGTGAATACATCTACAGCCAGTGAGCTCGTAGATTGCCTATTTTCAAAAGTGTTGCCTCTTTCTTTGACCCGTTTTTATAGTACAGTTTGTTGATTACTTTTGATGCAGTAATGGTCTTCTTTCTTGTCTTTTTTCGGGTTGTAGATAAGGGAGGCGTCTCCGACCGATTTGAGACCACCCCCCCGTCTCCGCCCTTATATACCCCCCCACCCGCCCTAATGTGCCTGCATGGTAAATCTTTTTTATATACCTTGTGCCTTTTTCATTTGGTCCCTCAGAGTTTATCTGTGGAACTGTCTTTTTTATGTGAAAGGATCTGCCTTAATCGTTTCTCGTCTTTATATTTGGTATATCATGCTACTGTTGTGTCCAATGGAGTGTCTGTTTTTTGACATGAAGTGCGAGTGCATTGCTGAGAGGTTTATTTGAATGACGATGATCAATGATAACATTAAAAAAGGGTTTTATATCAAACTTGTCTCTGTGTGCTGTGTTAATTTCATTGACTGGTGTCATGGCCATGTTACATGCAAGGTTACATGCAGGAAGTAGCTGACTGAGTTAGGACACTGGCTATATGATCTGGAGGTTGTGGGTTCAGACCCCACTCAAGTCTTTACTTTCAAGACAGATTTCCAGAAGAACAACTTAAAATAAAGGTAGTGGGTCACACACACCAAGACTGCAGTTCAAAAAGTTTATTTCATATTTGAACAATTAAGGCTATCCAGCCTTCATCAGCCATCACACTGATGAAGGCTGGATAGCCGAAAAGTTTGTCCTTAAAACCCGGTCGATGCCGGATTTTGCACACACACTCCCTGGATGCCAATGATGAACCTTTGCCCCAAAATTTCCAAAACGGCCTGTTATAGCGCCACCAGGAGGCCGGCCGCTTTGTGCAAAACAAGTTTTTGGACAGTACACCTACAGATTTTGTCCAAACATCATGCAAATTGGTACACAGTCTCTCTAGAGCCATTCAACGAAACGGGTCTTTCAGATTTCTCAGACTCCATCCTGATTGGCTAAGATTGGCTTCCAAAGTTCGCAGGAGTGCTCAGTTTTAAACAAAATGCTGCAAATCGTGAACACATCGTGTGATTTCTGGGAAATTGTGCACGCACATTCCCACTAGGCCGAGGAAGAAATACCACATGAACATTTTCAACTCAGCCTCATGGTGGCGCTATAACTGGCCGAAAAGTGTTTTTACCTCTAACTGCACGGATCTGTGGATAACTTTGTATGCCAACTCCCTAGAGGCCAAGGAAAAACCTTTGCCTGAAATTTTTCACATAGTGCCACCAGGAGGCCGACAAATGTAAAAAACATTTTCTAATATTACTCGTTCAGATTTTATCCAAATTTCACACAAAACGGTACTCATGCTCTCCATAGTCATGTGATCAAGACGGGTTTGTTTGATTTCTCATAATCCACCCTCATTGGCTACGATTGGCTTCTCAACTTTTCAGGAGTAGCCCGCTTTGTACCCGTTTTGTACAAATCGCCACAACTACTCAACGCAGCGTCCGATTGTGGTCAAACTGTGCATGCATATTCCCACTAGGCTTTGGAATAAATGCCACTTGACAGTTTTCAAATCAGCCTCATGGTGGCGCTACAACACACACACACACACAGACACACACACATTTATATTGCTCCTAAACATTTTGCCAAACATCACACACACACTCCTATCCTCCTGGTGGAGACCTGTGCCCAGAAGGGCACTTTTTCTAGTTTTGATATGTTTTGAACGGGTAGCGCACCTATAGTCAGAGCGTGGGCCGTGGTGGTCATATGAAGAGCAGAAGAACAACTTCAAAGTTCCAAAAAAAGCAATGTCAATTGGCTGGTACCAGTGGTGCCTATGGTAGTCATAGGGGACTATAGTGACGCAGGATACCTTGAAGGTCATTGCAACAGGCATCACCGCTTGGTTAAATTCTCGTGCCGGCGAACAGTCAACGCCAGTGTCCTCACACATTCACACACCAATGGTGGCAACCACTGGGAGCAATTCGGGGTTTGGAGTCTTTCTCAAGGACCCTTGGACAATAACTGCAGCGGTCCGCGTCGTCCAGGGCAGGGTGGTTGAAGTAACTGCACATGATGTTCACAAACCAGGGCAGGCACTTCGAGCAGAAAACGAACCTCAAAACCATGGTTGAATCTTTGATTTGTTTCTCAGTCAGTAGGATGTAGATTATTTTGCTTCTGAGAGAGGCTGCCTGATAAGTGTGGTTACTGCAGAATCCATGTTGTCTTTCTAATGACCGTGTTAGTTTGATTACTTTTTTTTAAATATATTTTTGGAGGGGAAATGAGAAGAACAAGGATCCATAAACAATTACAAAATAATTATTAAAAATAAATGAAAAAAGTAATCGAAAAAACAGACACCTCACGTATTTGAAGGACATTATCAGTCATTGAAATTTCCCTTAACAAATACTACATCATATATTTTTGGATTAATCATTAATTGATCATCCCATTACACGAACACACAATAACAGAATGTTGAATTATATGACTAAGAAATAAAACAGGCACTAGAATTAAAAGCCACTTCACCCCTGACACCACCTGATCTTATTTGAATGATGTTTAGGACACTAGAAACACTTTTCCTGGGTTCTTTTGTGTGTAATCTCTGTTTTCAGATATCCTGGACAGGAATTCATGTGAAAGTGAAATTCAATCAAGTTTGTACCTTTATTAGTGATATTAGTATAATATTTATTTAATTTGTTTCAGCATAGTGGTGGACGCCATCTTTAAATGGTCCATTTTGAACACGTGAATCTCATTTGCGTCCGAGCATAGGCATGGTAACGCCCCGCCTGCCTCTGATTGGCCTACCGACACTGCCCGTCTTGACCACTGTCCTCCGAGGTGGATATAGCTATTAGGAGTAGGGATTCAGCAGACTAGCTGAAGACAATGTCGGTACATTTTGAAGGCTTTCATTGACCAACAATAATAATAATAAGGGAAACATGATGAGAAATGACTAATGAGCAAAGTAAAAGAATATGGAAATGTAATTTATAATGAATATTATTATATATATGAATATTACAACCCCTATCACACAGGAAAGTGTATTTATGAAACTAATAATAAAACAATGAGCTTAAATACCAAAATAGACGTGATAGACATGTATAAATAGGCCAAGCATGTAGGTAGGTACTGACTGTGAATAAAGACAGTTTTTATAAAGTGATGCAAAGTGTCATGAATGGCGGACTCATCTTCAAAGTGCTGTCCCATTTCTTTCACAACAATTTGGAGGCGCCCTTGCAACCTCTCACCCTCAAGCACTTACAGCTGACGTCACTAAAGTCAATGAGGGTTCAGGGCTCAGGGCTTGAGGGAGGCAATTGGGATTGGGCCCTATATACGCGCTACCGGCAGCGAGTTTTTTATTCCTATGATGGGAGGGAATTTGGAGCGCTGTGATTGGTTGTCAGTGGAGTAGGAAGCGCTGGGTCTGTGTTTTGGACCGCACACAAGTGTTTATGCCTACTAGTACTCTATGACTAGTACTAACCCTATCTCTAACTCTAACCTAAACATAACCGCAAGCAGGGGAGCAACGCATCCCTCACCAACCTTAATCCAAAAACTATTAACGTACCCCTCACCAACCTTAATCCAAAAACTATTAAAAAATCCGCGGTAGTAAAAGATGTGGCGGAGCGGTAAAACGAGCGCTCCTAAACCTGAGCTATCCTAGGAATAAAAAACTAGCCTACCGGCAGTGTTGTGAGGCCCCACCATAGGGCCCCACAGCTTTCGGACCTGCTACCTGCCTGCTCAGAAAGGCTTTAAATACCCCTGTCACTTAACCTCTGCCTCCCTCTAGGGGTTACATAAAGATGGTGCTGGAAGCAGCAAGGATGTTTTTGAATGTGGAAGACATAAGTGCTGAAGAACTGGACAACACATTGAGAGAGGGGTTGGTGGTTTACCCTGTCTCAGCCAAATGCGGCTGAAAAATAGAACCAAAATATCAGTAAGGGGAAAGTTCGGGTGGGCACTGTAATAATGATTCACTGAGGATGCCAAAGGAGACATTATATTCCCAACCTGTGGAGGGCAGTAATACCTTAGTAATACGCCTCGCGGCTTCCACACAGCCGGAAATCCAAAAAACGAAGAAGAAGACCTTTACCCACAATGCAGTTGTGAAAACAACATGGCGGTGTGTTGACTGTGCGGTGGCATTTTGATGCACACTTTTACATTTCGGGAAGTTTAAACCAAAGATCCGACATCGTTAGTCCCCCCCGCAGGGCACCGGGATCTGGGTTGACACTTTAACAAACAAAGAAAAGTAAAAACGTTTCGTTTCAAAACAGTATGGTCGTTAAGCAGCAGGAGGACGTTTGTTAGCAGCTCAACCACTGAAACACAGCAGGTAAACTATTCACGTTGTGCTTCATTCGTTTGTCTTTGTTTGACTCGTCTTTTAAGATGGAACATCAATCGTATTTCTCTGCTTGCTTGTAAATGTGCTCATAAACAACCAGTTACCCCAGTACAAAACAAGTTATTTTCTTCTCCTTTCTCCCTCTGTTTTTGTCACAATCTTGGTTAACTAGTTACTTAGATTATAGGATACTTAGCCTATATTATTATATATTGGCGATTATTATTCAGACCTTGATTGATTGTTTACTTTATTTAAAAATACATTTAAAAAAGATAGTCACAAGAAAGCCGTTAGGCTTGTTTCCATTGTGGTCCTCTTGGGGAAACGGGAAGGGGAGCAACAATACAATACAGACACAAAAACAAAAACACCTTTGTATTTTTCCAGGAGACAGAAAAACAAACATAAAACAAAAACACAAAACAGAACAAATACAACTGACCAATAACACTGGATTTATTTTCTTTTTTTTCCTTTTCTTTTTTTCATTTGTGCCATTTATCAATTCTACACTCAAAAAGTCAGTATACTTAAAATTATAAATTAGGACATGTTATCAGCCAACCATCTTTTTAATGTGGATTTAAAGTTTTCAAAGGAACTGATCACCTTGAGGCTGGAAGGCAAGCCATTCCACTGAACTGCTGCCGAGTATAGGAATGATGTTTTTCCCATATTGCTGTGAAAATGGCAGGGTTTGAAATCAGTAGGGCTCCCTCTGGTGTAGTGCCTGTGAGTATCACTAACCTTTGAAAAGTAGTCACTGAAATATTTGGGTGCTACATTATTTCTAATCCTGTGAACTAGACACATTTTAAATTGGAATAATAATAAATAAACTTTATTTATAAAGCGCTTTTCAAAACAGAGTTACAAAGTGCTTTCCAGTGGCATATAAAAAGGCAATACATCAGTTAAGAGGCACATTACTGAAATAAAACAACAACAACGTTACAGCAATTACACAAAATAAATAAATACACAATACCAATAGAACAATTCCACATAATGAGACAATACAATAAATCTAGGGGAAAGCCTGTGTGAATAGGTGGGTTTTTAGCAGTGATTTTGTTAGCAGTCTTGCTGCAGAATTCTGTACCATTTGTAGGCGAGCTATTGCTTTTTTGGTGAGCCCAGAGTATATGGCATTGCAGTAGTCTAGGCGTGAGGATATAAATACTCTCTCCTCCACTTTAAGCCACCCCAGACTGGTGAAGTGGGCAGGGAGAAAATGAGTTCTAGGATGCAACTTAAGGACCACTCTAACCAATTTAGTTTCTTCTTGAGGGTCATAGAAATGCCATTATACCAAGATGTACAGTAGGGCTGCAACTAACGATTATTTTCATAATCGATTCATCTGGCGATTATTTAAACGATTACTCGGATCATGGCACCTTTTTGCAATTACAATTTCGCAATAAAAATGAATACTCCTTCAAAATTTATATTTGACCCCCTTTTTTATCCAATTTGATTTCATTGCCATTCCTTGTACCTGTAATGATACTGTAATCTGTAATGTTGACTATCTATCCATTTCTATCTCTGGGACCCCAATTTATTTATTTATTTTAATTTCTATTGTAAAATCAATTTTGAGAGTCCATTTGGTTCCATTTTTGCACTCTCTGTTACAGACCCTTTAAGGTCCACTTGGTTTACTTCCTAACTACAATTTTACAATTTAGGCATTTAGCAGACTCTCTTAATCCAGAGCAATTTACATTAGGCAAGAACAAAAGCATGGGAATACATCACATATATAAAATGCATTTATCATGAAACATGCGTAAGCTAAGAGCGTAACTAGAACATATCTATATAATGAGCCGATGGCATTATCCGGTTAATTGGTTTTTTTAATAGGCTACCCCAAATGTAATATGCATGTATAGGCTACATAATTAAAGTTGGTAGACGAATGGTATACATTTATTTATGCTCCTTTTTAAAAGACAAACAAAAAAGCAACATTTAACAATATAAATAAATTGTTGTAGGCTTAATCATCAATAAACAACGCATCGCATCTGCATGCATGCATCTGCGCGTCTACAGTACAGAGGTCCGCCGGTTCTAGTCCAAAACATAAATAAGTCCAGTCCAAATCTGAGCAGCCTATACCTATAAAGCCACTGGACGCATGGGCTAAGCCTTTTTTATTATTAAGGAAGATCAGCATGCATGTCACCGTGTTCCGTTTGTTGACTTTTCGCTGACGAGAAAACCCTCAAACATCGATAGCACATGGCTAACTTGATAGCCGTGGAGGAGGAGGAGGACTGGAGGAGGAAGCGGCGGCGGCGGCTGTAAACGTTCTCCCTCCAGGCCAAAATGGATTTAATAAGGCCAAGTAGGTCTCTGCATTGATACGGTCGACATGTTGTGTTAATCTCGTCTCACTGTCACTCGCTTAAGTTTTGACTACCGCAAAGCTACCTACCGTTGTAGCCAACTAGCCATTGAAGTACAACAGAGAACTTTGGGACATTGAGGGGGCAGAAAACGGCGCCCGAGCTCTGTTCATGCAGCCTGGAGTGTAAGCTGGGCGGCGCAAATAACAGCAATTTTAGGCATGTGTGCAACATGACAACTGTTTTAAAGTATTGTACAGTGACAACTACAGTCTCTGTAATGTTTATGTTGTACTATTACTAAAAACGATCTAAAATAAAGGGATTTATGATCAGAACACGCATTTATTATTATGCAAATTAACCGTAAAGCTGATAAGCATACTCTTAACGGTCGGCTAACCAGCTAGCCGGTTAACCCCCGACATCCCTAACACACACACACACACACACACACTCTTTAATATGATGATTTGGGGTGTTACAGTAGGCTACAGTATACAGTACAGTAGAGTAGAGGGACCCCCACATGGTCATTTCTCAACCATTTCGGACGCGGGCGGCTCGCTGGAATTGGGCCGGCACCCTGACCGCGTTCCTGGGGGTCTGGATGTTCCGGGGACCCCCACACGGAGTTGCACCACTCACTTCACATGGGTGTGATTTTTTTTAAACTAGCGGAGCAAATGTTTTAACGACATCATGTCGCACATGCAGCTTAGAGGCTGGTCAATTGGTTATTTTATTTAATGAAACGTGTACGTATTGAATGAAAAATATGAATTATGAACCTACAGTGACTAGTCCAGTGTGGTGCCGTGACACAAGTCCAGTGGTGCTGCAGAATACTTTAATATTTGGAATGTATCAATGTCACTTCAGTTTAACCACTAAACCCTTTATACTTGGACCACCAAACCTAATATATGGACTTTCAAACCTAAAATAGCCGATCTACAAGCTCACATGTAATATGTAAAATATCAAATTGTCCCTAAGCAGCCATTTTAATTGAGGCAGAAGCGAGCCTTTAGTTTGCTGAGTGAATGTATGGCATTATTCTTTTAGTATTGTCTTTCTCATTTTTGTAGTGCAGATTAATTTGATAGGAAATGTTAAAATATATTGAATTCATTTTGGTTTAAATTGAACTCTAAATGTTAAAACAGCTATAAGATGAAGCTGAATGATAACTAAAACATTATTTTCTGTTGGTGATTTCCACAGAGCACCACAGAAGGAGATCTCACGCCATCAGGAGAGATGGCCTCCAAAAGATATTCAGCACGGTCAGTGGAACAGCGGGAGATGGACCAGGGACTGTTTCATGCAAAGCTGCAACCTGTAGTAAAGTTGTACAGGATGGGTATGTACTGTTTTATTTATAGCTAGTTAAACATGTGAGCCATGAGCTATTGCACATTTAATCGCTTCCATAGCGACAATCTGCCGAAATCTCTCACGGCCCACGTCTATTTTACATCTGGGTGGCTGCACAAACATTGACTGCCAACAACGGCTATTTATATTTATGCAGTTAAGCGTTTCCAACGCGAGGCACGTGTGTGCCTATGGTGTGTGGCTGTGTGCTAGCAGCAGCCACCACCAGGCTCCGCCAAACGTTGGTCAACTCAACTGTTATTGTCTCCACCAGGCCGAAGGCATGGGGAGAGAGTATGTTTTGCACTCCGTCCGTGTGTGTGTCCGTCCTTCCGTCCGTCTGTGAACAGCTAATCTCCGGCACCGTTAACCCGGTCGATGCCAAACTTTGCACACACACTCCCTGGATGCCAACGATGAACCTCTGCCCCACATTTTCCAGAACGGCCTGTTATAGCGCCACCATGAGGCAGCTTTTCACATTTTTTACCTAAAACTGCACCGATCTGCGTGAAACGTTGCATGCACACTCCCTAGAGGCCAAGGACAAACCTTTGACCTGCATTTTCCGCATCTGCCTTTTATAGCGCCACCAGGAGGCCAACTTTTGTAAAAACACATTTTTTATATCACTCCTCCAGATTCTGTCCAAAAATCTCACAAATCGTTACACAGTATCTCTATGGTCATGTGTTCAAGTCGGATCTGTTCGATATTTCATATTCCATCCTAATTGGCTATAATTGGCTTTCACAATTTGCAAGATTGCCCCGTTTTGAACAAAAGCCATCAAATCATGAACGCAGCATGCAATTTACGTGAAATCTTTCACACATTTTCTTACTAGGCTGAGGAATATATCCCACCCTTTTCACATTGGCCTGTTATAGCGCCACCAACAGGTTGATTTTTGCTAAACACATTTTTGGAACAAAATGCCTCAAATCATCCAATTGCCATCAAAGGCGTATGAAGAAATGGCACCCTTTTCACATTGGCCTATTATAGCGCCACCAGGAGGCCACAACCTGACCTGGCTTGGTGGAGACCTGTGCCCCGAGGGGCACTTTTTCTAGTTGCATCTCTGTCTGTATTTATAATTTTATTTTACCGTCAGCACGGTTGGGCGGCCGTGTGTCGCCCCCTTGCTTCTGGGTCCCAACGCAGTTGCTTGCTAGTTACGCCCCTGCGGAAATGAACCGGAAGTGAACTTCAGCGTTATCAGATTTATAAATATACATTACGTACATCCACGACAAAAATAAATTATGTATTATTCAAGTTCAGAGGAGTTTCTGGTCTTAGTTAATCCTAAACTCCTCTGGGATTTCAATGGTTTCTTTCCAGACTCGGAGGAGTCCAGACAGCAGGCTCAGATGAATTCTCCAGACCCAGCCAGACCTGTTTCAGTGAAACAGGAGGAACCTGAAGAGCAGCCAGACCTCAGTAAGTCTCTCTCTTTTCCAGCTTCAAGGTGGTGTTCATTGTCACATAACAGCTGCTGCTGCAACCGAAACTGCTTGTAAATCCACCGATCAGTTCAATAGTTAAAGTCCATTGAAAATTGAATGGTGGTCTCGGGTGAATTGGAACGATACAGGAAAGGGGTGTTCCAATATGAGTGTTCTAGAAATTTCTCTAACATGGGAGTGGATGGCAGGCCAGTTTTATTCTCACTGGAGACCTAGCCTGTGCACCATTTCATTTAGTATATATGATCCTGTTGGGAGCGGATGATATTGTTCCTTCATGTTGTAGTATTCTTTTGTAGTCGACAGGCAGGAACAACGGGGTGGCAACTTCCTTTTCCCTCAAACCGATTTTTCTCAATAAAAGTTCCGTTAGATTGTTCCTGACTTTACATGACGTAACAATATCATCCGCTCCCGACCGGATCATACGGATTTTTGAAACAGAGACCAGGCTTTCCTCCGAGGTGGTGGAAAGCCTGGTGAGGCGAGGTTACTGGAGACCTAGTAGAGAATACTAATAACAATAATTATTATTGTTATTAGTATTCTCCACTAGGTCTCCAGTTATTAAAGTCCTTATTCACTTGCTGCATTTCAGACCAGTGTGTGGAGTCCAGACTGCAGGTGAAGATGAACTCTCCAGACTCAGCCACGGACGTTTCTATTAAACAGGAACCTGAAGACGTTTCTATTAAACAGGAACCTGAAGACATTTCTATTAAACAGGAACCTGAAGATATTTCTATTAAACAGGAACCTAAAGACCACCAACACCTCAGTAAGTTTAATTTGCTCTTCCTTTTTCTCCTCCTATTTTCTGTTCTGTCGGGCTGCCACAATGTCTTATTTAAAGTTATTTTCACTACAATAACAATGGCAAAACATATCAGGACACTGATAATATGCCAATATGAAAATCCATCATTGGAATATATCTCAAATTTCATTTAGAAAGATTATTTTCTTATTACCATAAACAAAAGCAACATCATATTTTGCACAAATGCAATGAGAAAGTAAACTTGACAATATAAGTTCACCATGTTTCTTTACAGTAAGTAGGTCTCAAACAGTTTTTCATGGTGTGTCTCTGTAGGAGACGAGGTGTCTAGAAATGGCTCTGTGAGTCTGAACTGTGTAAGATGACAGATCTCTGACTATCTTTTAATCAGCTTCTTCATTTGAGGTTTAACCATTTGAACCTACAGTATATTGTGGGGGGAACAGTTGCCTGAAATAGTCAATCCACAAGCTCACAACACATTGCAATTAGCTGCAATGTAGGAATTGCTGTTATGTTCTGTCCGTTAATTTGACATGGACATCACAATGACATTAGACGAACCAGATTATTATTATTATTGCTTAAATTGTATATTGCACGAGTGCTATTTTTCAGCACCTATCCACAGGAAGCTTTTCTAATTTCACTATAGTCGAAACCCAATCAAGTACAAAAAATATAATATAAATATATACAGTGAGTTGCTGCGTTTAGCTGTAGCCTATAACAGGCTATATTGTTCCATTTTGTGAGTTGTCCCGGCGTTAATAGTGAATGTACTTCGCGCTTCCCTGCGTTGGCTGATCTGAGCACGCAGGAGTTTGTAGGGTCCGATAAGAACGCAAGAATACAAGAACGCAAGCCCCTAAAAAACATGCTCACCCCGGGTGTGGTAGGCTACTTAATATGCTACAATCGATAATATGGCGTCTCGTTCTTACACCTTTGTTGCCTTACCTCGTCATGACGGTACCAAAGAAGTTCTGACGACAGTGCTCTGCCGAAAGATAAAGTCCACAGCGTGTCTCATCACAACGTACTGTGAGCTTGCTTGTAGGTCAGATACTTTCAGCGAGCAACGCTGCCATAAGACAAAATAAGCCTGAAGTGTAAAGCCAAATATATCCTTTGTCATATCACGGGGTCCCACACCGAAAATAGCCACTCTACAAGCTAATCTGGTTGTCCTTCTTTTTGAATATTTTGCAGGGCCTTTGCTCCTAGACCATAAGGGTCATAACACATTGTATTTGTTTTTTTGTAGACTTTCTGCACGTTCCTGTGTGTAAAGAGGAGGTTCCACCTGAAGAGGAGAGGAGCTCCAGGCTGGTCCAGGAGGAACCACAAGCTCCAGAGATGAAAGAGGAACAAGAGGACTTACTTCAAAGACCAGAAGAGGCTGGTGGAGCAGCGTTGACATTACTAGCAGTGAAAAGTGCAGAAGATGATGAAAACAGAGAGACAGAGCCTGTAGCCGGCACCTCAACCGAACACATGAAAACACAAGCTGATGTAGACGACTGTGGAACATCACAACCAACTAGTGACCACCAGCTCCTCTCTTCA
Organism: Electrona antarctica; assembly: GCF_951216825.1. NCBI lineage: Eukaryota > Metazoa > Chordata > Actinopteri > Myctophiformes > Myctophidae > Electrona > Electrona antarctica. Next base: position 24,679,007 of record NC_136803.1, on the reverse strand, counting down.
CACTGTTCTGATTGTGACACTGAAGACAGTGATGAGTGGGAGGAGACTAGGGGAGATCAGTCAGCTTTAAACACACTGAAATCACAAAACACACAAAATGTGGGAGGACAGCGCAAGCTGTCCAAGGACCTGAAATCATCGAAACAAACGGACTCCATGAGGAGTCACACAGGGAAGAAACCTTTTAGCTGTACAGAGTGTGGCAAAATGTTTAATCTCAAGGGAAATCTAAAAACACACATGAAGATTCATACAGGTGAAAAGCCATTCACTTGTACAGAATGTGGTACATGCTTTACTAAGGCGGTTAATCTAAAAACACACATGATGATTCATACAGGCGAAAAGCCATTTTCTTGTACAGTATGTGGTAAAGGCTGTGTGAACACAAGTAATCTAAAAACACACATGATGACTCATACAGGCGAAAAGCCATTTTCTTGTACAGTATGTGGTAAAGGCTGTGTGAACACAAGTAATCTAAAAACACACATGAGGATTCATACAGGCGAAAGGCCATTCTCTTGTACAGTTTGTGGTACAGGCTTTACTCGGATGGATAGTCTAAAAACACACATGATGATTCATACAGGTGAAAAGCCATTCTCTTGTACAGTATGTGGTAAAGGCTTTACTCAGGAGAGTAATCTAAAAACACACATGCTGATTCATACAGGTGAAAAGCCATTCGCTTGTACAGTATGTGGTAAAGGCTGTGTTCACACAGGTCATCTAAAAACACACATGATGACTCATACAGGCGAAAAGCCATTTTCTTGTACAGTATGTGGTAAAGGCTGTGTGAACACAAGTAGTCTAAAAACACACATGAGGATTCATACAGGAGAAAGGCCATTCTCTTGTACAGTTTGTGGTACAGGCTTTACTCGGACGGGTAGTCTAAAAACACACATGCTGATTCATACAGGTGAAAAGCCATTCGCTTGTACAGTATGTGGTAAAGGCTGTGTTAACACAAGTAGTCTAAAAACACACATGAGGATTCATACAGGGGAAAAGTCTTGTACAGTATGTGGTAAAGGCTGTGTGAACACAAGTAGTCTAAAAACACACATGAGGATTCATACAGGTGAAAGGCCATTCTCTTGTACAGTTTGTGGTACAGGCTTTACTCGGGTGGGTCATCTAAAAACACACATGATGATTCATACAGGTGAAAAGCCATTCGCTTGTACAGTATGTGGTAAAGGCTGTGTTAACACAAGTAGTCTAAAAACACACATGAGGATTCATACAGGTGAAAGGCCATTCTCTTGTACAGTTTGTGGTACAGGCTTTACTCGGGTGGGTCATCTAAAAACACACATGATGATTCATACAGGTGAAAAGCCATTCGCTTGTACAGTATGTGGTAAAGGCTGTGTTAACACAAGTAATCTAAAAAGACACATGATGATTCATACAGGTGAAAAGCCATTCGCTTGTACAGTATGTGGTAAAGGCTGTGTTAACACAAGTAATCTAAAAACACACATGATGATTCATACAGGTGAAAAGCCATTCGCTTGTACAGTATGTGGTAAAGGCTGTGTTAACACAAGTAATCTAAAAAGACACATGATGATTCATACAGGTGAAAAGCCATTCGCTTGTACAGTATGTGGTAAAGGCTGTGTTAACACAAGTAATCTAAAAACACACATGAAGACTCATACAGGCGAAAAGCCTTTAGTTTAAGACATAATGATCAGTCAGTCTAATCCAGGATGACAATGATGCAAAAGCAGAGGAATTACATGTGTAATCTGACACTATCAACATGACAATAAAATACCCATTAATAGTTTCTTGTGGAGTTTAATTTGTATCTTGTGTATGGATGTTATTTTCTATTCAACATGATGAATTTTTGAGTGGTGTAAACCACTCCTACAACTGGCTTTTGTGTGCAGAAAAAAATGAGCATGGTTGCTATGTTCAAAATAATTTCTGACGTAATTAAATCACACCCGGGTGAACTGGATGACCGTAGCAACCATGCTCATTTTTTCTGCACAAAAAAAGCCAGTTGTGAAATCACATCCGGGTGTGATTTCATTATGTCAGATCAGAGCTGATCAGGCTATATAATACCTTACCTTATATAATACCTCACATCGGACAAAAACTCCAGCTGAATCAACTTCATGGTCACAAATCATCACATCAGAAGACGACCCTACCTAGCCAAAGATCTTTAAAGACGGTGGGAAGCCCAATAGACGAGACGCAAGACAAAGTTTTGTTCAACACCAAGAGAATATTAGATCACGGCTGCTCTTTGCCGAGACAGACCCTCCTGACCAGACCCGAAGACGACCCTACCAGAATCAGACCTGAAGGCCATTCATTCTTTGAGACCTTTGAAACCAAAGATCTTTAAAGACGGTGGGAAGCCCAATAGACGAGACGCAAGACAAAGTCTTGTTCAACACCAAGAGAATATTAGATCACGGCTGCCCTTTACCAAGACAGACCCTCCTGACCAGACCCCAGCCAGACCCTCCTGACCAGGAGGGAGCTGATCATGCTATATAAAACCTTACACCACTCAGTTCACACGGGTGTGATTTTTTATTTTATCTTGCATTATTCCCTCCAGCTCATAGGTTACTGGTAGTACAATATGAGCATCGGTGTGTGTCCACATGCATTAACATTCATGCAATAATTATGTTCATTGATATGCAGTAAATGATGGTGCAGTAAAGTGCTCACAAGCTGCTGGGTTTGTGTAGATCAGGGGTGTCAGCTACATCTTATAATGTACCTTTGGACCATAACAAAGCCACATATGCATCACAGTTACGATTCTATTTAACTATCATCGTCATTTAAAGCTATATTTAGTGATTTGAGGGATTTTGGAAAACCTCTGTCCGCTAGGAGGTGCCTCCTGAAGTTATTCCTCCATGATACGGAAACAGAGGTTTTTGGCTACTAGCTACCTATTAGCATCGAACATTCGCCATCTTATTGGCCAAGCCCATTCTGAACGGGAACCCCTTTTGGTGTTTTAAGCATTATGCTTTAGCTATTGAAAAATAGCAGATCTACAAGAGCTTGTAGATCTGCTTTTAAATCGTGAAAATGTGGCGCACATCTTTGAATATATATTCTTTCAGAGCGTTTTGAACTCAAATCTTTGCTTCTGGGAGGTCCCTGGAACAACATTTTCAGATTGGGGTCTGTGGCCAAATACAGATAATTCCATGGGTACTTGACATGGAAAGGTTGAGAACCAATGACATAGAAACATGGGTTTTTCAGAGACACTGAAGTCACACTCGGATCAGATTACACACACAACCCCTCCCTCCATTGAAAGTCACATGAGAGAGCCCTCCCCTCCCTGAAACAAAGATATTATAAGATAAACAAGAAGACTGCAGCCAGCTTGGTTATGAAGCCATTATGTTGCCCCGAGATGCATGGGAGTCTCCAGCCTTTACGTGAGTGACAATACGGGGGCTGGGCTGCCTCGTGCTGTTTTCAGGAAGGGAGGGGGTGAGGCATTTTTTTCTTTTTTTTTGCGATCACGTGATCGGAGTGTTGTGCTATCATCCGATGCTAGTTGATAAAGTGCCCGGGTGTGTAGAAAGACGATTGAAAGTAATCAATAAAAACATGCGGTAAACGTAGAAATCCACTTCCCGCACGTGACATTTGAGATTTGAACCACGTAGAAATCCCTCTCCCGCATCCACTGTGTTAATTATATCAGAGTATCTAATGAGGTTCTACGCAGTAGCAATATCGATAAACCATACATAAAGACATCCCATATAACACTCTACAGTAGGCCTTTGCAACACCTCTGCTCTCTGTATTAGTGTACAGTATACTAGAGCGGTGCCCTTGGGGCCTCTACAGCGGTGCCCGTTGGTCACTGGCCTACTTGGAACGATGCAAGTTGGAAATGAATGCCCCACCCAGATATTATGAATGTGTCCCTTTTATGCCCATATATGGAGTTCTTTGTCAGGCATGCCCACATGTGAAGTATATGCAGACGTCAGTATGATGTCAGAACAGGCCAGATCCAGATATGGACCCTGGGCAGGGGCCCTGTCCAGAGCCCAGGCAGAGGCCTTTTTGGGGCGGTTCTGGACAACCGGTGGTCCGAATCGACTCTACACCGGCCACTGCACCCCCTGCAGTGTGGAACGTGTGTGTTGAATTTGGAGTCGGTGGGGCAGACGGTTCTCGAGTTACGTGGATTACACACAGACTGACAGACAGACGTACAGACAGACGTACAGAGACTTGGTGCATTTATAGATAGATTATAATAGTGTATAATTACTGAGGCGGAAAATATTCAGTCACACGGCCTGTCAACAGTATAACCACAGGAAGAGAATGCCTGCTGCTGAAGTAGTATAGCTAATAACTACAGATGTAGATAAAAACAATTGCTGATATATCTGTTTGACTCTAATCAACAGTGTTATATTTTGTCCCATTGCCATGAAACGGCACCGGCACTTGAGTTGACATACTGGAAAATAATGTCTCTATTGTGCTTTGCTTCTGTTGTTGGCTGTCTTTCATTTCTTCTTCCTCGTGGCAGTGCAGCCTGTGGAAGTTGATGGATGGAGATCTCAGGTAGCCTGGCGCAGCCACACTTCACCCGCCCCTATTGCATATGCACGTAGCCCAGCGCAGTGGTATATTAGTATCGCAACGCGAGGCTAGATCTCAGGTGCATCTTGATTAGATGTATTGTGCTCGCCACCTATAAAAACAAAGCAGCACTAAAATGTGCTTCATTGGTATATACACCAATGCAAATCAACTTCTTTCTAAATGTATCTGCGGAATATACAGTATAGCAACTGCTTATATATATTTTTGTCCAGTGCACAGCATGCAAGCACAATGTTGTCAACGGTTGTTGGTGTTAGACGATTCTGGAGAGGAAAACACCCCCGCGGTTCGCCATGTGCTCGAAGGCGTTCTCGACAACTGTTCTTGCCCTCGACAACCTGTAGTTGAATACACGCTCTGCACATGTCAGACCTCTGTCTGCATAAGGCTTCAGAATGTACTCAGTCATTGTGAATGCTTCATTTGCCACTATGGCATATGGAGCCAATTGCTTTGTTCCAGGGAGTATATTGGGTTAGGGATTTTAGCCATCCTGTTCTCCAGCGACTTCTGTAGCGTACACCCTTCAAAAACTCCACCATCTGAGACTCTGCCATTACATCCCACGTCGACATACAGGAACTTACAATAATGTCAACCAATGCCATTAGGACAATAGAGGATCCATGTTTGTAGTTCCTGTAGATTTGTAGTTCCTGTAGATAGAGAGGTCGTGATCATGAATTTTTGTGGACAATTCATTGTCAAATAATTGCACTAATTGCTATTTTATGGTGTTTTTAAAGCACAACATTTTATAATTTAAAAATGTTAGCAGAAATAGGCTATCTACAAGTTAACAACGCATCACAATGTGATGCATTTGTGAGCTTGTTTTGCCATTTCTCAACAGATTAAGAAATTCATAGATGAATGGAAACTAATCTGACAAAGAAAAAACAATGCTGATTATCTTAATTGCATTAAGGTGATTATGTAGAATTGTAACAGGACTACCTGAATACTGAACCAGAGTTTCGTGGGGGGTAGATATAGACATGTTTGCCATCCAATGCGCCGAGGCAGTGGATTTGAGGAAATTCCACTTCTCCTCAAATCCTTTTGCGACCTCGAGCCACTCCTCTGCTGTACTAGGACACTGAAAAAGAGATGCAATTAAATGAAATGTTATTGAAAATGAAATGTTATTTGCTACAACTGTCTGTTATCATCATTTTTACAGGAGGATGATAATGGCGAGACATTTTTAGTGAGCAACAAAGAGAATGAGGCAGGAGAGAATGTGGCAGCAGAGAATGAGGCAGCAGAGAATGAGGCAGCAGATAATGAGGCAGGAGAGAATGAGGCAGGAGAGAATGAGGCAGGAGAGAATGTGGCAGCAGATATGGAGGAAGAGGTGGGGCATGCAGGAAGAGGAACTGCAGGAAATTCACAGGCACCCCAAAATAAACGTGAGAAAGAGACAAACGTCCCCAACTCAATTGGCAACTACCTAAAACGATCCCAACAAAAAAAGTCAGATGACATTTCTGCTTTTTGTAAAAACCTGGAGAATAAAATGAGGAGAATCAAAAATGAGCAAGTATACGACTTGAGTTGGAGCATCAACTAGAAGAGGCCTGCTACCAAGCAACATTGAGTGATCGCTCACTGCAGAACCCCAACCCTTCTGGAAACCCCAGTACTTCAGTCCACTATTCCCCCACCACCTCAACCAGCTATGCTCAGCTTTACCCATCAAGTTACCACCCTTACCAATATGGTAATTAGATGTATTGCAAATCTTTTCTTGTGCATTTACTTTATATAATATTTAGTTATTAATTATTTTTGAGGCCCCTCCTATATATAGGTTTAATGTTTGTCTTTAGTTCAATGTTTGTTTAATAAACGCAATTGACAATGAAGGGGAAACTTTACATCACCATTACATCACCTAATCATGAGTTAGACTTTAATATATTAGTGCCCCTCACTTCACACGGGTGTGATTTTTTTATTTCTAGTTCCATAGATTGCACAATACATTGGCATATATTTAGTCAATTGTGATTTATTCACTGAATTGTTAATTTGTATTCTACCTTCTATTGCTATGTATTCATTATTCTAAATAAAGTAAATTTGAGGCACTTTGGCCAGCTATAAAGTTTTCTTTGTTTACACAGAGTTGCCAGTCATGAAATTCCTGGAAAATATTTTGAAAGTGCTGACATTTTTAGTGAGCTAATATAGGAATAGACTATGTGACAACCAGGAATATTTATATATAATAATTGTTCTATAGACCATTATCTACAATTTAGAAGTGAAAAGTAAACTTTTACATGAATTGTAAATGACAATGTGTCTAGGAGACCCCACGATTATGCAGAATGTCTCAAGTTTTGAGAATGTATAAAAGTATTCTTTTTAATAGCAGATCTACAAGCTCACACCGTATCAAACTGCAACACAATGTGAGCTTATAGATTTGCTATTTTCAAATAGCTATTTTCAAAAGTGGTTAATGTTTTGTAACTACTAATAATTAAAATAACACATTTTCTATGAGGTTGAGATCAGGCAAGTTGGCTGGTCAGTTAAGCACAGCAATACCATGGTCAGCACACCACAGGGGAACACTTCTTCCGGTACAACCCACTTGTATCTTTTATCACTATTTTCCCTTTGCACAATGGTTAACAAACAGTCTCTTTTCTTCAGGCACTGTTAGTTGTTAGTTAGAACTCATTTAATAACATTTAATTTAACATTAATATTAACAAATTATTAAATTAACCACTAACCAATTCCGAGCCGTAGCTCAGGGATTGTTTTTATTTCTCAAATTGATTAACAACGTCAGCCCTGTTATACTAAGTTGTTGTGTGCGACTTGTTAAAATAGCTAATCTACAAGCTCAAAACGCATCGAACTCTGCCTTGTACGAGTTTTAGATTTTATTTTCATTCTTTTTTTATTTTTCATTGGGAAGATGTATATTGACATTTCCAAAATAGGGATTGATTAATAATCAGTTGATGTGTCAACTTAATGATTAACAATTATTTTTCATAATAATTTAAATGTAATAGTTCAGTGGTTTTCAACCAGTGGTCCGGGGACCACCAGTGGTCCTTGAGGGGGTTCTAGGTGGTCTCCAGCTAAATGATGGAGAGTTTGTAACTCTTTAACTTTTGAGAGTGTAAGATGAAAGCAATTTGGTTTCGATTTATGCTCTCAAGAGTTTGTTAAACATCTGCATTACTTAATTTACAAGAAAGTCTACATAATTGGAGAATGGAATTGTGGAGAAAATCCTATCCAACGATAACAAAATGCATTAGTTTTGGGCCAGCAAATCTAATGTCATCAAATGGTAGTCCGTGGCTCAAAAGCTGAAAAAAGAATGGGCCTTGATATGAAAAAGCTTTGAAAACCACTGTATTAGTTGGATTAACCGTTGCACTCCTAGATGGATGTTCTCTGCCACCCACTCCACCCTCACTACCTGCCTCACAGACATAAAAACCTGGATGCAACAAAACTTCTTAAAACTCAACTGTAGCAAATCTGAAATAATCATCATCGGCCCCCGACTCCCTCATCCGCTCCACCCAGGACTTCTCACTCACCATCGACGGCTCCCTTGTCACTACCTCCACACGCATCCACAACCTAGGTGTCATCTTCGACCCTACCCTCTCATTCCTCCCCCACGTAAACCACATCACTAAAACAGCTTCTTCTTTCACCTCAAAAACACCGCCCGTCTCCGCCCCTCCCTGACACCCTCATCTGCCGAAAACCCTCATTCACGCCTTCATCTCATCCCGACTGGATTACTGCAACAGCATCCTCTATGCAAAAACCCTCAACAAACTACAATACGTCCAAAACTCAGCTGCCCGCCTGCTCACCTCCACCCGCTCCAGAGACCATATCACTCCAGTCCTCTGTGACCTCCACTGGCTCCCCATCAAACACAGAATTGAATTCAAAGCACTTCTCACCACCTACAAGTCACTGCACAACCTGGCTCCCCCTTACCTCTCCGCCCTCCTCGAGCCACACGCACCATCCCGCTCCCTCAGGTCCAGCGATGCCGGCCTCCTTGTGATCCTCAAGAAGATCAGGCTCAAAACCTGGGGCGACAGGGCCTTCTCTGTGGCCGCCCCTACCCTCTGGAATGCCCTCCCCAAACACATCCAAGATGCCCCCTCACTCCCCACCTACAAAACCGAACTGAAAACCCACCTGTTCAGAATAGCATTCCCTAGCTAATGTGTTTATAACTTGTTACATGTGCTGTTTTTTATTGGTTTTATTCTTATTTTACTTATTTTTCTAATAAAGTTGTAATTTTCTCATGTCCCCCCCCCCCCCCCCCGGCCCCCCCACATGTAAAGCGTCTTTGGGTATTAGAAAAGCGCTATATAAGTCCCAGATATTATTATTACTAGAATTTCGCCGCCCTTCGGGCGGCTCATCCTATAGCAACCCGGTCTCCCCCAAATACGGTGAAATAGCACGGATTGGCACACTGCAATTGCGTGCATATGACACTAGATTCCCCGACATTCCGTGGATATGTACTTTATTTCCTCCCCGTTCACTTCTATACGTTTCTCGTCGGTGACGTCACGAGGACAATCCGTGGATATGTACTAGATTTCCTCCCCGTTCACTTCTATACGTTGCTCGTCAGTGACGTCACGTCACGAAAATAAAAAAAATCGATAGGTTTGCAATATTAACAACACTCAATAAAATATATATCACTACTGATGATGTTTGACGACTATTTCTATGTATTTGATGTATGTGTAAATCACTCTGGAAGCTAAATGCTATAATAGTTCAGCCATTGTGCTACTTAGAATAATAATAATACTTCTATATTATTATTATTATTATTATTATTATTATATTAATGATACATTAATAGAAAGCCCAACAATCTGTAGGCCTACATATTTACTGCTTCTATATTATTATTATTATTATTATTATTATTATTATTATTATTATTATTATTATTATTATTATTATATTAATTATACATTAATAGAAAGCCCAACAATCTGTAGGCCTACATATTTACTGCTTCTATATTATTATTATTATTATTATTATTATTATTATTATTATTATTATTATTATTATTATATTAATTATACATTAATAGAAAGCCCAACAATCTGTAGGCCTACATATTTACTGCTTCTATATTATTATTATTATTATTATTATTATTATTATTATTATTATATTAATTATACATTAATAGAAAGCCCAACAATCTGTAGGCCTACATATTTACTGCTTCTATATTATTATTATTATTATTATTATTATTATTATTATTATTATTATTATTAATATTATTATTATTATTATTATTATATTAATTATACATTAATAGAAAGCCCAACAATCTGTAGGCCTACATATTTACTGCTTCTATATTATTATTATTATTATTATTATTATTATTATTATTATTGTTGTTATTTCTTGGCTCGCTCCACATGGAACTTCCGGGACGGGGGGGGGGGAGTCGCTCCACAATCCACATGCGACTTCCGGAGAACAAGGAGCAGCAAGTTTTTCAGGTGTATGTTTAAGGTGAGTTTTTATTATGGATTGCTTTTTTATTAATCTAATGATCTGCCCGTTCACACAGGCAGATTAAACGATGCGGTCTACCATTCGTTGTCAATGGAAGCCAGCGAAATCACGTTGATAGACGGAACGATGCATGTAGCTAACCAAATCAACTCACAACGGTGCATCGTTTTATCTGCCCGTGTGAACGCTCCATTGTTGTTGATGTAGATGTTGTTTACGTTAGGGACCATGTCTCAGATTTGCAGAAAAAGCAAATGAAAATACAGTTCATTACATGGTATGCTAAGAGGATGTAAACTAGAGAACAGCGGATGAGCTTTTTTGTCACCCGAATCCGCATGTGCATAATTATAATCTGCCCGTTATCCGACCGCAATTTATTAATTAATCCAATTTATTAATCCGCACCACCCGCAATCCGTTGCGCAGGGAAGCGCCCAGTGTATACAGTATAGCCAATCTACAAGCTCACAACGCGACGCTGCGACGCGTTGTGAGCTTGTAGATCGGCTATTTATACTACTTGTACATTGTAAACCAATAGATGGGCCCTATGAAAGGTTGCTATCATGATAAAGTGAATGAAGATGGCGGAGACTTTGACCCTACAAATATAATTTAAATAACTATTTTGGCATCTGCCTCTCGGTCACCTCATGTGTTGCTCAAACCCTTACCACAATGCAATACCCCATTTGAAAAGACATGCCAGGGACCCCCATAAGAGAAGTTTTTACGGTTTAATTTCAAGGACCCCCAGTTTGACATGCATTAGTCTACGGACCCCCCATTTAATGGCATTTCTATCTCTGGGACCACCAATTTATATTGTAAAATCAATGTTATTTTAACTCTGAGAGTGTACAAATGGAACGGGTCCATTTGGTTCCATTTGTGTAGACTCTGAGTTACAGACCCATAATGGTCCATTTGGTTCCAAACTATAATTTAGCTGGGGACCCCCTGGAACTCCCTCAGGTACCCCTGGGGGTCCACGGACCCCACTTTTGGAACCACTAGGTTAGATAGAGATAGGTATGTAGGTAGTGGTTCTTGGTTTACTATGAATCTAGATTACTATTTCTATGCATGTGGTGTATTAATATTACCTTATGTCAAATTGAGTCATTTGGTCATTGTAATTCAAATCTCATCAAAATTGTAGGAGCCAAAATACATGTTTTTTTTGTATAAATAAATAAGATAGAATAAAGATGACAATTACATTACATAGTTATTTAGGATTACAGTATAATATAGTGTAGTTATGTATGTTAATTATCTCTCTCTCTCTCTCTCTCTCTCTCTCTCTCTCTCTCTCTCTCTCTCTCTCTCTCTCTCTCTCTCTCTCTCTCTCTCTCTCTCTCTCTCTTTCTCCCCCACAGTGAAGCTCAAGCACATTGAAAGAGTAGGTTATTATATTATAACGTAGTCTACTATACAGATTGGAGAAATGTACATTATATTCATTACAATGTTTAATTAGTGCTGCTTTAAGTAATTGTTTCCCCCCTTTCCCTTAAAATAATAATTGTAGAAATGCCGTCTAACACCAGGACCTGCCAAAAATGCAAGGCAAAGATGCCATGTGGCATTCAAACATGCAAAAAGGTAGGTAATATATACAGTACAGTATGCCTTTAGCATATACTGCATTTGAAATAGAATTTGACTGTACGTTTCTTTTATAAATCACATCCTATTATAGCTAAAAGGGGATATTGAGTCTGTTAAACTGTGCAGTCAACCAGGTGTTTAGGCATTCAAGAAAATGGCAACATCTGTACTAGCATTGCAATAATGACAGATTATGGCATAATGTCTGTGGCCACTGGCCAGATAATTGACATTGACATTTTCCTGGTTGTGTATTAACTCAACAGCATATTTTGTGTGTTAAGTTAATTTTCATTTAGAGTTTAAGAGAACCCATTTGTATCTTAATTGTACCTCTTATAGTGCTCTCATCCTTGCTCTCTCTCTCACTTACACAGTGTGGGCAGCTGTTGGGCTTCAAAGAGCGCCACACCAAGACCCTGGAAGCGTTCCGCAAAACCGCTGACCAGTGGGCAGCAAAGACCAAGAAGGCCGGCAATGGCTCAAAAGTCGTGGACCGTGCATTGGAGTTGGTAATACATATTTTTTTTCTTTCTATTTTGTATTATTGTATTTTTGGTCTATTGTATTTATTTTGTAGTTTTATACTATGAATGTTTTTGTCTTATTTAGGGACTTGGTTTATTGACTTATGGTGTTTCCCTTCATCCGAATGCTTGTTACATTCAAAATAATTTCTGCCTAAGTCAGAAAGTTGGCCTCATAGCATAAGTGCCTGCGTAACTTTTGGAATATAACAAGCATTCTGATTTGGATATCCGCAGTCTTAGATGGAGAGTGGAAATGTCAATTTGGTCAAAACATGACTAGAAATTAAACCATGTAGCACCTGCACAACCTATGTCTTGTCTTAAGCCCAAACCACACCAAAGGGTTGGGACAAAACCGTTTTTAAGGTCAAAACACACACAAGTGCAACTCAGGAGTTGCATACTGTAGGTGTGGTTGACCTTTCAAAAACGGTGTTGTCTCTACGGCTTGGAATAAACTCCCATTATACCTAAGACAGGCAGGAGAATGATGGCTTTAAAGTTCAAGAGCCATTTCTTAATACTTTTTAATCCTGTGTTATTCATGTCCTCGATGTTTTGCCTTATTCACTGCCTTTTTGATATTATTTTAATGTATCATGCTTTTGCTTTTATTTTTTCTTCATTGCTCTGTAAAGCACTTTGAGCTACATGTCATGAAAAGTGCTCCAAATAAAGTTTTATTGTGATATTAGTCTGGCCATGCCAGGCTAAAGCATACAGGGTTTGTCTGCTTTTTTCAGTGAACGACACCAGCTGAAATAGCCGTTCATTGGGCTTTGTAACCCTGCCATGACAATGTTTGCTGTTATGCTTTTCATTGCTTTAGGTGGAGAAAATGAAGGCATTGGGGCACGTTCCCTTGCTCCTCTGGGGGAAGCCCACAAAGGGAAAGAATGCCGGCTGGAACGCCGACATGCACTTTCCCTTTGAGCTTCCCCCAGAGGGGCATGTTTTACTGCGCAAGATGCTGGCCCTTTTTGAGGGATTACTCCAAGGTAGGTTAGAGCACGATATCTATATCCATGACATTGGTCCTGTATTATGTCCAGATGGAGCATATTTAAATGTACTATACCTTTTTTGTTTTTCTGTTTTTGTTCTTTAAAAGCATGCAATTCTGTGAGGGAAGAGGGGAGAGACACGCAGGACATAGGAGAAGGAGAGGAGAGCGAGAGAGTAGAGGAGAGAGAGATGGGGGCAGAGTTGGCAGGGGATGCAGAGGGTGAGGTGGAGGAAGACGTGGGTGATGAGGATGGACAAGTAGGGGATGTAGAAGGTGGAGAGATGGGTGAGGCCGGAGAAGAGGGCGGGAATGAGAGCAGGAAGGAGCAGGAAGAGATGGTGGAGGCAGAGGAAGTTGACACGGAGACGAAGAAGAAGGGTGGAGAGATGGAGGAAGACATGGGTGATGAGGATGGACAAGTAGGGGATGTAGAAGGTGGAGAGATGGGTGAGGCCGGAGAAGAGGGCGGGAATGAGAGCAGGAAGGAGCAGGAAGAGATGGTGGAGGCAGAGGAAGTTGAGACGAAGAAGAAGGGTGGAGAGATGGAGGAAGACATGGGTGATGAGGATGGACAAGTAGAGGGTGGAGAGATGGGTGAGGCCAGAGAAGAGGACGGGAAAGAGAGCAGGAAGGAGCAGGAACAGATGGTGGAGGCAAAGGAAGCTTCTTCTTCGGCTGAGCCGCCGAAGAAGAAGAAGAAGAAGAAGGAGGGACCAACTACAAGGTAAGTGACGATACAGAATAGAAGATGCTGAGCAATTGAGTATATGCAGACCGCAGCCATCTTGCCATTAAAGGAGAATACTAGAAGGCTTTCTTACCTTTATTTGTAGTTGTTACGTCCCCACCAAAGAGGTCCAGGTGTTATTTTGTGCAAAAGCGCATTATTGGCTATTTCCCCTACCATAAGCCCTCAATGAATTGCATTGAATTGAATGGGGCTATGGGGTGTTGTGCCAATTCGCTTATTTCCATCGCTCAAAAATCTTTTTTTTTGTATCCTCTTCAGAATGTAAATAGTATCCCAAGTGGCACACTTTACTACTTATTTCGATGGAAATAAGCCAATTTTAGCACAAAAACCCAACCCCCATTGAGGGTTTATGGTAGGGGAAATAGCCAATAATGCACTTTTGCACAAAATAACACCTGGACCTCTTTGGTGGGGACGTAACAACTACAAATAAAGGTAAGAAAGCCTCTAGTATGGAATTCTCCTTTTAAGTTAATTGCAGGTTGCTAACTAGTTGCAATTCCTTGCAGGTGATTATTTATGTGTTGGAGTTTGGAAGCGCTCGTTCGATATCACTCAATGGCCCTGCCCTGCATACCAACTGTTTTGAATTTGCACATAGCCAAATGCAGAAAGCAGCAGGACGTTGCTTTGCTGAAAGCGAGCGCTTCCAAACTCTGATCTCAAGATGGCCACGGTCTGCATAAGTCAATAGAGGTGATCATAACTATGCAGAACAGGTGGGCAATCTTTTGCTCTTGCTCAGCAACTTAAATTTCATTTCAATAGAGGGTATGCGCATGCATAAAGTGAATGGCAGATCGAGTGGCAAAGTGAGTGTAATGCAATCATATAGGACTTTTCTGTTTGCATGTATGGGCTGTCAAGGCCAGAAAGTAGTTTTTTGCTACTCAGTAGGCATTCCCTCATAACTTCTGGGTATGAGGACCAGACCAGAGACTGGAAAGGTGCGTGGTGTTTGAGAACCTGGCTTGCGAGGCAAAGACCACAGGCCTTAATTCCCTTTTTTTCCCCTCCATGTAGCACGCCTGGCCCTGTGGTGACCATCTTGGCCAAGAGGAGTGAGGAGAGTGAGGAGAACGGGGATGATGGTATGAATGACTATTGTTATAATCCTGGATTCCTGTGCATATGTTGCCATTTATATGATTGCACTAATGGTGCTTGCTCAGGGGATACATTGAATCTTGACCTTCTGGTCAAAATCTGTGTCTAGGTGAGACTCCATTACCTTGCACCATAGAGGGTGTCTCTGAATCTGACAAGTCAACTGAACTTGGCAACTTGTGCCTTGGACTTGTGACTGTGATCATGTCTTGCCCAAATTGCATTAAATGCACAATGTATGCACATTTTGTTCAAAAGAGCTGGAAATAAACTGAACTGAACCAGTTTCAAGGCCACGCTTGGGTAAATGGAGAAGCCAGAAGTCTCTGCAGACCCATTTAATTTGTACATCTAATCAGGTTTTTCAATAGGGCCTGAAAAGTGTTCTGTGTCGACTGAATGAGTCTCAGAATTCTAGTATGCTGCTGTCTAACCCCAGCCTCTGAGTTATCATATGTCGGTGTACTTTTTGGAAAACACTGCTCTTGTAATGGCATTCTTTATCTATGTAAAGTGTTTCTTATGTTGTCTACCTGAGTCTACACACATAAACTTGACTGATAAAGAAAGAGAGGTAATATGTGTCACTTCACTTACGGGGTAAGGCAGTGCATGTCAGCAGCGGAGCGGTGTGTTGAATGTGCAAAGAGTAGAAGGCAGGCACTACGTCCTCTGGGTGGAGGCTCAACAGTATGTGAGTGAGTAGGGTATAATACAGAAATTAATTGTGTAACAAATAAATTTGAAGTGGTATGGTTTGTGCTTACAGATTGTGACTTTCACAACAACCCCGGGGAACCGTACACAATTGTGTACGTTGATAAAAAGAGCCGCACCAGAAAGGTTAGTATCTACTGTATATGAAGTATTTGGAACATGTAGAGTTTGAGCTCTGATATTAAACAAAACAATTACATTTTGGTTGTATGCTGACAGCATTTTAGAAGCTGGGAGTAATTATTTTATTTAATTTGTACTTTATTTTCCTGTTTTCCTTTTACCCAAGGGCAAGAAACAGTCCCTGGTCCATTGGGCCCCATGCCCCAAATGGTAACTTGAACTTTGTTTCTCTGATGTATTTGATTTGACATAAAGTTATATATATATATATTTTCTGGAAGAAGCATCTACAAATAGGTTATTATTACAAAGCAAGGCAGTTTTATTTGTTATATGTGGTGTCTAAACACTAATTAATGCTTCCCCACGTTCAAGCAGACCTTTCCTAGCCTGGTAAACCATCCCGGTCACGTGAATTCAGTCTGTCAATCACAGGGACCTGAGCGTCTTCTACGTTTTCACAGAAGACGCGTGAATTCACTGGAGCAGGATGGTTTACCATGCAGGCTGACCTGCATGGGCACCTGAGGTGTCTGGGTGATTCATGTACAAGATCAGAAATTTATTTTGTATTTCGTTTAATATACCAGCAGTATTTTGAAATCAATTATTTGACACAGGGTGTCAATTTAAGGATTAAACTCCTTGACAGCCATCGACCCCTTGGTGCTTTATTCGTTTTTTATATTGCATGTGCAGAAATTCACAACGGAGAATATTCTGTACTCTCCAAGCTCAAATTCTACCGGCTGAAGCAAACTACCATAGAGATAAATAGGCTGGCTGTCAAGGAGATGCGGAGTGATATACTACACTTTCTTGGTATTTCATAGGACTATCATCTGTTTTCATTTCAGCAATAAAACCTTCCCGCCCTCCTGGATCCTAACAAAAGATGTCCTCCTGAAGACCTGATGTTTTTTTTTGTTTTTTTATTTTGTACAAATAAAGTATTTGTTTATAAATCACTGTTTCATCATTTGCTCAGTAAGGCTGTGTTGGCAAGGAACTCACCCTATACAATTAGCTGCAGGGGCCAAAGTATTGCACTTAACATCTTTACAGTTCCACTGCTCAGATTGTTAGATTTTCTTATTGAATTGGTAGGTATTTTGAAAATTGATAATGATTGGTGAAACTTCAGAAAATGTGTGAAGACCATGCTATTTCTTCCTGTACCTTAACGTGTACTTAGTATGCAATACAACACGATGACAATACACAAAGCACATACATGAATCATTGTGTTATAGATCTGTTACTGTACAATAAGCCTACTAATGGTTAGCGAAAGCATGAACAGGAACTCAAGGTGTGTAACAATAGCAACAGAAATAGGTATCAGAAGTTCTGTTTTGAAACGTTGCCTAGTCTGTTAGCCATTGAACAACTCGTCTCTCTCAGTGGGTGAAACACAGTACAGGAATAGGGTTATAATACATGTTCTATAACATGTTTATAACCCTATTCCTTACAATATAACCATATGCAGAGTTTATACTTATGCTAGTACAAAATGAGGGGCATATGTTTCAAAGCCTTCATGGTCAGAGGGCACTTAAAGTTTTAAGGGGTAGACCTAACAGTGATGGGCAAATGTGTGTCAGTATTCAATTTGAACAATAATAGACCTGTTTTACCCAGAATGTAGCCTATTACATCAACATAGTACATCACACCATTCCAGATCTCCTTAAATATCCCATTCTCATAATGTAGCTGTTTTGAAGCACTAAAGCAATGCCTGTACAGTTTGGTGCATACTTTCTAAAGTATTTAGGAAAAAAACCACAAAATGACATAATTATAGTTAATCCCATCCACATGCCATAGGCCTACATGAAGATGTATAGGCTATACATGACTGCGTGGTGGATCTGGTCTCAGAAAATATCACAGAATGAAAGGCCACCAAAATAGGTTAATGCAGTGCACCAGTACTACTGTACAACTTGACTGGTTTGATCACAATGGTACAGATGTCAATTCAGCTCAGATTCTGTGAACAGAGGTGAGCCGCATGGATAACTGCATGGATGGATAAATGTATAGCACCTTTCATGTCATGGAATGCAGGTCAAAGTGCTTTACTAGAGACACACAGATCCCCCATCACTATTCTTCATATATATTTCTCTACGACATTTCTACGCAAACTCTATAATTAGCCAACTAGGGGCCAATTAAGGCACTTCTGGTTGTCGGATTGAGATATAACCTACATATTCTGATTCAGCACCATTGGTTTAGTTGGGGTAGAAGGAGTTTTGGAGCAAAATGACTAAAATTCGACAAAATATGTTTTTTTTTAACTTTCAAACAGCAATTTGACCCATTTCTAAGTCTTCTAGACAGTTAAAACTAACACCATTAGATTTCCCTTACTTGACATAGGGGGGGAAGTGTATTTAGAGGAATCCTTAAAAAATTGGATTTTTAGTGGCCTCCAACGCGTTAAAATCAATAAAATTTGTCCGTTTGTTTTGAGCAGGCAATTTTTTTCTTCGTCTCATCAAGCTGAATCCATTGAACTTGGTCCTGAGTCTCTACGACACTTCTAACTATCAAAGGTCACGCCCGTGACCCCTGTGCGGCGTCGAGCCCCTTTTAAGCTATGGTCGACAGGGAAAAAACAAATGTTCTAAAACAAAGGGTGTCTATCCATGTCTGAAGCACGGGGAATCCAATGGAATTGGTTTCAAGTCTCTACGACACTTTTTTTTTTTACAAAAACTACTTAGTCTGACTCACTTTTTCACGCTGGATTTAATGGAATTGGTCCCGTGGAAAATTTTTTTTTTGTTATTGTTCTAGCCTCTCTAAGGCCTCTAAGTCAAAATCCATTGGATATTAGAGGCCCATCTTTTAGTATGTTATATAGCTTGTCAGGACGAACAATCTGATATGTGTTTCTCCAAACACGGTCATGTGGTTCAGAAAACTAGGGTTAGACTTTGACGCGCGATAGCTCCTCCCACAAAGGTCGAAAATGGGCGTGCTTTACATCCACGCATAGCTATCAATCTGACGAACGCGCCAATATGTGTCTCCCCGCGCACGGACGTGTGGTTCTCAAAATTAGGATTAGCATTTCATCATTCAATACACTGTAAGGTTTATCATGTCTCTAAGGCTTGTGGATTACAGGTCAGAGTTGGACTCTTGCTACGGGTGTCGCACGAGAATGGCGGACCTATCGGAGCGTAGATCTTGGAGAGCTGTACGCGCCCATGTGAATTACTTGGCTGACGGACCTATTGTTCCCGAGCTATCGCGCGTTGAAAACGAACCCTAACGCTAGCCAATTAAGAGAACCGTAAGTCTGTGTGCTGGGAAACACTGTCGAAGGCCGGCGGGGGCAATTCCTGCTAGGACTGGCAGGTAGGGCACAGGGGTCGGCTTCAGGCAGCCAGTTAGGATCCGAAGAGCATTATTGATGACAGGGTCAACCTTCCTCACGTGTGGGGTGTACAGTACACTACAGAGGCTCTATACATCTACGGCATAGGCGACAACCTCAGTCCTCTTGGCATTCAGCCGGATGGTGTACAGTACAGGACTGTTCAGTACAGTGCTAAACTGAGGAATCCTTGTTGTTCCCTTCCTTACACTCCTCTACACCCAGCAGCACAATATTGTGGCCTTGCTATGCATCCCATCTGTAATACTTTATAAATATACCCCTAATGCATTCAATGCGTTCAATCCCCGGCCGGGTCATACCAAAGACCCAGTGCCTCCCTGCTTGGCACTCAGCATCAAGGGTTGGATTGGGGGTAAGTCCCTGTGACATACTAGTGTCATGTCCAGGGGGTGTACATCAAGCTGCCTCACGCTACAGAAACAGGAGATAGGCTCCTGCCCTATGGGCCTCATGGCTCATCAAGGCTACTTACTTATATTTATACTCATAATGCTTTATAACTATAATAAATAATTATAAAGCATTTTATAATTACTTAAGATCACATATCATTATTATTACTGGTCACTCGCACTAAATTTCATTATTCATAGTTGTAATACATATTATAAACATTTATAAAGCTTTATAATCACTGTTATAATGCATATAGGGTGACTGCAGAGTTCAAAAGTTCATTACAATATCTATGACAACCTAGCATCCACAACATCCAACATCAAAATCATTATACAATTGCATATGGTAACTTGCAATGGGCCTCGATTTAGAAGAGAAGCAACAGTGCCCATGTACTTGTCTTACTTCAGTAGAGAGCAGTGGTCATCAAAGGTTCTTAATGGCCTTAAATTGTCACTTTAGAGATGTGCAGCCTATACACATGTACTGTATGTTGAGAGAGAAAACCATGCAATTCTTTCCAAGACATTCTGCATGCAGCAGCATCCACTCTTAAATCCCTAGACTCTGTTTATCGATTCGATTTATTACAGGTGATAGCTATGGTACTCACCATTGTATCTTATATACCAAGGTTGGATGGTCCTCCCTGACAGAGAGACGATAACTGCATTGGCACCTGTTCTTGAATAAAGTCATGCTTGGAGATTGTCCTAAATACATCATTTCTGAAATGGGACTCTGAACCCTATCACACCAGATCAAGAAATGTCCCCAAATTCAAGTACCAAAA
This sequence comes from Electrona antarctica, assembly GCF_951216825.1. NCBI lineage: Eukaryota > Metazoa > Chordata > Actinopteri > Myctophiformes > Myctophidae > Electrona > Electrona antarctica. The sequence goes on along the minus strand of NC_136803.1, from coordinate 24,658,313 downwards.
GTTAACTCTGAACTTGGTAGATCTGCTTTTGGCCTCTGTGGCCCTAATACATGGAATCACCTGCAAACTACATTACAATTGACCACATTGGTACCCCTGGGTCGTTTTAAAACCTTGGTGAGCATACTAGCATACTATTACTCGACACTGAGAAAGATCACACCCGTGTGAAGTAAGTGGTGCAACTCCGTGTGGGGTGGGGGGAGTTCCAGACAAACAGGAACACACCCAGGGTGAGGGTGACAGTTACCGTGTGGGGGTCTCTCTACTGTACCCACTACTGTACTGGCACACCTGAAATCACCATATATACAGTTAATATGTGCGTGTGTGTTTGTGTGCATGTTAGGTTGCGCACAGGTGGTGAAAAAAACCCCATGCTGTTTTCATGCTCAGACGCACCCAGGCAGGCAGGCAGGCAGGCACCCACACACACTCACTTAAGGAAGTGGTTTGCACCACTAATGAGTTAAATTACTGTAATTTCGAGAATAAAAAAAAACTTGAATGAATTAATGAATTTTATGGCCAAAAACAGACAACTCAGCTATGTTGCAAAACAAGGAGTTTTCAGTACAATAAAACATTGAGAACCCATTGGAGAAGAACGCTATTAAGAACATCTAAAGTTACATCAATATTAAAAATGCAGATTACAAAAACACAGAAAATAGATGGACATATGGATGTTACTGTCGTTGCAAAAATAGCCGATCTACAAGCTCAAAACGTGACATTGTGACACGTTTTGAGCTTGTAGATCATCTATTTTTACTATATTTGAATTGAAATCCTGAAAAGTAAAAGCTAATACATTGGACATGAAGACAATGTATTACTAGTCATTAAGCTACTAATTTATAGATTGAAGTATTTAGTAGGATTTCAAAGTCAAGAAATTACAAATAGGTTATTAAAAAGCAAGGCAGTTTTATTTGTATAGCACATTTCAACAAGGGAATTCAACATGCTTTACACAGATCAACAAGCAAAGGTAGTACTATTGATGCTCCAAATGAGTCAAGGATGCATTTTTCCCTGTATAATAGGCCTACAAATAGCCATCTCCTTTTTAAAAAGGTAAATAAATGTAATAGCTCTACAATAATGAAATTACGACCGATATCCGAGCTACGATTAATCACAGGGTCATATTTGCCGATACAGATTCTGACTGATTCCGATATTATACAGAATACCACAATGGAAACAAGCCATGGCCCTATAGGGGCTTAGCCCAAAGCCTGTTAAGTATTCAATCAATAAATATACAGTGAGGACCTTTAGTCGTAGGCTCACCTTCCATCCGAGAATGAACACAGAGCAGTATACACTCTCCTTTCTGCCTGCTTATGGTCCTGTGTCTGAAGTCTATGGTCTTGTTGTGATTATGTCCAGTTGTGTCCAATGTGTTTTTCTGTTGTTTATTTTTACATTATGCTGCTGTTTGTATTGTAGAGAGATTTGTATTGTAGAGACAGGCCTAAACATTCTCCCCCTCCTCCCCCCACACACACAGGAACAGTTGACATAATAATGTCAAAACTGTAATAATTTTGGAAATATTAAAATTTGAAATTGACATTATGCTGAACGAATGCAACGGGAGCACGTCTGACCCAACACTGCAGCAAATCGCCAAAAACAGCAAGCATAAATGAAAACTGAACTGACATGTGTTGATCGGAGATCCATCTGCATCTATGAGGAAAAGGGGGTATATTCAAACGTTTTGAACGTTTTCGAAACCTTGCATGGTTTCCTCCGGCATCGGTGTATAAATGTGTGTGTGAATGTAATGCACAATCTATGTAAAGCACCTTGGATAAAGGCGCTATATAAGTACCATTTTAAAAATGAGACAGCCAAAAAGTAAAATGACATTTACAACAGGTCTTTCTGGAAAAACCTTCAAACACCGCTTCATGTCATTGCGCTTGTGTGTAGTGTACACAGTCCGTTCAGCGCAGGACGTTCCTGAGCCGTGCGCACGTTAGGGGTGCCCCCAGTCAAACAATACCGTGAAAAAAAGCAAATAAAATAATCCACTCGAAAAGGAGAAAAAAAGCAAATAAAATAATCCACTGGTCAACCTTGTATACATCCCAGGCAATATGTAGTCTCATATCTCAGTGTCCTCCTCGTCGTCGTCATCGTCCGAGCTTTCTGGTTGACACTCTCTTTCCTCCTCCATCTCTGCCTCCTGTTCTTCCAACAGTTGGAGACTTGGCCCCAGAATGGCCTTGTAGGCTCTCCCTGCAATCTGCTGCTTGAGTTTAAGGTCCTCCAATCTTCTCTTGAGCAGACAGATTAGGCCCCTCGAACCCTCCTCGGTCAATACATTTGGAAAAGCTAGAATATATACACAAGAACATTAATGGAATTAAATTCAAACCACACATGTTAAAATGAACGGTAACGAAAAACCAACATCAGAATCTGCTTTTCCTCTGCCAGTCGTGACAGAAGCATCACCTGGTCAAAAAGCTGTTTCTTGCAGAGGATGTTGACACCATCTGTGATATGACAACATTAATAATGAAAACATTGAATTATTAATTATAAATAAATACAAAAAGTCATCTCAAACGAGCTCACAAAGTCTAATAGAGATACCGGTATTATAATAAACACCTGTGTTCTGTTCCTGCCATGGCCATATCATGCTCTCCACAGCTTTGTTGGACAGTTTCTGCACAACAGTGCTTATATCCACAGGGGTTGCATCAGGTTGTTGGTTGTACCTATAATGTAAAATATTAATACCAGGCAGGGTGAAGTGTTGAGAATGAAGATTAAGCCAGAACAGCATACAGATCAACAAGCCTCCTGGCCTGTTCCCCAAACCCAATCTAATGTGCTATACTGTAAATACCTGGTCATAAAAGGATATATTCTAAAGATGAGACAAATACACTTCGCTGACAGAGTGATAGTAAGCATGGAGGACCACTGTGGTCTAGTCAGCAAGCTCTCTCACCAATGTGCCATTTCAGACTGGACTATTGAATGGAAGGCAGAGAAATACACCAATATATTTGGCAATCGATTTAGGATTCGAAAATATCTATTACATACCTCTGGACATCATCCAACAAGCGTTTCTTCTCCTGGCCAATCTTCTGGGTGATTTTCTGACGCCTTTTGTTGCGATCTGCAAAATAGTATTACAAAAAGCTGTGATTTGGGCTCTGTCCAGTAAATGAATGAAATGTATTATGTATAGTTATAGTTTTACAGGCAATGTAAGTTTTGCCCTCTTGATTAATTGGTTTGCAATTTAATTGCTGTGTAACGAACAAAACTGACATACTGCAAGAGCCAGCAAAATAATTTCACAATACATACCATTCTGTCTGTAGAGGTAGTGTTTCTTCTGACAGATGCTCACAAAAAGCGAGTCAATGGAGAGCTGCAAACAATGCATCTCTGATGACACAGAACTGGCTGCTGCACTTCCTAAGAAACAAAAAAGTGTTCACACAAGTTCTAAAAATGTACTCATTGTCAGCCGTCAGATTGATTCTTCCCCACACACATTGATGCGTGTTGTCCATGTGAGGACATTGTTCTTACCGGTACTGGCCCACTGCTTCACATCAATGACCCACTGTTGCAGCATGTCATCTGTGCACTTAAACTGTTCCTGCAGCTTCCCGAGTCCCTCCGTTACCTCCAAAGTCTTCTCGACAGTCTGCAAAATTGCAATACAGAACACTGTAATTTACAAATGTGTTCATGAAATAGCATTTGAAGTTGAATCATGATCAGAGTTACACATTACGTTTTTTTAACAAAAGAACATACCTTTTTGTATCTGGAAGACAAAGCGGAGTGTAGGCCAATGGCTTTACGGAGATTCCACCCCATGGCATGGACCGCAAGCATGTCAGTTCTTACTGTAACACAAATCCAAATAAGATTGTTGAAAATGTTTAGTGTACCTTTGCAGGCTAAAAGTAGCAGGGGGTTAAATAAGCTTACAAACCTGACTTCATCATATACTTGGTGGTCAGGGCACATCTGGACAGGAAACTGTTGACCTGCTCAACCTCTTCACCGAGAGTGGTCCCAACTCCCTCCTGGTTCCTCGCATTCCACTGGATCTATAGGAAGTATGAACAGTGTGGCCAGACGCATGGTCAATATTGATGCATAGCCATAGGTTACTATGGTTATATAGTTTGGGTCAGTTCAGACCATTGTTCTGTGGCTAACATTGCCATGCATTGTGACAATCTAATTTACATCATCAAGCAGTATGACGCATCACCTCGCATTTTGTAGTGTGTGCTTTAGCATGCATGACAGACAAGCACGGTTTCATGCTCAGAAGGGGTTGAAGATGGGCCAGGTTCTCCGACACCTTCGCCAGGTAAGGTACGTATCTGCAGGTCACATCCATGGCCAAGAATGTGGCACTCTTGTACTCTTGCTGGAGAAACATCGGGTAGGCAAAGATTTCTCCTCTGTACATATTCAGACCTTTGGAGGGGAGGGGTGATTAGGAGCATATTATTGTGCTTTAGATAATCATGATATCTTTTTGTATGTTCAATTTATCATCAATACTAATACTAACCTCTAAGAAGGAATCCGTGCCTACAAACGGCAACTTCAATGCCTTCTTCGTCCAACCTGTTGGCCTGCTTGGACGTCTCCCTAGCAGCTCTCCAGTGCGAATTCCCACACGTCGCTTTTCCCGCAGTCTACCAAAGCACATAGTTAGAATATACAGTATTAATAGTTAGACAATAGATAGCAGGGCTCAATACTGAAACATACAGTCAAGACTTTTTTTTGGCTGAGCCATGTTTCACTTGTTTAAAACTTACACTTGTTACAACTCCTCTGACCTCCTCAACAAAAGTTGACACCTCAGAGTCTTTTGCCAAGAACAAGCCATCAAAGAACCCTGGCTCTTCACTCCTACATACACACATTTTCAAAACAAGGTCACAAAGTAACAGTTATTACATTCAACAGCTGAAGTGTCATCTTAAATAAATAAAAAACATTACGATAGTGTTTATAGGAAAGACAAACTAACTGTTTTTTTTGCTGGAACCTGTACAGTTTTCTGTTGCCATCAACTGAAACAGCCAGCATGTCCGGGGTGCAAGCAGGACAGACAAAGCGTTGTTCATCTCCGTGAAGCTGGTTCTCAACAGACTTGCAGTACATATACTGCAGAAAGCTTGTCTGAAAAGAACCTGCATTCACTTTGCCAGTCTGAAAAGATATAATAATTAATATGACTGCTACATAAATAAAATTAAATAAACTGGCTTAACGACATGACAAACTAATTACTCACTCTTCCAAACTGCTTTGTCCTCTGGTCCAACATGGTTGTGAAGGCTTGTCTAGACAACGCTGGAGCTGATGTCTTCATTGCCTCAAAGGAGTGGAAGACATCCTGGTGGAACAGTGTCTGGGCTTGCATGGTTCCAGGCCAGTAGCCACTTCTGACAAAGTCCCTGACCTCCGGAGACCACTGCTTAGAGCACTGTTTGCACGACAGCACTGGGAGGCGAAGATCATAGCGGCCTGAGAGTAAATGAGACATAGCAAGGAACTTAAGTAATGTCTATTAAACACATACGGTGTGTGCATCTACATAGATGAAGACTTAAATTCCTACCATTTATGGAAACCAGTATGATGGCTCTACCAGCTGAGACTGAAACATCAAACGTGTCACAGGTGCATATCTTTCCAGGATATGCTGTTGGCAGCAAACAATCTGAAGGGGCAAAGGACAATCAGGATGAAATGTTTGGGTTGTGTGAAGGTACTGGGATAACAGGTTATAATGAGCCAATGTTGTCTGTTAATTGAAAAAGAGACCTTGTTCACAGATGATGTATTTCCCATCACTGAGATTCACCGACTCTGTTGGGGGAATGTATTTATAATAACCACACATGGTGGTTTGCCTATTGTGCAGAGTGTGACGTTCATGTACCAAACGATCACACTCTGCACAAAACGACTCTGAAGGCATACATTCCCCACAACGGATGACAGCTTCTCTCAAGTGACAGTGTTGACACGTCCTCTCCACGATGTTCTCCGCTGACAACACGTTGTCCACATTGTGGTCTCTTGCCTGTTGCCAGCCTAGTTGGACATCTTTCTGCCTTTGACTCCAAGTGTGAGACTGTGTTGGCTGCTCTACACAATCATACGCAGTGTCCTGAAGAAGCTCTTCGAGCATCTGCCTATTAAAATCTTCAGGGAGAGAAACACAAGAAAAATAAAACATCACTGCCATAGTCTTCTTTGAGGAATTTATTTTAAGTACATTTATACTTACCAGGTTCTTGGTAACCGAGCCATGGTGTTGACACAGATGGTGTAGTGGACGTAGATGGTGTAGTGGATGTACCAACTGGAGAAACAGCAACCACATTAGACCAAATATGTTCAAACTCTTTGCCAGCATAAATCAAAACAATAACAGACACTATCAAATGATTACCCTATACATACTCCAACCACTTCAATCCATCAAAATCACTCTCCATAGATGGAGACTAACCATAAGATGAAGCCTTTCTCCTGCGTTTGCTGGTTTTTACACGAATCCCATCAGCATCCCTCATCGACCAGCTAACTTCAGGCTTCTGAGTTGTCGCTGTAGCTTGGCTGGTAGCTTGGCCTTTAGCTCTCTATACGGAGATGTCATGAAATGTAGAGAAATGGGCATCAACTAACTGGAGTTAAAATTATTTCACATGCATGTACAACGAGAATGTACTTACCTCCGTCTCAACAAACGCATCCGCAACCTCAGCAAGCGCTTCCAGTCTCTCCTTGGCGGACAATGGCTCGCTCTTTCTGCGTGTCGACATTTTACTGAAACAAAAATATTGGGAACAGTCAGCAACCAAACAGATATAAATACACAGACAAAACATGTGAAATTTCTCTCGTTTGTTTTGTCCACTCCCTATGGAGCATTTATGGATATGGGCCTTAACAGGACCTTATTACCTACAAATGTCTGTACAGGGACCTAAATTGATAGCAGTCAGGAGGATGAGGCTAGTCATCGAGACAGAACTCCCTGGAAAAAAGCTTGTGCTGTGGTAACCAACACAAAGCTGGCATCAATCAGTAGGACATCACATTCTCAGAAGTTGAAGCCGTTTTAAAGGACCCACTTTTAGGCCAGTGCAACAGAGCATGCTTGCACTGGCCTTCCTTTTAGTCCCCTTCAGCCTATCCCAGTGTTGATTGTCAATTTAGTATAGGCCCTACCTGTGTGTGCCATCTGTTATCCCTGTGTCTATTTAAACCCCGCATTTGCATTGTATTCTTGTTGGTTTCTAGCTCCCTGGTGAGTGAGTCTGTCCTGTATTCGGAAAGTCCTGTTATTTACCCGTTTTCCCATTTATGGAAGTTCCTGTGTTTTGTTAAGACATCCTTCTAAGTTTACTTGTTCTGCCTGCTGTCGCTTTTGGGTCCAACATACTCATTCGTAACAGATAAAGCCCTTTGAATGAAGGTGTGTGTGTGCGTGTGCGTGCGTTTTCCATATTTCTCCTTACCTTAATTCTCTTCCATTCCCTTCCCTTCCCTTCCCTTCTCTTCTCTTCTCTTCTCTTCTCTTCTCTTCTCTTCTCTTCTCCTCCTCCTCCTCTTCTTTTCTTCTCTTCTCTTCTCTTCTCTTCTCTTCTGTGAAAATGAACGGTAGATATATTGGGAACAGTCAGTATAAATACACAGACAAAACATGTGAAATTTCTCTCGTTTGTTTTGTCCACTCCCTATGGAGCATTTATGGATATGGGCCTTAACAGGACCTTATTACCTACACATGTCTGTACAGGGACCTAAATTGATAGCAGTCAGGAGGATGAGGCTAGTCATCGAGACAGAACTCCCTGGAAAAAAGCTTGTGCTGTGGTAACCAACACAAAGCTGGCATCAATCAGTAGGACATCCCAGACTTACCTCTGGAATCTGGACGTAGACAGATGCTGGTGTGGGAAGCACTAAGGAGATGGTCAGATGTCTGGAGAATTAGGATGACTGGAGACTCCAATGACGGGCTTGTCTGGAAAGAAGACACACAGACACAGAATTACCATACATAACTACTACACCATACTGTATTCCTAACTACTCCAGCACGTAAATGCAGAGCTAACCATGCTCATGAACACAGCAGAAAACAGCTTTTACCATGTATTTTTCTACCTCTATTGCCAACTTTATTCTATTGTATTTGTTTTAATACAATGACTCTTTAGATTTACCATAAGCAATGTCAACATACGGTAATACACCACATGCATAGAAACCGTAATCGAGGATCATAGCCTATAGGTAAACCAAGAACGTATCAGTACAAAGGTTGAATATAGATAATAATAAAAGTACATTGAAACTATAACCCGGGGCCTATAAATCCTATAGAGCCATAAGAGCCATGGCCTAATACGCAAGCAGCACCGTATAGCCTACACTATTGATTGATTGAAATATATATTAACAGTTTGCAGAATTACAGTACATTTCGAGCACAAACTCAATACAAAGACTGTTAACTGTGAGTGGACGACCCAATTAAGCATTACACTTGTTTACAAGAGGGTTCATCAAAACATTTAGAGACGTACAAATAGACACTTCTATATAGTCAAAGAACAGAACAGGAATTCATCATAAGGGAGGTAAAAATGCTAACAACAACAATAGCATGCTAACGAGCTCTGTAAATAGTAGTTAGTAGCTAGCTTAGCCTAATATTTAGACTCCCGTAGACGCATTCATCGATTCTGCTTGAAAACGAATATATTTAGAATACGAGTCTAAATCTTAGGCTAGCTAGCTACTAACTACTATTTACAGAGATCGTTAGCATGCTATTGTTGTTGTTAGCATTGCCTTTAACTATGGACCACTGCTAGCAGCTAACATGCTACTAACACTGAAAAAACATTTATACAGTTGTGATTTATAGCAACAAATCTTACCTTGGCTCGAATATTCACCTGTACAATAAACAGACTGGCTGGTAGTGGGTACTATAGGCTGTGGCTAGGCTAAGTAAGCAAAGTCTGAGGACAACCATTCACGACAACAAAAACAACGCAATGAATGTTATTATGCAAAAACATTAGGATTAGCCTGGCAGCAAAAACACTTCCGGTTCCGGTTCCGGTAAACATTTTTCTTTTAAATAAATACAATCCAGAGTGATTTACAGTAAGCAAGAACAACACCTGGTACATCTAATACATAGAAATAGTCTTCAAACATCATCAGTGGCGATTAAAATATGATTTTATTGAGTATTGTTTAAAATATCGCAAACGTACGAGTCCAAATAGGTGATTATGCACGGGACCAGGGCACTTCCGGTCAAAAATAATATCAAAAAGAATTATTCTTATTAATGAATATAATAATAACACTCCATAGCGATTTGCAGTAAGCAAGAACAACACCTGGGACATCAAATACATAGAAATAGTCATCAATAAATCATCAGTAGCGAGATTTGATATTGTTTAATATCGCAAACGAATCGACACGAGCAACGTATAGAAGTGAACGGGGAGGAAATCTAGTAGATATACACGGATTGTCCTCGTGACGTCACCGACGAGAAACGTATAGAAGTGAACGGGGAGGAAATCAAGTAAATATACACGGAATGTCGGGGAATCTAGTGTCATATGCACGCATTTGCAGTGTGCCAATCCGTGCTATTTCACCGTATTTGGGGGAGACCGGGTTGCCTATAGAGTTACGTTGCAGCACACACTCAATTCAATTCAAAGGGCTGTATTGGCATGAGAAAACATACGTTTACATTGGCAAAGCAGAAGCACAATACAACAATACAGCAATAGAATCAAAACAAAAATGATGTAGCCTACAGTTGAAAGTCAGAGTCTTCAATAGATCAATTTCTATGTACCAATCCAATGATGGATGCAGGTATAGTGCAGGAATATACACTGATTAGTCTTTCCATTACACTCACTCACTCACTCACTCACTCACTCACTCACTCACTCACTCACTCACTCACTCACTCACTCACTCACTCACACACACACACACACACACACACACACACACACACACACACACACACACACACACACACACACACAGTCACTGTCACTGTCACTGTTACTGTTACTTTGAAGAACTTGGCATCGGGTGTGTGTGTTAGAGCTCTTCACGGGTCCAAAAAATGGCTCCGAAATCCGAAATTAATCTGTGACATGTTACCGATTCCGACCCGTTCCGAAAATATTTTGAAATAGTTAAACCGAACCTGAATGGATCCGTGACAATTTCGTCCGTTTCCGACCCGTTCCGATATTTCTTTCAAATAGCGGAGCCGAGTCCGATCGAAATCCGATTATTTGATTAAAGCGCGAGAGAGAGAAAGAGAGAGAGACACAGACAGACAGAGAGAGACTGCGCGCTGCAGTAGAGGGTGAGAGAGATAAAAAAAGAGTCTCGTCTCTTCTCGTCTCCTCAGCGTGCGTTACACACAATCATCAGTTTTAGCAGAAGCAGATACATCATGCATGTACCGGTCTTGGCTGAATGGAATATTATAATATATTATTACTTATAAACAGCTCCTTCTTTGCTCTCATATATGGGCCCGATTAAGCAAGTCGAAAAACCCATGAGGTAATACAGATTTTGGCCTCGCTCTGCGCCTTTTCGTATTATGGAAGCCGTGGTGAACGCTCACTCATATGGAATACCACGTTCCTGAATATTTTAGCATTGGGGGAGTGTCCATATGTTAATTATTTTCGCTTTGCGCTATTTGCTATTAAGCCCCTTGACCTAAAAACACTCAGCGCATACCGATTCCGCCTGGGTCTGACCACCTCTTAAATGCAAAGAGCAATGTTTGATTTGACACGAGCGCGCAGTTGGTACACAAATGCACGTGCATGGGAAGTTTGGGAACACATGAACACACACGCTACTCCACGTCCTGACGTCAGTCAATCACGGTCACAGTTTAAATACCACCACTCTCACATGTCCAGCCTGAGAGAGAGAACAATGGAGTACGTTCTTGGTAGAGAATATGAGAGACGCCACAGCCGTGCCGAGAGGGTCTACAGACAACGCAAGAATTACCTGGGACTGACAGGTATATGCCTATAGGCCATATAACCTTCTTCTCATATATATATATATATATATATATATATATATATATATATATATATAAATAAATAAAATAATGTTATTATTTTCTCACAGAGCCGCAATGCAGAGCTGAGCTGCGCCTCTCCCGTCAGGCAGTAACCGACATTTGCCATTTGGTCAGCAACGACATCGAGCCCAATGTCACCTGTCCCTTTGCATTGCCAGTTGCTGTTAAAGTCAGTGTTGCACTATATTTCTATGCTGGTGGTTCATTCCAAAATCACCTCAGCTCACTTGGAGGAATGTCACAACCTTCCGTAAATCTGGCTTTAAATGCGGTCACTAAAAGCCTCATCCGACACGCCCGTGAGTTTATCACGTTTCCCACAACACCTGAAAGCCAACATAGGGTGAAACAGGAATTCGTGGACAAGTATGGGTTCCCTGGAGTTCTGGGTGCCATAGATTGCACTCACGTCCAGATTCGGGCTCCGGATGTGAACAGTGTAGCCTATGTGAACCGTAAGGGAACCCATTCCATCAATGTCCAGGTAGTTTGCGATGCATTTCAATACATCACAAGTGTATTTGCAAACTATCCTGGATCAAGCCTCTGGATAACTCTGTCATCCCTACAATCTTTGGGAGGGACCCCCCTCCTGACGGGTGGTTGTTAGGCGACAATGGGTATCCTCAAAAAACCTGGCTGATGGTGCCATATCTGGGGCCAACAACAGTGCGTGAGTTTTCTTATAATAGAACAGTGGTGGGCCGTCAGGGCCAGCAAGGCCTTCTCTGCAGGCCTAAACATAATCAGAATATAAATTTAATTTTGATATATAATAATATAAAAAAATAAATATTATTTTTTATTTTTTATATTATTATATATCAAAATTAAATTTATATTAAAATAACATATCATATATTTCTCCACAAATATGTATTAAATTATTCCCCAGAGTTATACTCATTCATTGCATAGCTTTCCTCTTGGTTGCACTGCTTCCAGCCTCAGGTTGAGACTTGGAGGGCTGGAGAGCTTTTATCCAATCATAATTCAGCCATCATGTGTTGCCAGGGGTCTAAAATCTGCCCTCAGGCCTTCAGAATCAACAGTGCGGGCGCCTGTAGCTTAAAGTGGATGGAAATTAAATTCTGGCGTTAACCAATCAGCTTTCAGCTTTCTGTTGCATGCCCTGCTGGCTGGCTCCAGTGTTAAACAGGAGCCAGCTAGCAGGCGTAGGTCGTGCACGTCTTTTGATTGGATTACGCAATATTGAGAGGCGGGTTCTATGGGCAGGTTGTAGAACCTGGCTGTTGGTGTGTAGAACTAGGAAACTGAATTTGAATGATAAACATAAACAACGACTAAAACGTGCGAGCTAATTCACGTACTACTACTGTTTTTTCAACCCACAATGGCGGAAGGAGGAGAAGATTTGGTAGCAGATATAATTTTAACGCCATTCTCAAGACGAACTTTTCAAGAAAAGTTAGACATTGTAAGGAGAGGTCGCCCGACCCCGGCGCTAGCACGCCTGTCACAGCCGGGAAAGGGGTTCCAACGACACTTTCAAATTGCCAACTACCAACGCTACCAGTGGCTCACAGGCTCCGAGTCCGAGTCCGAGGGGCACTGCAAACTGTACTGCTGGGAATGCCTATTATTTGCAAGTGATCGATTTGGTGTTTGGAGCCACACTGGCTTTGCAAACTTGAGTTGTCTATCCAAGGCAGCATTGAGACACCAAAGCACGGCTGGGCACTTACAAGCAGTGGTGCTTTTGAAAACTTTTGGGGACACCCGAGTGGATCTACAGATCAACGAACAAGCGCGCAGGGCAACTGAGCTGCACAATGAAAAGGTGAAGAAAAATAGGGAAATATTGAAACGATTGATTGATTGTGTCATGTTTTTGGGTAAACAGGAACTTTCATTTAGGGGACACGATGAAAGTGCCGACTCCACAAACAAAGGAAACTACGTGGAGCTTCTTGCCTTTGAGTCTGAGAGCAACACAGATTTGCAATACCACCTGTCCACTAACAAAGTATTCACTGGGACGTCAGGCAAAATACAAAACGACCTGATTTATGCTATTGCTGAAGTGATGGGAGAAGAGATCAAAATGGAGATTAAAAAAGCTCCCTTTGTTGCTGTTATGGTGGACGAGACAACAGACGTGGGAAATGCAGCACAGCTCTCACTCGTCCTGTGTTATGTGACAGACGCAGGTGTCAAGGAGCGATTTATCCGACTTGAAGATGTGACAAGCGGCAAGCGAGCTGATGACATTGCCGCTCTTATTTTCCGTTTCTTTGAGGAAATTGAATGTAGCCTGGATAAAGTTGTGGCACAGTGTTATGATGGCGCAGCGGTCATTGGACTAAATGGGGTGCAGGCTAAAGTTAAAGAGAGGGCACCTATGGCCTTATTCATTCACTGCTATGCACATCGACTAAATTTAGTACTGACTCAAGGAGCCTCAAAGCTTAAAGAATGCAAGATCTTCTTTGCCACCCTAAATGGCCTTGCAGCATTTTTCTCAAGATCCCCTAAGCGCGCACAACTGCTGGATGACATCTGCAAGCGTCGTCTTCCTAGAGTTGCACCAACGAGGTGGCAATATACATCGAGATTGGTCAATACAGTCTATGAGAAGAGAGTTGCCCTGAAGGAGCTGTTTGACAACATACTGGAACATCATGATGAATATGAAGACGCTGCGTGCATATGGCTGATGGATTTAATGCACGTTTGGAGGATTTTGAATTTTGTTTTTTGCTTGAAACATTCAATGGGTTTTTTAATCATTCGGATGTTCTTTTTGGAATTCTACAGAAAAAAGCATTGGATGTACAATTCTGCCTGACAAGGGTGAACGAGTTTTGTGACACAATTGAACGAGAGAGGGGCCGGTTCAGTCAAATCTACGATGACACAGCCATCTCAAGTCCACCCGGCGCACGCCGAGGCCAAGGAGACCATCGCACATGTGGCCCCTTGGGATTATTTGGTTCAAAAAGACTAAAGCATTACAACTCTGAAACAGTTGGTACAACTCTGAAACACTGAAACACTACCACCCCCCATTTAAAAATGTACAGACATTCAGTTTAGGCATTTAAGAATGCCTAAACACTGTTTTGTAACAGTAAAAAGACAGCAGAGGGCGCTTTGAGGCTTTGTTACATGTGGTTTCTTGCACACGTTAAACAGGAAGTTGTAGTATTCAGATCAGATCAGTGCAGTACAGACTGAATGAGACACTGAATGTAAACTGATGTGTGATCTAAATCTGTTTCACAGGTAAGAGCTGCTATAATGACAAAAGAGTACATTTCCATGAGTGTGCATGAATGGGGATCGGAATGGGCAGATGGGGCAGAGATGAGTTCAGTATGAGAGTGTTTTATGATGAGTTGTGATTATCCTGGTGTTTAGCATTAGCACTTAGCAGGCTAACACTGCAACACAGCAGCCATGTTGATTAAGTTTGGACTGTGATATTTCTGTCAATCATCAACATAATGTTTGCAGTTGGTAACAGAGTTTTGGAGTATTTTATGATTATTTGGAGATGTTGAAAATATTAATGTCTGTTTATGGCAGATTTGCATTATTCTCTAAGAGTGTGTTCTGGGAGCTAATGTTGTGCTTGTTGTATTTCTCAGTCAACCAACATAAGAAGTGCTATTTACTAAGATTGCTGCTGAAGCTGTGTTATGTACTGTATGTTAAACTGAAGGTTTTGGCACGGTATTATGTTTATTGCAGCAGTGTTTATTGAAAATACTGTGTTCAAGAAAGTTGTAGTATTCAGATCAGATCAGTGCAGTACAGACTGAATGAGACACTGAATGTAAACTGATGTGTGATCTAAATCTGTTTCACAGATTCCCCTATCCTGAAAACTAAAATAAATGTGTTGCACCGGAGTGAGGATTCTCCGGTGCAACACACACACTACCAACAACTCCACAGCAAGGACAACATTCTGTCCCAGATACGACACAGGTTTCAAGACCACGAAAAATGTATGTTTCTCTCCCTCCTTGACCCACAGCACTTTCAGACCTACCGGAAAAAATTCCCGCAAACAGCCTTCTCCAGGTTAACAGAGAGTCACGGAACACTGTTCGATCTATCCAAGCTAAAAACAGAACTGACTGTAATGTATGCTATGACTGATTTTGAAGGGAAAAGTCCGTCTGATCTCCTTGATTTCCTGAAGAAGAACAATCTGAACGAGGCCATGGGGCAACTTTACACATTGGCATGTGTGGCAGTGACTATCCCTGTGTCCACGGCTTCTGTCGAGCGGTCATTCTCGGCATTAAAGCGAATCAAAACGTATTCCAGAAATGCCACAGGACAGACTCGACTTTCAGCATTAGCCTCCATGTCGATAGAAAAGGAATTATTGGTGGAACTGAAACGCACAGATAAACTGTACAACAGAGTCATTGAAGTGTTCCTGAGGAAAGAAAGGAGGATGGATTTTGTGTTCAAATAATCAGTCTTTGGTGAGTAGGCATACAATGCTTTTTTTATGTGTAGGCCTATGTATGTTTCGCATTTTATTTCGTTAATATTAAATAGCCTATATATACAAAAAAAGGCAAATAGCCTATGGTGCAAAATATTTGTTTTCTTTCTTTTATTTTCAGTGAATAGTTGTGTCTTTATCATCACGTTTCTTAAATTAAACTGCTTTGGGTGTGACATTGATTGAATGATTGATTAACAGTTTGCAGAATTAGGCTATGGTGCAAAATATTTGTTTTCTCTCTTTTATTTTCAGTGAATAGTTGTGTCTTTATCATCACGTTTCTTAAATGAAACTGCTTTGGGTGCGACATTGATTGAATGATTGATTGATTAACAGTTTGCAGAATTAGGCTACAGGCTATGCGCTGTTTAGTGAACAGACTTGTTAACGCTCACATGGTGAGTAGGCATAAAATGCATTTTATTTTTTATTAAATGTGTAGGCATATGTATGTTTCGCATTTTAATTCGTTAATATTAAATAGCCTATATATTAAAAAAATAAAATGGCAAATAGCCTATGTTGCAAACTATTTGTTGTCTTTCTTTTATTTTCACTTCAGTGAATAGTTGTGTCTTTATCATCACGTTTCTTAAATGAAACTGCTTTGGGTGCGACATTGCGCTGAAGTTAGTGAACAAACTTGTTAAAGCTCACATACTTTGTTTTGGTGGACTTAAAACTAAAAGCCTTTTGACAGTATCCATACCAAGCGATCTTAAAGCTGGTAGTTTAACACTCTTAATAATGCGACTTTATTTATATGAAATGCTTTGGAAATATTAATAACTCTGTTGCACTCGACTATGTTTAAGGTGACACAACGCACAGTTATACTGCGTGTCTGTCTAAATGTATAGTGTCTAAAGCTAGCCATGGCATCATAATGATGGTAATAAGAGGTGGATTGGACTGTGTGGGACGGCACTAGGACCTCACTGAAGGCCCAGGCTCCAGACCCACGGACCGCCACTGTAATAGAAAACACTCACGGGCGCGTGTGGTAATCGAGCGAACATTTAGCGTGCTCAAAAAGCGATTCAGCTGTTTGGACAAGTCAGGTGGAGTCTTGCAATACACCCCTCAGAAAGTACCATCTTTCTTTGTCGCATGCTGTGTGTTGCACAACATAGCCATGCGTCATAGACTGGTGCTAGAAGGCTTTGATGAGGACAGGTGGTTGGAACATTACCGGAGAGAGCAAGCAGAGCTGCATGTTCCAGCTCCAAATGATGATAATATAGTGCAGGCAACCGCAAAGGCAGCGAGGGACCAGGTGGCAGATGATCTGGTGCGACGCCGTCGCCGTTAGTTGCCTGGTAAGCAAACTACAAACAGATTATTATTAATTATTATTTTTCTTAGCCTATCGTAATTTTGATTTATTTCAGACGGGAGACGCCAGCTCACAGTATGTAGCCTCCGCATACTGGCACGCATTCCGTGCGTAATGGCCCTTTAGGCCTATACACTCATTCCTGCAGAGCAGAGGAGCTGAAACCAGGTCTTTATTGCACTTTTTATTCACTCATTTTGTAATTTCCTTTTTATATTTGGCTACATTTTTTTGGAATAGATTAAAAGTGGTTAGCTTGTTTAAGGTGACTTTATTTGGATTTCGGGAATAAGAGGGACATTTAAGTTTGGAACCACTTTTTAGTTTGACCATATTAATTCGACTATATAAGTACTGTGGACATTTGCTGGAAATCATTGCAATTTACAATTTACAATTTAGGCATTTAGCAGACGCTCTTAATCCAGAGCGATTTACATTAAGCAATAACAAAAGCATGGCATACATCACATATATTATATAAAAAGTAGTTATCATGAATCATGCGTAAACTAAGAACGTAACAGTGGAGTATCTATGTTAACTATACATACTATACTATATAATATATTATACATGTGTACTATAAAGTGCTATGACTACATAAAGTGCAATTCTAGAGCTGTCTGTCTACGTAACAAGCTATAAGTCTGTTTAAAATACTATCTAAGTCTACATAATGTGCTATCTAAGGGGCTAGGCTAGGGCAAGTGCTACGGGCCATGGTGGAGTCTGAAGAGGTGGGTTTTCAGACTACGGCGCACTTGTTTCGTACAATCAAGGCCCTCGCCATCGGGAAATCTCTACTGCTCCGGAGACCCCTCTCTCCCCTTCTCTGCGGAGGTGTGTTTATTCTGAAATAAAACAAATGCAGCTGTTCCATTTTGCCAGACTATTAAATAGCGTCTCCCCTTTGTCTTCCTGTCTGCAGTTGAACGTATGGTTACTTGGTAACCTTTGTTCTCTGAGTGAAGAGACTACCTCTCCACCCAACATATTTCATATGTAAGGGGAATGACCCCACCTCACTTGTGACGTGGATATCTCTTTAAGACACACCAGTTGTACTGGCACGCACGGGTATATAAGGCCCAGGTGTGCGTGATTACACTGGTTTACTTGATCGACACCGCTTCTGAGCGACATCTTGGTGGAGAGGTAGTCTCTTCACTCAGAGAACAAAGGTTACCAAGTAACCATACGTTCTCTATGTATCGAGACTACCTCTCCACCCAACATATTTCATATGTAAGGGGAACTCTGTAAGACACCTCGTGAGGAAGCGAAGCAGTCCCAGAACCCCGAAGACACCGCCAGTGGGCTCCGACCCTCGTAGAACCTGATAAATGCTGACAGCGTCGATCAAGAGGCTGTCCCACAGATCTCAGATTGGAGGGCACCTCGAAGCCCATGTGGCAGCGAGGCCCTGTGTGGAATGTGTACATGTTCCTGTTGGGGCTGGCCTGCCTGCCCGCCCATATGCCTGCTGGATTGTTTCACAAGCCAATGAGTGAAGTCCAGTCTTGGAGACTATCTCCCTAAGACAGTTAGGCCCATTTAAGGCCCTGAGAAGAACACTGAGGAAGGCGCTGCTTCACCACCCTGCTTAGGAGGGTGGGAAGGGTGAAAATCAATAGACTGGATGGCTCACACTCCGATCAGGCCGTAGGGCAAAATGCAGGGATTGGTGCCGACGACACCTAAGCATTGCCATGTAGGAAGCGGCAGCACCCCTCACTGACAGGGACATTCTTGTGGCCGCTAACGGCAAGAATGCTGTCCTGTGAGAAGCCATTGCAGCCCAAGTCTCCACGGGCTTAATTGGCTCTCTAACACCGTTCAAGTCCGTCACACGTTCGAGACCCTGAGGCCAACGAAAGTTCGTGTGGAAGCAAAAACTGGCTGTTTCTAGCCGCGTTACAGACCGTCACACGGGTAATTTATAGTAGAACTAACTACAACGCTAGCTAGGGCCACGCCGGGCCACTATTGCAAAGCTAAATTACCCACCAAGTTAGTATTAACCCGGTAAAAGAAAGCGGACTTACCGTCTTTCTTCGACTTGAAGCCTCGGGGAAAGGTAGTTTCCGCGGCACCGAGAAACCTTCTCGTCCTTATGGAAATAATCAGATACCAATCGGGAGACTTCGCTGCGGTGTGTGTTACACATGAGAAGAACGTATGGTTACTTGGTAACCTTTGTTCTCTGAGTGAAGAGACTACCTCTCCACCCAACATATTTCATATGTAAGGGGGAATACCTCTGGATGAGGAGGGAGCTCACTCCGTGGCTTCGGTAGCCGGTCTCCAACACACAGAATTACACCCAGGTGTTTACACAGCCACGCCGTAATACAACCTTATGGTGGTTCTGCTCACCCCTGACAGTCACATTCTGCTGTGTGAACAGACAGAATTATTCGCTGGAACAACGTGGAACGTGTAAACTGACGCTGTCAACGGTACGCCCGCGTAGTGCATGACTGTGAATGACAGATAATGCAATGTTCAGAAGAGCCGGAGACACCAAGTGCACCGTGACTGCCCTCGGCCCTAAGGGGCGGAGGCACCGCCTGAGGGTGGCCCGACTCACTAGAGCAAGGGACCGAGTCCCTGCTTTGCCCTCTAACACATGCCGAGGAGCGCTGTGGACTGTGAGAGTTGACGCCTGCAAGGCCTCTTGTCGAGGTGCCCAAAGTGCTGCAGGTGCCTGGCCACATTGTTGTGGCACTGCACCTCTGAGCGAGCACACATCATTCGGTTATCCGATTTAGGATGCAAAGGCCCTCCCGCCAAGGACTGCGTCCAATCGGGGGGCTAGACATATGCCGAATGGGACGATACGGGACTCAAAGGTTCCGTCGTCTAAGACAAGCCGGTCAGTGCGTCAGTATGTCCGACCCGGGATCTGAGTATAAACATCCCCGGTCGAGCATGGCAAGCCAGTCGTCTTGGAGGATGGCTTGCCAGACCCTCAGCCCTTCCTTGCCAGGAGAGTGCTGTAAGCAGCACACAACCCCCCGAAGACATAGTGGAACCCACCCAGGGGTCCACCTGAATTGTCTTCCAGGACAGCCGCTGTCCCGAGAGACAGCGGGTGGGGTCTGGGGCCTTAACTGTCAGGACTGAGGGATGGGCTTAGCCCGCCGAGCACCTTTTAGCCATACCCCGCCGGTTGGCCTGTAACCGGACACGTAGGTCCCTGGAACTGCCAAACCTGACTGGGGTTGCACAGCCTGAGGGCAACCGAGGCAAGCTGCTCACGGCTGCTTGTGGAGGTGCACATCCTGTACACCTCCACAGCCTCCTTAGGATGCTGTAGCAAAGCACTGGCCTTTTTGGTCAAACATGGCCGACGGCTCAATAGGCAGCGTCATTGGGGGAGCTTGGTCCTCCTATCGCAGCTTGGATTGGGGCCGCCGCAGATGGCGCCTCATCAGAGGGCATCGATAGCATCGCCCGCTGCTGCTGCCTGGGGAGCCTGGAAGCCAGTAGCTGCAGCTCCTAAAGGTCCGGGCCATTATGGTCACATACGCGCCGCATATAAGCCGGTGCTGAAGTAGTGACAAAATAGGCCTGTGTTGACTAGCTGCGCCTAGATGGCCATAGTGCATTCTCGGGATGAGAAGGAGCTTACTTTGTGGTTTCGAACCGGTAACCGGATTATACCATGCAAGTTTACCCCTATAGGTGCGTGAACGGCCTTGCCGTTATACACCGTACAGCGTACTCCGCCTGACAGCCGCGGCACACTCCGCTGTGTTACCGAAATTGGCGAAACTACATCACGAACGCGTGAACTGACCCCGTCAGCAATACGCTGTATATACAGTAGTGTGCAAGGGGCTGTGATTTCAGGGCTTGCTCCTGGCAGACTCAGACTCAGACTCAACGCAGACGATGGCTGCCACGGCAGCCATACACTCGTGTGGTGTTTGAATAGACTGTCTGCTCTGATCCCAAGGGATTTGGTAGTTTTAACTACAAACGAGCCACGATCGAACCCCGAGAGGGACGACTCAGCGTCAGCTTTCTGAACTGCAAAGTGCAGTGGCTCAATTCAGAGGGAAACTTGCTCCGTGGCTTCCCCCGTCCGCACGGGTTCTACCACGCAGTCTACACCGGAGTGCGTGAACGGTTTTTGCCGCAATACACCCCAGGGAGCTCTCTCTCACGAGGCGAGGCAAAAAAACACAGCCCTACAGACGCGGAAGTCGCCCCAGCGACAATCCGCCTGTATAGTGTGCTGTGTTCAGTGCTAGCCTGGCAGGACTGTTGTTTCGCTGCGCCGCCGCAGGTCAACTCCAGCCCACGGAATATGCCCCACGGATGCGTGAATTGACGCTACGCCAGCAATACACCCGTATAGAGCTTTCTTCCGCTGCCTTTATCAAGGATTACCGCGCCACTTGTCCTGTCTGTGTCCCTGCCCACAGGTCGACAGACAGGCTATACACCACAGGACGCGTGAGCTAACGCTACGTCAACAATACGCCTGTAATGGTGTTTTTGGCTGGTTACCCTGCCTATATACACTATTATTTTAATTATATTATATTATAATAATTATAATTATAATTATATTATAATAAAGATTAAATAAATACACATTCTGTTTGGACATGCTCAAGAACGGGGAGTATAGTAATGTGCTTGAGAAGTAAGGGTCACAGTTTACACTGCTGTCTCTCAGTCACATATAGATATTCATGTGTTGTTGTTTTGTTTTTGTTTTGTTGCAATTTGTAACATGTTTCGTGTGGATCCCAAAAGACTAGCTGACTGCCATGGCATCAGCTAATGGGGATCTTTCCGAATAACCAAATAAATAAACAACAGCCAGCAGAGCATCTATAATCTCTCTCTATCTCTTCCTCTGGAGGAAGGTCGCACCTGAACTCCACAGCTGAGCTGAGGCACAGAGTGTTTAAGTTGGAGACAACACTCTGCTCCAACCCTTTTGCATTATATTATATAGTGTATATACGTATGCAGATTTCCACTGTTTGGCCCATGCTTAGAACGGGGATCGCTTTCCAGGCAAAAATTACCCTACGATCTATCACCGTGATGTCACGGGGATGTCCCTCACAGGATTCCCTACACAGCACTGGAGACCAGACTTTGTTTGTTGTGGAATTAATGTCGCGCTGCATGCGTGAGTTGGCATTCAGCTCGTCCTGTCTATGACAGAACCACCACCGTCGCATGAGCTGACCCTTCAGCAATACGACAGTACGGTGCGCTGACTGCCTTTCCCAATTCGGAGAGCTTGCTCCGTGACGTCACACGGGATTCCCTTCGTGTCGTCTCAGATCCACACTGTCAGTGTGGAGTTTTGGGAAGTTTCGGAGGATACGCTTGCTCCGTGGCTTCCACCGTCCGCACGGGTTCCACCACGCAGTCTACACCGGAGTGCGTGAACGGTTTTATGGCCGCAATACACTCAAGCGAGCTCTCTCTCACGAGGCGAGCAAAGACACAGCGCTACAGACGCGGAAGTCGCCCCGGCGACAATACGACTGTGTTGTGTGTTGTGTTCAATGCTAGCCTGGCAGGACTGTTGTTTCGCTGCGCCACCGCAGGTCAACTCCAGCCCACGGAATATGCCCCACGGATGCGTGAATTGACGCTACGCCAACAATACACCCGTATGGAGCTCTATTCCGCTGCCTTTAACAAGGGTTACCGATCCACTTGTCCTGCTGTGTCCCTCCCCGGAGGTCGACAGACAGGCTATACACCACAGGACGCGTGAGCTAACGCAACGTCAACAATACGCCTGTAATGGTGTTTTGGCTGGTTACCCTGTTTTTGTTGGTTGTATACCTACAAAGGAGCTGTGTGACAGCAACCCAGAGAGGAGCATCCATGCCAGCTCTCTTAAACCGCATCCTGCAGTAGGTCAATCCGGCTGCCAGAACTCGTGAGTAGCTGCTTTTTAAAATGTCTAAAAAATGCAGTTATTGTTGATAACTTGCTCTGCACTTCTGTCGAGGAGACCACGTCTTGGACTGCTCGGTGGAGATCAAAAAATCAGTGTAATCACGCACACCTGGGCCTTATATACCCGTGCGTGCCAGTACAACTGGTGTGTCTTAAAGAGATATCCACGTCACAAGTGAGGTGGGGTCATTCCCCTTACATATGAAATATGTTGGGTGGAGAGGTAGTCTCGATACGATAGAGAACTTAAACCAGATGACCTGTTCTTTCCTTGAACACATTTGAAGTTGAGTTTCACTCGCACAGAAAACGGGTAAGCTTGATTTCAAATGTATTTATTGTAAATTAAAATGACAGCTTTGCTGTAAACTTATTAAAAAAAGGGTGCTCGTGCATGAGGTCAAAACAAACAATCATTTTTTGGCTCTCCCCCTCGGCAGACGCAGGCGTGGACCTCCACGGGTCAGCCGGCCACGGGAAGGACCAGGAGGAGTATCATCAGGCCGGCGACGGGCCGCTCTGGTGTTGTTGCTGGGGGATGAGCGAGGTGCCGGTGGTGTTGCTGATGGTGGTGTTGCTGATGGTGGTGCTGGAGGTGCGGGAGGAGGTGGAGGGGCTTGGGCCGTCGGAGGAGCGTGCCTCAACGATCCCAAATGAGCGAGCCGCTCCCATGCAACAGCGCAGCGCTCTAGCGCATTAGCGCTGCGCACGAGAGCCTCGGTGGCCCGCTCATGTGAGGCCGCGACCCGTCCCAGGGTGGTCTCTAGCATTTTGAACCCCGCCTGCTGCATGTCCAAGAACGGGCGATCCCCGTCCCTGGACAATGCTCGATGGGGTCCCCGCCTGAGACGACTCGCGGCCTCGGTCGCTGCCGGAGGCCCACTCCCCGACGGTCCTTCCCCGGGATCCACCTCCTCCTCCTCCTCCTCTCGCTCTCCCCCCGCTTCTGCTGGCTCCGACTCGCCAACCTCCTCCTGGTCGGATTCAGCAGCTACGCTGGAGGCGGCCGAGGAGCCATCTGTGGAATTACCATTGAAATTAGCTGCATTGTTTGACTGCATTCGTTGCAATAAATTACAGTTTGGAGATGTGTGTGATGGTGTCTCATTCCTTTCCACTGGGTAAATGTTGTAGGCTATGCATAGGATCCACATGTGAAGTGAGATTGGCTATTATTATACTATTTATTAGCCATGCTATGTTACCGAGATGTGTATTCTCCCACATTACACCACCTGGTGTAGCATGCAAATTAAAACTGAAGGCAGCAGTTATAATCCAACGAAAAAATAAGGAATTGGGATAAAATAACCCCACGAAAAAAAACCTCAACACATGAATCTTCTGAAATCCAATTGTTAAAAAGAAACTGATGCCTTAATTCCACTCTTTTTGGACTTATAGCCAATAACCCGTTTGATATTATTTCATTTCAAAATATATCTAGCCATTTCCACCGTGTATACGTGTAGAATTTACTACTATTGCAGTCCAAAAGCGTGTGGTTATTATCTTCACCAATTATTCTTTCGTTTTGATAACGAAATAACTGCCTTCAGTAGTTTTAATTTCATGGAATTGCGTGGCATGTGCCTACACTCGGCCATCATAAACCAGGTGTTAATTTGGGAGAATGTCCCCCCCCCCCCAATAATAAGTGGAATTGGAAGGAAATTGAATTACCAGATACCCCGCCGACCTCAACCCCACCGAAG
The DNA here is from genome assembly GCF_951216825.1 of Electrona antarctica. NCBI lineage: Eukaryota > Metazoa > Chordata > Actinopteri > Myctophiformes > Myctophidae > Electrona > Electrona antarctica. The sequence continues at coordinate 24,633,612 of NC_136803.1, read as the reverse complement.
CCCTCTATGCTTTCGGCGCAGAGGGTAGAGGCGGCGAGTTCCTCGGCTGAGAACCTCCAGCGTAGCTGTTCCTCCTCCCGTGGCCGACTGCTGCCGCCGGTTTTGGGCGACCTTTGGATTGAATATTCTATTGTCAATTTCAATATAAGGCAATATGCCATGGGGAGCCACCTATTAATCCCCAAGCCATTCTGGTCAATGTCAATATTCCCCATAACACCATCTATACAGTCAACTCAACATACCTTGTGTTTGCCCGTCCTCCGGAGATCAGCAAACCTCTTCTTGACTTGTGTCACAGTGCGGCTGACTCCGGAGGACGCACACGGCCGCCCGAACGGCAGTCCACGCCTGCTTTGCCAGGAGGAGGTTGGGAGGATGGGAAGGTGTCCCATATATGGCCCGTTTACGTCCTGTGACCTCATGCACGAGCACACGTATCTCTTCTCTGGAGAATCGAACAGCCCGGCGGCGTTCTGGTAACTCCGCCATTATAATAGCTTTGCACAGACCGCAGGTGATCACCTGACTTTTAAAGGGAATGGCATGATTGGCTGGAAGGAGAAACGCCCTAAACACTCCCATGACTAATTCAAGGCCGTTTTGCTCACACCACGGGGTGTCGAAAGCGCTTCTTACCAGGCCCATAATTGTAATATGACATTGCCCACGCCTCCACGTCTTAAAAACTGTAATATGATATGTAATTAGATTTCACCTGTGACCTGCTTAATCGGGCCCTTTAGTCTCTTCTTTATCCACGTTTGGGGAATGGGACACACAGGAGAGTTGTCATGGTTGCTTTAATCCTTCTTATAGTAATATGATTTGAGCTTTGCTAGTTTGCTTTCACCTCGTTGAGGTGAACACTGTTGTCGGGATCCGTGGTCGTGATCTAAAGTATAATTGCACGCCGGTGTTTTCATTCAAATCAGCGCAAGGCAAAACCATGCGCTGCTGATCCTAAATCAGTATAATCATCACACGTAACACAGCCGTTCGTGTCGCTGCAACACTAACCTTATCCTAGGTCAGCCTAAATGATCACACTGTAAACCGAACTTTGTTCCCCGTTTTTCTCCTCCGCAGCAGTGCGGAGCGACATTGAGGGGTCGGAAATAACGTGTGTGTCACTGTGAAGGCCGTAGACTACAATGCGCCATTGGACTGGCCCCATGAAGTGAACGGAGTTGGCGTAACTCTGCAAAGTGGTGACGATTTTGACGTAGGCTGGTGGTCTTGCGCAAGAATGTGTTATTTCATAGAAATGGGTATTGTACTGTAAATATGACAGTTGCATGGATGCAAAGTAGTGGTTGATGTCTGGACAGGCATGCTGTTGGTGTTGTGCATGGTGAGATGTGTGCAAACGGTGTGGTTTGGTAGGAGAAGGCGGACAAAGGATGGGGTGTTGCGCTGTCTATTAGGGTGGCAGGATTAGGGCTCTACTTCACGGCACGGCACTCCATCTTTAAGAGTGTGTAGCTGTGGACAAAAGTGGACAAAACCTGCCTACAACCATACAGCGTTTAGAAAGTCATTTAAATAAAGTTATATTTTAAACTTTAAAATGGCTATACAATGTCACGATTACAGCCCACTAAATGTAATGTGTTTTTAAAGATTCATAATAACTATTATTGTGGTCTCATGGATATAGTCCATAATTCCATATTTGCAATATTCTATGTCAAAGGGTTCTATGTCAAAAGTCAATCATCATGGGTGAGAGAGGAGACTCCCGGTCTAGACTAGAGCAATCGCTTCAGCCCAAGCACCCTGTAGAGAATTCCATTGTTCTTTACTGTTTGAGGCTGTGCCAGGTGTGAGAGAAATGTAGCATTCTATTGTCTCAAGGAACTTTCTGGATGTTTCTGAAGACACCAAATGTTTCTTTTCACTCTCTATGTAAAGTCTAAACTCCACCCCTGTGTTCAACTCTGTCTATGCAAAAGTACTATATATTGTCTCAGTAACTGCAATGTTAAACTAGTAGTCTTGGGCAGGCTGGCCACCAAGGTGGTCAGCTTTGCTTGTGCTCCCGTGGGCCACCCATGGCCACGGCGAAGCTCTCTGCTGTCTTTGTCTTTGGATCGAATAAATGCCAAATGGTCAACTCTGGGATCTTCAGTTCACTCTCTCTGCCTGCGTTTCTTCATCTGATGCGTTGACTACAGTTTGCTTTAGTTTAGAGAGTTCATTTCTCTCTAGTTTAGTGAGTTTAGTGAGTTTAGTTGTGTGGAAATACATGACACTATTATTATGTTGCTCTTAACAGTATCCTAACTCCTGTCCCCATGTTTCATTCTTCTGACTGGCTGCTGTTGCTGCTGTAACACGTTCTCTGCATGGAGATTAAATGGATGTTAAGAGACTTCAGCTCTTGATAATAAGCACTGATTCATTTGAAGTGGAAGGAGATCTTGTAGGCCTATAGACAGACCTTTTTTAATTTCTGTGAAGTTGTGTTCTCACATATTATAGTTGACTGCATGAGATTGTCTACTTTCACAATGGAAGAGAGTTAAATGTAATGCCTCAACTCCAACTACAATTCCAAATGCTCGCCAAGGTGGGGGGTCCTTATTAGTTCAAATATGATAATTTTGGGACACACACACGCACACACGTACGCACGCCAGGGAGGAGAGCTTGTAGGCCTACAGTACAGTAGCCTACAGTACGTACAGCACAAGTACAGTACCACTCAGTTCAGACCGGTCAGATTTTTGAGTGGTGTAAACCACTCCTACAACTGGCTTTTTTGTGCAGAAAAAATGAGCATGGTTGCTATGTTCACCCTGTTGTAATGACGTAATGAAATCACACCCAGGTGAACAGGGTGAACATAGCAACCATGCTCATTTTTTCTGCACAAACAAAGCCAGGTAATGAAATCACACCCGGGTGTGATTTCATTACGTCAGACATGATTTCATTACGTCAGACAGACCTTACACCACTCAGTTCACACGGGTGTGATTTTTTTAATATTATTTAGCATACCCAATAGTAACATAATCCATTGCATTGAATCCATCTTCTATGAATTATGTTTGCGATGGTTGTTGAAAACCACCATGCCAACAATCAAAGTAGTCACAAAAAGTGCACAATCTTTACGAATTCCCTACCAGCTAGGACACATTTAATAATGTTGAACATTGACATTGAGTCATAATCAGCAAAAATCTTACACAATCATGATGTGATTATAAATCACAGATAAAAATATAAATAATGGACAGGTATGATTTTCAAGTTAGTTGAAGTTAATGAAACAAGTTGAAGTTTATTGTCATAACAACATACAGTACATAATTAGCAGTCATGAAATGATTGGACCCAAATGGACCCTGACCCCATGAGGATTTTACTTTTATGACCTCAGCGTGCGCACGCACGCACACACCTCAGCATGTGTGTGTGTGTGTGTGTGTTCTAACTGTTCTTGGATGGTACTGTACCTCCTCTCTCTATCACACACACTGATGATTCATTCCACCACACCCTGAACCCAACATAGAGCGGTTCAGTGAATTTGGCCTGGAAGGTGTGCAGGTGAGTGTGAGTGCTAGAGGACACCGTGAAGAAGGACACAGTGCCATCAAGATAGTCAACACGCACTGCTACTCTACTGGAGGGAGAGGAGGGACGGTCAGGGAGCTCGGTTTTCTTCTTATTGTGACACACGGTGTAGGGCAGGCGGTGTTAAAAATGCCGTCGCATTTCAGACTCCAGGACTTCTCGTTGAGTCCAAACTCGCCGTCGACACCCTGTCTGTGGAGGCCTCTGTATGCCACTGCTATCTGAACGCCTCCACTCCACTCGACCACCCAGGAACAGCGTTTAGTCACGGTCAGCCTCTTTCTACACATCACCTGCCTCAAGTCTTTAAATCTGTCCGGGTTAACAGTGTACTTCTGCTCCGCACTCGTCCATGTCACTTTCCTGTTGTTCTCAGACAGAAAGGTCTTTGTGTGTGCCGTGTTTGGATCCAGTGTGAGTTCACACACATCTGATGAGAGAACAAGACGGTGAACATTAAAATCATCACGCGCGCAAACGCGCACACGCACACGCACACGCACACACACACACACACACACACACACACACACACACACACACACACACACACACACACACACACACACACACGCCCTCGTCTGAGTCAACCAGTCCCCTTTCCTTTGAGTAGTATTTTAAACACCCTGCCACCACCAACGCTGCTACTCCTCTAAAAATAATAATAATTGAGCTGCACAAGGACAATAAAAGCTCACCTCTGTGTGGATCCTTGCCAGCACGATCCTGTTGAACACAGTCATGTTATTTCATTTCAACAACATGTACAGTATGGTATTGTATTGTATGAACTCTATTGAACAAGTAATTCTGATCAACAACATCATGTCTTGAAAGAGGGAGGAGATATGACAAAGAAAGCCATGACAGACAGACAGACAGACAGACAGACAGGCAGACATCAGTGAGTGAGTGAAAGAGTTTATAATGCGTCATGTATTCTTTACCAGCTCCTTTTGCACTTGGAAGACGGCCTCCCATATCCCATCCCTGTGCTTCTTATACAGGCCTTCTGCCACAGCTTTGCAGTCTGGGAACAACACAGGCACACAGTTGAGTAACAGTTGAGTGCAGTAACTATACGTTTTTGGACACACCGACTTATTTGTAGCCCAAAGGTCGAATTAGAGTTCGTGATTTTGAGGGATAAACAATTACCTCAAGAACATAATTACAATTCGTGTAATATAACTTATTGTACATTTACCCCACTACATTTATTTGAAAACTTTAGTATAGTTACTTTGAATATTATTACAAAACATACATTAAACACAATGCGTTGCGAGCTTTTTAATAGCTCGCAACGCAAACAAATATAGCCAATATTTTCGTACTTTTACTAGAGTACATTCCGTACTTTTACCTGTAACAGAGTACTTCTACATTGCAGTATTGATACTTTTACATTAAAGGTATAATCAGTGATTTCACTTATTTTTTCTTATTTTTTGGATAATCCTCCCTACTATAAAGTGTGCTGACCATATAAGGAGTTCCTCCATGTCCCCAGTGAGCCCCTGGGGTCAAAAACCCTAGTTTCGGTTTGGGCTTTGGGTGGCAAAGCCTTCATCCAATAAGGATGAGAGGGGCCTTCCTCCAATCATGATCGAGGGGGGCGGGCATTGGTGCACGTGCTGTTGGTCTGTTGTACTTCCCCCACTGTAGAGCGTGTGCATGTGCACATCTTGTTACCGGGTGGACCGGGTTTTTTTCCAACTCACCCAAATCACTGAATGCTCCTTTAAGTAAACAAAAAAGTAGTACTTTTTCCACCACTGCCAGTATCTCTACAGGTGGGAGGTATAAAACTACTTTCCAAGTGATGGTTGTTGCAGGTCAGTCTCCTCACCTTTAAAACTGGGTCTGTCTTCCTTCTTTTGGCTCCAGCACCTCTTCATGAGTTGTAGCAGCTCCTCCAGCCCTTCGGCCTGCATTCCATCAATATCCTCTAGGGGTGGCCGTACTCCCTTACAGACATTACATTTAAAATAGTAGTTTTTTTTTCAACCAATGACAAAGCTTCTAGGAACATCTTTGAATGCAGATTGCGGCCCCTAGATGTGTCACAGAGACTAATTTTTTTTGGGAGCGTTCTACCCATTGCTGGCTGTCTGAATAATAATAATAAAAGTAATTCAAATACTTGCTTATAGCAGCTTTAAGGAGTTGTGTCCACCAAGACATTTTGGGTAACACTTTAGTTAATGTTGGGTCTATAATGCATTCCTAAAACATTATAACACTCATTATAAATGTTTATAATCATGTATGACAACTCAAAATATTATTTATAAAGTATTATTAAGTGCTTATAACACATGGCCATAACTGTGCTCATAACGCATGGTACCATTTAAAATGCATTATAAATTGATTTATAATAATGATGCATTACAGACAGACAGTTAATGCATTACAAGTAAAATGTTACCTGGTACTAAGTTTATAATGCATCATAGCCAGGACTTATACATCACATTGATATAACTTATAAATACTTCCTAAACCATGCTATAAGTTCTTATGCATAATTATACACACATAATACGTATTTTAATGCCTTATCAGTGCATTATAGACCTGACCTTAAATGACAACTCCAGATAAAATAACATAGGCTCATTTTCCTACATATATTGATCCCAAATGACTTGCCTTGGGGGTTTATTTAGCAGAAATTCCCCTGTCGTCCAGTTTCCTCAGCAGCCCTCATACATAGAGTAACATAGAGTGGAGCACATAAGCATATATTGCTTTTACACTATTTGTTGGGTTCAAAAGTGATTTTGAAAAGGGAAAAGTCATTACAAACACATGCATTCCTTGGTTGTCCCACACGAGCCATGCACCACAGTCTGCTAAACAGATGTTATGTTGTTATTTGTTTTGCCATGTCTTGGAAAAGACGCGCTGTGATTGTAGTCAGTACAGTCACTTTGATTGGCATTTGGCACTTGGGACAACCAAGACATGGATGTGTTTGTAATGACAACTTCTCTGGAAGACAACGAAGGAGAAAGAAAGAAAAAATACAGAAGACGAGAAAGATAATTACTCACTTAAAATGCTCCACACCAGTATCCCGTAACTAAAAAAAAGAGACATTGATCATCATTTAGCATACATAGTCCACTTATCACACATGGGACACACTGGTTGAATTTCGGTCCCACAGAAAATGGCAAAGGGAATGATAAATACCTGTAGACATCAAAGGCAAGGGTGGCCCCCTCTGACCCCGAGGCCTCTGGAGGTGCGAAGAAGGGTGTGCACGCCCCAATGAGATTTTTGGCCGTCCTTATGTCTTCAAACCTGGCGAGGCCAAAGTCAGTGATCTGGATGAATAACGGAGAGAAAAATGAACAGAGGGAGAGAGAGGGGGGGGGGGGTAGGAGGAATAGACAGAGGGTAAAGGAGAGAGAGCAAGAGTGAATGATGATGTAACAGTACTGCGAGTCTGCGACCAGAGCCATCAAATAAAAGAGTTATGATATTGAGGAGGCAGAAACCGAGTGCTCGAGCGCTGTTCGTGCTGCCTGGAGAGGGACAAGCTGGAGTTTGAAATATATATTGTTTTCAACGACGGCGGTGCAAATAAGAGCAATTTTAGGCATGGGTGCAACATGTCAACTGTAGTATTGCTGTTGCCTGAGTCCAATGTATTTCTGCCTACTTCCGGTCCAGGACTTGTCCCTATTTGTTGTCCCCATTCTCAATAGAAGTCTATGTGGCCCAGGCGGTGGCTCTGTCTTACTCTATGGCTCTGTCTGCGACAACAGCCAGGCAAGCTCTATCACATTATCAAGTGGCTGCTTGAACACGCACCTTTTGAAGAGTTTCTACCCGGCTACCATCAGACTGTTGAACCAGGACTGGACACTGCCTTGTTCAACTGTGTGTCGTGTCTCACCACACCTCTCAGCCATTATAAAATACAAGGTAGCCTCAAAATTCTTGTGGCTTATTGCTTTAGTCAATTGTGTCTATAAATTCAACCGTTTTCTGCAGCTCAAGCCACAATACCCCCCCCCCCCCATCTCACACATACACACACACACACACACACACACACACACACACACACACACACACACACACACACACACACACACACACACACACACACACATTTCATTTTATAGTTGTATTATGTAAAAACAAGAAATGATGACAGTCAGCTGCTTTTATATTTGCGGCGGTGGTGGTCCACAGTAAAAACTAGAAAAAGTGCCCCTCGGGGCACAGGTCTCCACCAGGGCAGGTCAGGTTGTGGCCTCCTGGTGGTGCTATAATAGGCCAATATGAAAAGGGTGACATTTCTTCTTATGCCTTGGATGGCATTTGGATGATTTGAGGGATTTTGTTCCAAATGTGTTTTGCAAAAATCCACCTGTTGGTGGCGCTATAACAGGCCAATGTGAAAAGGGTGGGATATATTCCTCAGCCTAGTAGGAAAGTCCAGGAAAGATCCTACGAACTTTAAAAGCCAATGTTAGCCAATTAGGATGGAATCTGAAATATCGGACAGATCTGTCTTGAACACACACGGACTCACGCACACACAGAGTGCGAAACATACTCTCTGCCCATGCCTTCGGCCTGGTGGAGACAAATTATTATAATAATTAAATGGCAGATGTACAAGCTCCCAACCCAACGTGTCGATATATGAATATGATGCATTGTGAGCTTGTAGATATAGGCTATTTTAACTATTGTATTCTTTTTTTATTATATATTTGGTAAAGGAATGGTTTTGGTCATACAAGGTTTCCATCTGACAGCATGGTTCTGTATCGTATCAGCAGTATTCCATTCAAATTGGCTACTATGAATTCCACAGGCCTGGGAATACAACCTGACCTGGCGGGGATATGCGGCCCGGGGTCCGGCCGGCTACTTTCTGCTTAATATGGTATGGATATAGGCCTACATACTGTTGACATTTACAACTTTATCAACAAAAATACTTATACATGCAATGATGCACAAATAAATTGCATTAAACAGTGCTGCCGGGTGGGTCTTTGCGCCACCGCTCTGGCATTGGAAAATGCTTTGAGGTCCAATGTTAGGCTGCCTCCAATCTGAGAACCCATCGGCAAATAAAGGAATAGCAGCGCCCTCTTTTTCCTTGAAATTGGACGTGAGTCAACAGTCTGTCTTGAGAGGCTGCCTCAAAAAGGTCAGAGACTGTTGCTTTATTTTATTGTTTGTTATTTATGTATACAATACTGTCCGTTTTGAGATGCTGCAGTGTGTGCAGTTCAGATTGTTGATGTTGAATCCAAAATGTGGAATATGCAGCACAAAAAGGCTGATGAGAGACTGTTGACTATTTTTGTTTTATATCCTGCAATTATTCAGTTTGGCTGATTGGAGACTTCTTATTCAAATGAATTGGATTCAGTTGTAAAAGGAGCTGGCTAAACAGCTTCTTTTTGCGGGTGGAAGGGGCCCGGTTGAAAAGTAATATATAAAGTAATGTGTAACAGTATTACTATTGATTCCAAGTAATAATAATAAAAGTAATGTAATGTAATATTATTACTTTTTCTAAGGAGTAGTAAGTAAAGTAAAGATATTACTCTCCTAAGTAATATTGCCCAAAACTGGTTGTGCAGGCCCCACAGCTTTCGGACCTGCTAACCTGCCTGCTCAGAAAGGCTTTAAATACCCCTGTCACTTAACCTCTGCCTCCCTCTAGGGGTTACATAAAGATGGTGCTGGAAGCAGCAGGATGTTTTTGAATGTGGAAGACATAAGTGCTGAAGAACTGGACAACACATTGAGAGAGGGGTTTACCCTGACTCAGCCAAATGCGGCTTAAGAATAGAACGGAAATATCAGTATAAGGGGAAAGTTCGGGTGGGCACTGTAAATATGATTCACTGAGGATGCCAAAGTAGACATTATATTCCCAACCTGTGGAGGGCAGTAATACGCCTCGCGGCGTCCACACTGCCGGAAATCCAAAAGAAGAAGAAGAAGAAGAAGAAGACTGTTACCCACAATGCAGTTGTGAAAACAACATGGCGGTGTGTTGACTGCGCGGTGGCATTTTGATGCACACTTTTGCATTTCGGGAAGTTTAAACCAAAGATTCGACATCGTTAGTCCCCCCCGCAGGGTACCGGGATCTGGGTTGACACTTTAACAAACAAAGAAAAGTAAAAACGTGTCGTTTCAAAACAGTGTGGTCGTTAAGCAGCAGCAGGACGTTTGTTAGCAGCTCAACCACTGAAACACAGCAGGTAAACTATTCACGTTGTGCTTCATTCGTTTGTCTTTGTTTGACTCGTCTTTTAAGATGGAACATCAATCGTATTTCTCTGCTTGCTTGTAAATGTGCTCATAAACAACCAGTAGTTACCCCAGTAAAAAATAAGGTATTTTCTTCTCCTTTCTCCCTCTGTTTTTGTCACAATCTTGGTTAACTAGTTACTTAGATTATAGGATACTTAATTAGCCTATATTATTACATTGTTACATTTCTCTCAAACGCTACCCACCGTTGACTGTCATTGTAACAATGTAATGCGGAAGTGCTCATTCTATCTCAATGGAATAGTTCCAGCCATTGGAGCAATGTTTGGAACTATCGCCCATAGGTACCCGCTTTGCGGCGAGATCAAAGCGTGTCACCACTCTCTTACTAGATTACTCTGACACAGACTATGCGAGATATTGTCATTGTAGTTCTGCATGCACTTTTTACTCTTTGTACAATAGAAAACAGACGTTCAACAGTACATGCGGTCATTGGCAGTGTAATTAGTGCCCTTAAGAAGTAATGTACACTCACTGGCGAAACGGCTGATCATGCATCAAATTAAATACCTTCACCTTCTCCCACTGAACCCCACCCCCTGGCTCTCCTTGAACACAAAGGCGTTGCATTTGCATGTCTATGGGAGGGTCGCGCCACGTAATGGACATGCCCGTGAATGGCACGTGATGACGTCAACATGGCTTTGCATATTTGCTATAAAGGTTCAAAAGTGCAAACAGTGGTGTGTGTGCTGTGGATTTTTGAGTGGTGCAACCACTCCTATAGACAGCTATCTGGGTCCCTGGGTCTGTCCCTGGCTGGCTAACACGCACACACACACTCTCTTTAATATGATGATTTGGGGTGTTACAGTAGGCTACAGTACAGTAGAGTAGAGGGATCCCTACACGGTCATTTCTCAACCATTTCGGACGCGGGTGGCTCGCCGGAATTGGGCCGGCACCCTGGCCACGTTCCTGGGGGTCTGGATGTTCCGGAGACCCCCACACGGAGTTGCACCACTTACTTCACATGGGTGTGATTTTTTTTAAACTAGCGGAGCTGCATGTGCGACATCATGTCGCACATGCAGCTTAGAGGCTGGTCAATTGGTTATTTTATTTAATGAAACATATGTGTACGTATTGAATGAAAAATATGAATTATGAACCTACAGTGACTAGTCCAGTGTGGTGCCGTGACATTGAGTGATTTGATTGAATTGAAATATGTATTAACAGTTTGCAGAATTACAGTACATTTCAAGCACAAACTCAATACAAAGACTGTTAACTGTGAGTGGACGACCCAATTAAGCTTTTTTTTTAAGTTTACAAGAGGGTCCACCTTGTTCAATTCATCAAAACATTTAGAGACGTACAAATAGACACTTCTATATAGTCAAAGAACAGAACAGGAATTAATCATAAGGGAGACACAAGTCCAGTGGTGCTGCAGAATACTTTAATATTTGGAATGTATCAATGTCACTTCAGTTTAACCACTAAACCCTTTATACTTGGACCACCAAACCTAATATATGGACTCCCAAACCTAAAATAGCCGATCTACAAGCTCACATGTAATATGTAAAATATCAAATTGTCCCTAAGCAGCCATTTTAATTGAGGCAGAAGTGAGCCTTTAGTTTGCTGAGTGAATGTGTGGCATTATTTATTTAGTATTGTCTTTCTCATTTTTGTAGTGCAGATGAATTTGATAGGAAATGTTAAAATATATTGAATTCATTTTGGTTTAAATTGAACTCTAAGGGCAGTATTATGCTTGTCTTAAGTACCAGGTCTTATGACTTAACTTAAGACCTGGAGGCGTGGTCAATGCTGTTTGGCCACTCAGAATAGCCAAATGGCATTGATCACGCCTCCAGGTCTTAAGTTAAGTAATAAGACCTGGTACTTAAGACACGCATAATACTGCCCTAAATGTTAAAACAGCTAAGATGAAGCTGAATGATAACTAAAACATTATTTTCTGTTGGTGATTTCCACAGAGCACCACAGAAGGAGATCTCACGCCATCAGGAGAGATGACCTCCAAAAGATATTCAGCACTGGACCAGGGACTGTTTCATGCAAAGCTGCAACCTGTATTAAAGTTGTACAGGATGGGTATGTACTGTTTTATTTATAGCTAGTTAAACATGTGAGCCATGAGCTATTGTACATTTAATCGCTTCCATAGCGACAATCTGCCGAAATCTCTCACGGCCATGTCTATTTTACATCTGGGTGGCTGCACAAACATTGACTGCCAACAACGGCTATTTATATGTATTTATGCAGTTAAGCATTTCCAACGCGTTTCCAACTCTTAACTGCCAAAGACGGTGCTTTACATTCAAAGTTCTTTTCAGTGGTTTACCATAGATGGCGCTCTTCGCTAACGTATTAATGGCTTTAGGTTACTAAGCGACAGATACAACCGGAAATGCAACAGCGTAACTAGACGTCAGTAGGCCCCTACGCAGGCTGGTCAGCGCCAGACACCACCCCCCTCGCGTGGTCTGCATTTTGGTTTATAAACAGCGGGGCACTGTACAGTAGTTGGGATTTGTGAACAGAGCCGCAGAATCCAGTCTGGACTCAGGATAGCCCACTGCACACTAGGGCATTAACGACTTGAGATTTTTCCAAGTCGACTTGTCAGACAGTAAAGTCGAAGTTGAGTCGATTTATCGTTTTGTATGACGGGGGGGGGGGGGTGGGTGGAGGTGTGCGCGCTCAACAGGGGCGGGTGGAGGTGCGCGCAATACGGAGCCTGTCAAACAAAGCACTGCGCACACAGTGGCCTCTCCAATATGGCAAAGCGCCGATTATCAAAACATAAAACTATAATAGTAAATACTAAACAGTGTGTGCGTCGCACACTGGTACACAGACCAGAAAAGAGAACACAACAGGAGAGGGGGCATCATTGGCACACAGCGCCAGCAGCAGCAGCGCAGCAGCACAGCGGCCCGAGAAGTACACAATACAAAATATAACATTAACACTAGTGGCAGTCATAGGACATAGGTCTATATATTATCATCCCAGCAGCAGTTTGGCACATCATCAGAATACAATCTGCATTACCTTCCACGTGAACCTTCTCCTCCTCCTTCCCCTCCAACTCGATAACGTTCTCATGTTAGTTTGTTACTTATTTTCTGAGCCATGCAAATAAACAACAACCCGCACCGCACTGACCGGAGACGGAGAGGTTCATATGATGTGCCCCGCGCGTAAAGCTAAACCAGAAACAGGAGTCATTGCGTCAGCACGGATGTAGCCTCGGAAAGCCAGACGTTTTATTTCCAGCATGGAGGTGAGGGGGATATCGTTTGGGGATAAAGTTTGCGCGCTTCTATCTGTTACTTCTCTGACGCAGCGCAGTTCAAACTTCAACTTCAGCCAGTCAATAGTGGGACACCGTGCGCTGAGAGCCACATACACAGCTGCAGTTGGTTTTTAATTAAGGGCGCGTTCTGAACTTCTGAATGCAATGCAAACTAATAGACCAATTATTTGTTTACAAACATTGGGACTGGGCGCACGGGTGACTGTTTCATGTAATCAATTCCCAACAGTGTTGCGCACAGAGAACAGCTGATATACAAGCTCACATCGCATCGCAGATGCGACTGTTGTGAGCGTAGAGGTCTGCGTGCGCGACACCATCGCGGGACGAAGCATAAATTATACTTGATGGGCTGCAGGTGCGCGTGCAAATAGGCTCTGCTGCCGTGTTCATGAGCGCACCTCCCGTTCTTATGACAGCGACTGGAGGTTCTGTTTTGAATTGCTATTATTGTTCAAACACAACAGAAACCAAGGATTGACTTCTGTCCGTGACAATAATCAATGCTACAGTTTGAATTCTGTACGCACGCACACAGAGCAAAAAATATGATATGAGAAACTTTTTTTTTTTTTTTTCAACTTTCGACTCCTCCTAATCTGAATCGACTTGTGTTAATGAAATCGATAAATCGATAAATCGATTTTTTTAGTGAATGCCCTACTGCACACTCTAACTTCTGACTTCCTTCACGTTATTCTCCACCAGAGCTGTTGGGAGGCGAGGCACGTGTGTGCCTATGGTGTGTGGCTGTGTGCTAGCAGCAGCCACCACCAGGCTCTGCCAAACGTTGGTCAACTCAACTGTTATTGCTTCGCTGTCTGTATTTATAATTTTATTTTACCGACAGCACGGTTGGGCGGCCGTGTGTCGCCCCCCCTTCCTTCTGGGCCTGCTTGCTAGTTACGCCCCTGCGGAAATGAACCGGAAGTGAACATCAGCGTTCAGCGTTATCAGATTTATAAATATACATTACGTACATCCACGACAAAAATAAATTATGTATTATTCAAGTTCAGAGGAGTTTCTGGTCTTAGTTAATCCTAAACTCCTCTGGGATTTCAATGGTTTCTTTCCAGACTCGGAGGAGTCCAGACAGCAGGCTCAGATGAATTCTCCAGACCCAGCCAGACCTGTTTCAGTGAAACAGGAGGAACCTGAAGAGCAGCCAGACCTCAGTAAGTCTCTCTTTTCCAGCTTCAAGGTGTTGTTCATTGTCACATAACAACAGCTGCTGCTGCAACCGAAACGGCTTGTAAATCCACCGATCAGTTCAATAGTTAAAGTCCATTGAAAATTGAATGGTGGTCTCGGGTGAAGTGGAACGATACAGGAAAGGGGTGTTCCAATATGAGTGTTCTAGAAATTTCTCTAACATGGGAGTGGATGGCAGGCCAGTTGTATTCTCACTGGAGACCTAGCCTGTGCACCATTTAATTTAGTATATATGATCCTGTTGGGAGCGGATGATATTGTTACGTCATGTTGTAGTATTCTTTTGTAGTCGACAGGCAGGAACAACGGGGTGGCAACTTCCTTTTCCCTCAAACCGATTTTTCTCAATAAAAGTTCCGTTAGATTGTTCCTGACTTTACATGACGTAACAATATCATCCGCTCCCGACAGATTTTTGAAACAGAGACCAGGCTTTCCTCCGAGGTGGTGGAAAGCCTGGTGAGGCGAGGTTACTGGAGACCTAGTGGAGAATACTAATAACAATAATTATTATTATTAGGTCTCCAGTTATTAAAGTCCTTATTCACTTGCTGCATTTCAGACCAGTGTGTGGAGTCCAGACTGCAGGTGAAGATGAACTCTCCAGACTCAGCCACGGACGTTTCTATTAAACAGGAACCTGAAGACGTTTCTATTAAACAGGAACCTGAAGACATTTCTATTAAACAGGAACCTGAAGACATTTCTATTAAACAGGAACCTGAAGACATTTCTATTAAACAGGAACCTGAAGACATTTCTATTAAACAGGAACCTGAAGACATTTCTATTAAACAGGAACCTGAAGACCACCAACACCTCAGTAAGTTTCATTTGCTCTTCCTTTTTCTCCTCCTATTTTCTGTTCTGTCGGGCTGCCACAATGTCTTATTTAAAGTTATTTTCACTACAATAACAATGGCAAAACATATCAGGACACTGATAATATGCCAATATGAAAAATATCTCTCAAATTTCATTTAGAAAGATTATTTTCTTATTACCATAAACAAAAGCAACATCATATTTTGCACAAATGCAATGAGAAAGTAAACTTGACAATATAAGTTCTCCATGTGATTTTCTTTACAGTAAGTAGGTCTCAAACAGATTTTCATGGTGTGTCTCTGTAGGATACGAGGTGTCTAGAAATGGCTCTGTGAGTCTGAACTGTGTAAGATGACAGATCTCTGACTATCTTTTAATCAGCTTCTTCATTTGAGGTTTAACCATTTGAACCCTAGTATACCTACAGTATATTGTGGGGGGAACAGTTGCCTGAAATAGTCAATCCACAAGCTCACAACACATTGCAATTAGCTGCAATGTAGGAATTGCTGTTATGTTCTGTTCGTTAATTTGACATGGACATCACAATCACATTAGACGAACCAGATTATTATTATTATTGCTTAAAGTGTATATTGCACGAGTGCTATTTTTCAGCACCTATCTACAGGAGGCTTTTCTAATTGCACTATAGTCGAGTACAAAAAATATAATATATAAATATATACAGTGAGTTGCTGCATTTTGTTGTGGATTATTAATAACTCATATAGTCTTTGAGAAATAATCGAGGTAGAGAGTGGACTGAAACAATGTCACATTTATTACAAGGAGTGGTCTGTACCAGCCCAGGGAAACTTGCACGGATGCAAGCCTCCTGAGCCCTTTACATTTCTCTCTCTTATACACAATGACAGAGCAGAGAATACATCGGAGGTGTGGTCAGTGGTCAGTAGACATGGTCAAACATGGGTCTTGGGTAAGAATAGGTAATCTTGACTGGCAATCAACAGGTGGAAGCCTTGCTTCCTATGCTCTTTAACACTAGCATGCCTGATTTAAAATCTCTACTAGTAAGACGGCTAACGGTCGGGCTGACCGTGTTTTTCGTGTGATTTGATTGGCCATTATCTCCCCCACTCGTCTAATGATTTTCACACCTCCCTGCACCCGTTGACGGCTTGCCATTGTCTTCTAAATGTTACATTCCAACTAATTCAAGGCAGCAGTTTCAACTGACAGCACAACTCAAGTTATTTTTTATTTTTCATTTCAGTTTACCAAACTATAATTATAGTGACGATGTGAGTGCTATATATTCAATATAGCGCTCACATCGTCACTATAATTAATTACCCTTGCACAGCAAACACTGTCCGACTTTATATTGAGACAATAAAATAGGCTAACACACGTTATTGTAACAGCCAGAGCCAGGCACACACAGAGAAATACGACATTAGCGTTATATATTGTCATTTTTATATAGAGGGGAAACATTATAGGGAGGGAGGTCTATCGCGTTGGAATGATTCATGTCATTTTTACATTGTTCGTTTAGCGTGCCCTCCGAAAAAATAAAGTCACAAACAATGTCTGTTTTTTTGGGAAGGCGAAGCCTTGCCTAGCCTTACAGACCCGCTGCCTATGATCGATGTAATTTATATATATTTGATTGATTGTGCCAGCAGAGAGGTCCGTAGCAGAAGGTTTATAGCAGCACGGTTTATATATACACCATAGGATAGATCAAGTCATGTGACGCATCACCGCCACAAATAGTGCTACAGCGTTATCTAAAATGCACTTCCGCATACCTCACCGGCAGTTACTTGGATCCATGAACATATTCTCTCCCTCTCTCTGCGGGGAGAGAGAAAAAAAAGAGAGACGTGATGCATGAAAATCAGTTCCACTGCTCGCGTGCAGAAAAGTTTACAGACAAAGAAGGACGGACAGAACTGTTATCTTTTCACTGACAAAACATTTAGAGGTTGGACTGATTTAAAAAAACTGTCATTTTTATTTGGAATCGCGCATCGGCAAGCATTCTCGCTCCAAGGAAAGGAAATGTCGGTCGGGTCAAACAGACCATGCTATAAACTTTATTATTAAACAACATTTAGTCTATGCTGTGAGTACATTATGTACGTTAATGTAAGTTTGCCTACATGTGGCAGTTGGAATGCAAATGACACATTAGCTTGAACAATGCCCGTCTCCAGCCAGGAGGGAGGTGTGGACAGCACTGCTTGCGGGGGAGAAAGGGTGAGGAGTCTAAGAGCGGTCCCACGGACCGAAAAAGAGCAGACTCAGTAGTAGAATTATGTCTAAAATCATATTTCCAAAACGTTTCAGATGGAAAAAAAAACAGATTGTTTTCAATCGAACATTTAGAAAAAGTCATGCAAGGGGAACTTTCTCAGGACTTCATGGGCCAAGAAAATCCACTTAAAAATTTCAAAATCGGTCAGCCAGACCGCTCCGAAGTGCTAGTGTTAAGGGAGTGTAGTATTCTCATCTTTAAACTCCCACTACAGTTTAGCTGTAGCCTATAGCAGGCTATATTGTAACATTTTGTGAGTTGTCCCGGCGTTAATAGTGAATGTACTTCCCGCTTCCCGCTGATCTGAGCACGCAGGAGAGTTTGTAGGGTCCGATAACAAGAACGCAAGAATACAATTTACAATTTAGGCATTTAGCAGACGCTCTTAATCCAGAGCGACTTACATTAAGCAATAACAAAAGCATGGCATACATCACATATATAAAAAGTAGTTATCATGAATCATAAACTAAGAACGTAACAGTGGAGTATCTATGTTAACTATACATACTATACTATATAATATATTATACATGTGTACTATAAAGTGCTATGACTACATAAAGTGCAATTCTAGAGCTGTCTACGTAACAAGCTATAGGTCTGTTTAAAATACTATCTAAGTCTACATAATGTGCTATCTAAGGGGCTAGGCTAGGGCAAGTGCTACGGGCCATGGTGGAGTCTGAAGAGGTGGGTTTTCAGACTACGGCGGAAGATTGGGAGTGAGGCTGCAGTTCTGACTGTGATGGGAAGTGCATTCCATAGTTTTGGAGCCAGAAGGGAGAAGAGTTTGGGACGTGTGGAGCGTTGTCCCGGCGTTTTTAGTGAAGGTACCTCCAGCTTCCCTGCGTTGGCTGATCTGAGTGCGCGGGAGGGTTTGTAGGGTACGATCATACTTGTGAGATATGGGGGGGCCATGCCTTTGGTTGCTTTGAATGCCAGCATCAGAGTTTTGTATTCTGTGCGGGCAGCGACCGGGAGCCAATGGAGGGAGCGGAGAAGGGGGGTGACGTGTGAGAATTTTGGCTGGTTGAAGACCAAGCGGGCTGCGGCATTTTGGATCAGTTGGAGGGGCTTAAGTGCACATGCCGGTAGGCCGGTAAGGAGGGAGTTACAATAGTCAAGTTTTGACAAGACTGTTGTCTGGATTAGGAGCTGGGCTGACTCCTGGGTGAGGAACGGTCTAATTCGTCGTATGTTGTAGAGTGTAAACCTACAGGATCTAGTGACAGCTGTGATGTGTGTTTTGAACGAGAGCTGACTGTCCAGGACAACACCAAAGTTCCTGGCTGTCGGGACAGACTTTACCTGTCCCTACGGAGATAGTTAGCTCCCGCATAGGGCAGGACTTAGCTGGGAAGAACAGAAGCTCAGTCTTGTCTGGGTTCAGCTTGAGGTGGTTGGAAGACATCCACTGTGAGATGTCAGCCAGGCATGCAGTGATGCGCTCTTCTACCTGGGTGGCAGAGGGGGGGAAGGATAGAAACAGTTGTGTGTCATCGGCATAGCAGTGATAGGATATATTGTGAGCGGAGATGATGGTGCCAAGGGATTTAGTGTACAGTGAGAAGAGGAGGGGACCAAGTACAGATCCCTGTGGGACCCCAGTTTGGAGGGTGCGGGGGGATGATAGCAAACCTTTCCAAGAAACCTGGTAAGTCCGGTCAGAGAGGTAGGAGGAGAACCACTTCAGCGCCGTCCCGCCGATGCCTTGATCAGCTAGGGTGCCTAGGAGCAGCTGGTGGTTCACTGTGTCAAATGCCGCCGATAGGTCTAGGAGAATCAGGACTGCAGAGTGGGAAGCAGCCTGGGCAGCATGTAGTGCTTCTGTGACTGCGAGGAGTGCAGTTTCCGTGGAGTGTGCCTTCTTGAATCCTGACTGGTTGGGATCCAGCAGGTTGTTCTGTGAGAGATGGAGAGAAAGCTGGTTAGAGACAACACGTTCAAGGGTTTTGGAAAGAAAGGAAAGGAGTGATACCGGTCTGTAGTTCTTGACATCTGAGGGGTCAAGAGTTGGTTTTTTGAGGAGTGGTGATACCCTGGCTGACTTGAAGGCAGATGGGACGCAGCCTGAGGTTACTGAGGTGTTGATAATGGAGGTGATGAAGGGGAGCAGGTCAGGTGCGATGGTCTGGAAGATTGGAGACGGGGCGGGGTCGAGAGGACGCAAGCCCCTAAAAAACATGCTCACCCCGGGTGTGGTAGGCTACTTAAAGGAACGCAATCAGGTGTGAATTAATGAGTCATAATTTGCAAGCAGTGTTTGTGGAAACATCCAAGTCATGCAAGGTAACACGCCTCACAAAACCCCAGCCGCCAGACCTCAAACATGTCAATAACACAAAGGCTATACTAGTGCATCGCCATATCATCATTCATTCAAAATGAGGCATTTAAGTGTAAATGACAAATATGCTACAATCAATAATATGGCGTCTCGTTCTTACACCTTTGTTGCCTTACCTCGTCATGGCGGTACCAAAGAAGTTCTGACGACAGTGTCACTCTGCCGAAAGATAAAGTCCACAGCGTGTCTCATCACAATGCACTGCGAGCTTGCTTGTAGGTCAGATACTTTCAGCGAGCAACGCTGCCATAAGACAAAATAAGCCTGAAGTGTAAAGCCAAATATATCCTTTGTCATATCACGGGGTCCCACACCGAAAATAGCCACTCTACAAGCTAATCTGGTTGTCCTTCTTTTTGAATATTTTGCAGGGCCTTTGCTCCTAGACCATAAGGGTCATAACACATTGTATTTGTTTTTTTGTAGACTTTCTGCACGTTCCTGTGTGTAAAGAGGAGGTTCCACCTGAAGAGGAGAGGAGCTCCAGTCTGATCCAGGAGGAACCACAAGCTCCAGAGATGAAAGAGGAACAAGAGGACTTACTTCAAAGACCAGAAGAGGCTGGTGGAGCAGCGTTGACATTACTAGCAGTGAAAAGTGCAGAAGATGATGAAAACAGAGAGACAGAGCCTGTAGCCGGCACCTCAACTGTACACATGAAAACACAAGCTGATGTAGAGGACTGTGGAACATCACAATCAACCATTGACAACCAGCTCCTCTCTTCACACTGTTCTGATTGTGACACTGAAGACATTGATGAGTGGGAGGAGACTAGGGGAGATCAGTCAGCTTTAAACACACTGAAATCACAAAACACACAAAATGTGGGAGGACAGCGCAAGCTGTCCAAGGACCTGAAATCATCAAAACAAACGGACTCCATGAGGAGTCACACAGGGAAGAAACCTTTTAGCTGTACAGAGTGTGGCAAAATGTTTAATCTCAAGGGAAATCTAAAAACACACATGAAGATTCATACAGGTGAAAAGCCATTCTCTTGTACAGAATGTGGTACATGCTTTACTAAGGCGGTTAATCTAAAAACACACATGATGATTCATACAGGTGAAAAGCCATTCTCTTGTACAGAATGTGGTACAGGCTTTACTCGGGTGGGTCATCTAAAATCACACATGATGACTCATACAGGCGAAAGGCCATTTTCTTGTACAGTATGTGGTACAGGCTTTGCTCAGGCGGTTAATCTAAAAACACACATGATGATTCATACAGGTGAAAAGCCATTTTCTTGTACAGTATGTGGTAAAGGCTGTAGTAACACTAGTAATCTAAAAAAACACATGAGGATTCATACAGGTGAAAAGCCATTCTCTTGTACAGAATGTGGTACAGGCTTTACTCGAGTGGATCATCTAAAATCACACATGATGACTCATACAGGCGAAAGGCCATTTTCTTGTACAGTATGTGGTAGAGGCTTTGCTCAGGCGAATCATCTAAAAACACACATGATGATTCATACAGGTGAAAAGCCATTATCTTGTACAGTATGTGGTAAAGGCTGTGTTAACACAAGTCATCTAAAAACACACATGAGGATTCATACAGGTGAAAGGCCATTCTCTTGTACAGTTTGTGGTACAGGCTTTACTCAGGTGAGTAATCTAAAAACACACATGAGGATTCATACAGGTGAAAAGCCATTCTCTTGTATAGTATGTGGTAAAGGCTGTGTGAACATAAGTAGTCTAAAAACACACATGATGACTCATACAGGCGAAAAGCCATTTTCTTGTACAGTATGTGGTAAAGGCTGTGTTAACACAAGTAGTCTAAAAACACACATGATGATTCATACAGGTGAAAAGCCATTTTCTTGTACAGTATGTGGTACATGCTTTAATCAGGCCGTTAATCTAAAAACACACATGATGATTCATACAGGTGAAAAGCCATTCTCTTGTACAGTATGTGGTAAAGGCTGTAGTAACACTAGTAATCTAAAAAAACACATGAGGATTCATACAGGCGAAAAGCCATTCTCTTGTACAGTTTGTGGTAGAGGCTTTACTTGGACGGGTCAACTAAAAACACACATGATGACTCATACAGGCGAAAAGCTATTTTCTTGTACAGTATGTGGTAAAGGCTGTGTTAACGCAAGTAATCTAAAAACACACATGATGATTCATACAGGTGAAAATCCATTTTCTTGTACAGTATGTGGTAAAGGCTGTAGTAACACTAGTAATCTAAAAAAACACATGAGGATTCATACAGGCGAAAAGCCATTCTCTTGTACAGTTTGTGGTAGAGGCTTTACTCAGGCGGTTCATCTAAAAACACACATGAAGACTCATACAGGCTAAAAGCCTTTAGTTTAAGACATAATGATCAGTCAGTCTAATCCAGGATGATTTATGCAAAAGCAGAGGAATTACATGTGTAATCTGACACTATCAACATGACAATAAAATACCCATTAATAGTTTCTTGTGGAGTTTAATTTTTATCTTGTGTATGGATGTTATTTTCTATTCAACATGATGGAATTTTTTATTTTATCTTGCATTATTCCCTCCAGCTCATAGGTTACTGGTAGTACAATATGAGCATCGGTGTGTGTCCACATTTGTCAGTATTTAACAAGTCATGCATTAGCATTCATGCAATAATTATGTTCATTGATATGCAGTAAATGATGGTGCAGTAAAGTGCTCACAAGCTGCTGGGTTTGTGTAGATCAGTTACATCTTATAATGTACCTTTGGACCATAACAAAGCCACATATGCATCACAGTTACGATTCTATTTAACTATCATCGTCATTATTTAAAGCTATATTCAGTGATTTGAGGGATTAGGGAAAACCCCTGTCCGCTAGGAGGCGCCTCCTGAAGTTATTCCTCCATGATACGGAAACAGAGGTTTTTGGCTACTAGCTACCTATTAGCATCGAACATTCGCCATCTTATTGGCCAAGCCCATTCTGAACGGGAACCCCTTTTGGTGTTTTAAGCATTATGCTTTAGCTATTGAAAAATAGCAGATCTACAAGCTCATAGCGCAGCACCGAGTGCTGCACTACGAGCTTGTAGATCTGCTATATCTTTTAAATCATGAAAATGTGGGTGCAAATCTTTGAATATATATTCTTTCAGAGCGTTTTTAACTCAAATCTTTGCTTCTGGGAGGTCCCTGGAACAACATATTTTCAGATTGGTGTCTGTGGCCAAATACAGATAATTCCAGGTGTCCTTGATATGGAAAGGTTGAGAACCACTGACATAGAAACATGGGTTTTTCAGAAAACTTTTAGAATTCAGAAGCCTTTCTTAAAAATCGTCCTCGGGTCTAAATGGGTTAACGTTGTCGCACTGGTGTGATATGTCCCGTTGCACGTCAGCACATGGTGACAAGGCAACGCAAGTGATTCAATTCTAAGGCGCTGTATTGGCATGAGAAATATATTAACATTGTCAAAGCAACTGTCAAAAATATAATATATATAATATAATAAAAACAGCTATGTCACATTGGGTCGTTATGTATTGCTTATGAGTATAAAGCTTTTAGGAATATATAATAATATTTAAGAAATATATTTGTATAGTAGCTTTTGGACAAATAGCAGCATTTCTCTCAAAACAGTAGGCTATACAAAAAAAACTCAGATTTAAAATGTGTTTAAAAAGGTAGCAGTTATGCTTCTGTATGTGAAAGGACGCCAAGAAGTAAAGCGCGAACGTGTGTGTAGATGCAATGAAGAAGAATCCTCACTCTGGTGCAACACATTTATTTTAGTTTCTCAGGATAGGGGAATCTGTGAAACAGATTTAGGTCACACATCAGTTTACATTCAGTGTCTCATTCAGTCTGTACTGCACTGATCTGATCTGAATACTACTACTTGTTTTAGTAATACAGTCCATATACAGTAGATATCAATACCATATAACCTTAAAAGTACAATACTCTTTCTCTGCATAAATGCAACAATTTAAAGTTATACACAAAAACGTTGAACACAGTATTTTCAATAAACACTGTTGCAATAAACACATTACCTTAAGTGCCAAAACCTTCAGTTTAACATACAGTAGGCTACATAACTCAGCTTCAGCAGCAATCTTAGTAAATAGCACTTCTTATGTTGGTTGACTGACTAGAAATATCACAGTCCAAACTTAATCAACTGTTGTGTTGCAGTGTTAGCCTGCCAGTTAGTGCCACTGCAATGCTAAACACCAAGATAATCACAACCCACTCATCATAAAACACTCATCTCATACTGAACTCATCTCTGCCCCATCTGCCCATTCAGATCCCCATTCATGCACATACCACTTGGAAATGTACTCTTTGGTCATTATAGCAGCTCTTACCTGTGAAACAGATTTAGGTCACACATCAGTTTACATTCAGTGTCTCATTCAGTCTGTACTGCACTGATCTGATCTGAATACTACTACTTCCTGTTTAACGTGTGCAAGGCGTATATCCAGAGCTATAAAGGATAGAGACCGAACTGGAAAATGTGGGTATTATTTTTTTTTTTAAATCACACCCGTGTGAAGTGAGCGGCGCTCTTATCATCATTCATCATCATCATGGCCACGGGACGATATTTACAGTAGGAGTTTACAGCACCAGTGGCGTGCACAGATAGACACTAGTCTATCTGTGACCCTTTTGGCAATGTGCCCTTTTGAAAAAAAAAAAAGAAAATCAATTCTTGATAAAAAAGCTTCTAATATATTATTTAGGCCCAAAAATCTATAAATCTCACACTATTAAGGCAACCGGCCGGTTCCACGCGCTGCACAAGGTGCCCTTTTTTTTCACTTGAGCACCTGCCCCTCTAAATGTGCACGCCACTGTACAGCACACGCACTTCTGCACATTTTCACGTGGAAAAGTGGCTTTTACTTTCACACACATGAGCAAACTGACACATGCTACTAGCCAGGATAAGGCACCGATACTGTGATACAGCATATTTATTAGGACTAGTAACAGAAATCTTTTTTGATTCAAATTATTATTATTTTCCCCCTCCTGTCCGAGGAGCCATGATCATCATGACGTAAAATAGACTCTATGCCTGTTTGCTCAGACACTATGATATCAAAAATAATAACAATAAAACCAGAAAGCCCATTGTGGGAGTGTGGGATTTATCACTATCACTCTATCACTAAAGCCTGGTGAAATTCACCTGAACACCTGCCTGTAGAAACAACATGGATGTGGGCGGGGCAACAAAACTACCTTCTAAGATGTCACTGAGCATCCTGAAGCTACCCAAGGAGCTGTATTTACTGTCTCTCTTCAGCTAAGAATGAAACCAGAGCTGTATTTACTGTCTCTCTTCAGCTAAGAATGAAACCAGAGCTGTATTTACTGTCTCTATTCAGCTAAGAATGAAACCAGAGCTGTATTTACTGTCTCTATTCAGCTAAGAATTAAACCAGAGCTGTATGTACTGTCTCTATTCAGCTAAGAATGAAACCAGAGCTCTTTCTCACTGGTGGATTTATTGGCTCTCACAAATAATCCCACAACGTCATGAAGAGTTCATTTCTGGATACAAGGAAAATAAAATGCGTCAGTGTGAACTACACTGCAACCTGGTAAATAAACATGTAGACTTGTTGCAGTGACTGTTGGTCCAGTTGTTGTGCGTGGTGCTACTGCAGTCTATAATCTGATCTCTCTCTTATGATGGCTCGCTGTAGTGTCTGTGACTGTCTGTGTGCAGTCTGATTTGTGGTGTGTGTGTGTGTGTGTGTGTGTGTGTGTGTGTGGGGGGGGGGGGGGGGGGGGGGGGTGTGAGTTTTAAGTTTTAAGCAGCAGCACCATTTAATTTATTTAATTAGCAAACTAGGCTGGATCATTCACTCTCATCTCATAGATAGGCATAGAATTTATATAGATATTCTCACTAGGGAGGACATTCATAGTTGGGGTGGTGCACTGTCTGACGGGCTTCTCTCCTGTATGAATTCTCTGGTGACGTTCGAGAGCACTTTTCATGCTGAACCTAGTCCCACATTGGTCACAGTCATAGGGCTTCTCTCCAGTATGAATTCTCTGGTGTTGTTTGAGATGACGACTCTGGCTGAACCTGCTCCCACACTGGTCACAGTCGTAGGGCTTCTCTCCAGTATGAATTATCTGGTGTTGTTTGAGATGACTGCTCTGGCTGAACCTGCTCCCACATTGGTCACAGGTGTAGGGCTTCTCTCCTGTATGAATTATCTGGTGTTGGTTGAGATGTCTCTTTCTGCTGTAGACATGTTTGAGTTGGGCAGGAAGGACATCTGGGATGGAGAACGAGGAGAGAGAAACAGGCTAAATAAAATGTTTTAAAATAACATGCAAGCTGTGTTGGTATTTAGGGATGGTTATTGGGTACTGAAATTCGGTTCCAAGTAGGAACCGAATTAACACTTGGTTGGTACCGGGTACCCATACAAATAATTCACTTTCGGTTCCGCCTATCGGTTCCTGACCTAAATGTGCAGTCAAGCGCTATTTATGTATTTAACAGCAAACTCCGGTAAGGGACTGATCGTTATTTATGCAGATGTGATTTTGTTTAAAAAAAGAATCTTGATCCAGGCTACTAAAATGTACTCCAACTATCTGTGAGGCCATTCTCACAATCCTACCAAGGTGGTTTTTGTCCTTTATGTTCAGGTTTCCGTACCAACAAATAGCCGTTGCTAAACAGCCGTAATAATAACTATTAAATTAAAGTTTTCAAATAATCAGTCATGAAGAGAGTTTATTTCTGGATACGAGAAAAAGAAAATGCGTCAGCGTGAACTACACTGCAACCTGGTAAATAAACATGTAGACTTGTTGCAGTGACTGTTGGTCCAGTTGTTGTTGTGCGTGGTGCTACTGCAGTCTATAATCTAATCTCTCTCTTATGATGGCTCGCTGTAGTGTCTGTGACTGTCTGTGTGCAGTCTGATTTGTGGTGTGTGTGTGTGTGTGTGTGTGTGTGTGTGTGTGTGGGGGGGGGGGGGGGGGGGTAGTTTTGTGTGAGTTTTAAGTTTTAAGCAGCAGCACCATTTAATTTATTTAATTAGCAAACTAGGCTGGATCATTCACTCTCATCTCATAGATAGGCATAGAATTTATATAGATATTCTCACTAGGGAGGACATTCATAGTTGGGGTGGTGCACTGTCTGACGGGGAGTGGAATGATACGATAGATACCGTTCAAATGGCAGTTACAATATTTACACTAACATGACAGACTCAGTCAAGGTTTAGATTAAAGTCGAATGCAATGATGCAGGAAAGCAATACCTTTGCATGCAAAAAAAACTTGTCAAGTAATAGCTTGTAGACAGGGTTCGGAAGTAACGGATTACATGTAAAAAAAACCCTGAATGGTTCAAGCCCATTAATTAAGATTCGAGTGCCAACCCTAACGAGCGAACATTCGAACCTTGAATGTTTGGGGACAGCCTTACCTGACAGTGATCGACCGTTCTCTCTGCATTGAATCGGCGAAATCATCCTTTGAATAGGGCCAGTATGGCCATACTGGCATACTCACCCTTGGCTGAACATAGCCTGGTCAAGGACTCCCCCTGCTGAACGTGTCATTTCCAACCGAAGGTGCTGATAACGGATGATTTTGCCGATTCAATACAGAGATACGGGTCGAATGGGGTGGTGTGGAGCGCTCAGACGCGGGGACACGGGTGGCCGTGGGTAGTGAGAGTCTGACGGGGAGTGGAATGATACGATAGATACCGTTCAAATGGCACACCAGTAGGCTATGCATTGCTCGCTATATGATGCGGACATAACCATAACTCTACGGATATAATTAACACGCAGCGGGGTAAAATCAACTCCCAACGGCTTCTGAGTTGACCAGTGTGGTCGTGGTATCAAGATCATTTCAAACAACATACAACCAAAGCGTTGATTTCTAAATGCAAACGGATTCAGTCCGCGATTAATTACAGCTGTGGATCGCATCGCGCATTGCAAAGTCAAACTCGTCCGCTCAATCGCGCATATAACAATTGCGCTAGCAAGCTCATGTGTGTGTCTCTGTCAGTCTGTCTGTCTGTCTGTCTGTCTGTCTGTCTGTCTCCGCACTCTTGTCATGTGAGAACGTGAAGAAGAGGCCTACCAATTTGTAGCATACCTTTGGCTGTATACAAACTATACATACATATTCTTTATATTTGTATATGTATTATAATATTAGGGGTTATTAATATAATGATTAGGAATTAATTTGCCTTTTGTGTGAACTGTATAGTCACATCTCTTATTGACCTGCATGGTGCAAATCTATTGCAGGTCTATCATTCAGCATCAGAATTTCTCTTGCAGTTTAAAGCAAATTATGGTAAAGGTTTGAGAACCACTGGTCTAATGCATTTAAAACGGGGGTGTTTCCCCACATGGAAAGGAAATATATATGAACATATACATGCCAATATACGAATATAGCCTATGCAGAATATATCCTGCATATAGGCTATGCCATATCCGGGTTAATAATATGTGCATATACAGTATGTGGATTTATAAAAGCATTTGTCATATAAAGCTCATATAATCATACATACATGTTCATATATTGTAGGATTTATTTTCTAGGTTGGAATGTCTGTATTCCTCTAAATCGATGTAAAAAAAAAGGCCAAATCGACATTAAAATGGCCAAATCTTTTGGCGTTTTTGCTGAACGCATCATGACACTCTTGCCATTTGCTGAAACCTGGCAGCCCTGGCCAGAGGTCAGCTGTCTCTCTCTCACACACACACACACACACACACACACACACACACACACACACACACACACACACACACACACACACACACACACACACACACACACACACAGTTTAATTTAAACCAGAAAAAGTGCCCCTCGGGCACAGGTCTCCACCAGGTTAGGATTTTTTGTTTTTTCAGTCAAGTGGCATTTCTTCCTCAGCCTATAGTGGGAATATGCGTGCACAGTTTCACTGCAATCGGACGCTGCGTTAATGATTTGCGGCATTTTGTACAAAATGGGCCACTCCTCAAAACTTTGAAAGACAATCTTAGCCAATGAGGATGGAATATGATAAATCAAACAGATCCTTGTTGATTACATGACTACAGAAATCATGTAATCAACATCTAAAGGAGTAATGTGTTTTACATAAGTTGGCCTCCTGGTGGGGCTATAAGAGCAGATGTGAAAAATACAGGGCAAAGGTTTTTCCTTGGCCACTAGGGAGTGTGCATACAACGTTTTACACTGATCGGTGCAGTTATAGTTAAAAACACAAATGTCTGGAATGTCTGTATTCCTCTAAATCGATGTTAAAAAAGGCCAAATCGACATTAAAATGGCCAAATCTTTTGGCGTTTTTGCTGAACGCATCATGACACTAAGGTCCTGGCCAGAGGTTAGCTGTCTCTCACTCACACACACACACACACACACACACACACACACACACACACACACACACACACACACACACACACACACACCAAAATTATACTCTCCCCATGCCTTCGGCCTGGTGGAGACAATTAACTACAGTTTGAGTTTAGCGCTAGGACTTCTAGGAGGAAGCATTACTCCGTTACTCCGAGTGGCGACAACATTTGTGTACATGTGCTTTCTGGGTCGCAGTTCTCTGTGCAACATCGCCGCGCTACCTTCACAAAATATTGAACATTTGGTATTATTAAAAAAAAAAACACACACCCGTGTGAGGTGAGGGGCGCTCTTATCATCGTACATCATCATGACTTGAAATAGACACTATGATGTAAAAATAATAACAAAAACACAAGAAAGCCCACTGTGGGAGTGACTGACCCAATAGAGAATTTCATATACATTTTTCCCGTTGACGTTAAAGACCTGTAAGCCTCGGACAAAGACAACTCGTGGTGATAATTCTGACAAATAAAGACAATTAAAAAAAAGTTGGGTCCGAATAAATAATTAGAAAGAAGAAAAAATAGTTGTTTTTCTTCTAATTATTTGTTCGGCCCCAAAAGAAGTGTGTTTATTGTCATGATTTGTCACCATCCGAGTCGTCTTTGTCTGAGGCTTACAGGTCTTTAAATAAATACTCACGTCAATGGGGGAAAATTAATGGGAGATTATCTTCTGGGCCGCTTGTCGTCGGGACTGTGATGCTCTATAGACCCGAAACCAGAGCTGTATTTACTGTCTCTCCTTCAGCTAAGAACGAGGCAAGGTTGTTCTTTCTCACTGGTGGATTTATTGGCTCTCACACAAATAATCCCACAACGTCAAACTATATAACAAAATAAAGCATAAAAACACAAACATTCAGATTATAGAATAAACATATACAGAAGCATTAACATATAACCGAAATAAACAATAAATGACGACAAATCACTGGCACTGCTGCATAAACCAAAGGGAATGATTTATTTAAATGCTCTCTGAAGGGATATCGCTCCGGTTCGGTCTCTATCTTTTATAGCTTTATGGTTACAACTGCTGGTCTGTGACATCACTGAGATGCATTGGCTTGCATCGCCCTCTAGTGGTTATGCAGATTGCACCCACAAGTGTCAGTATAATTACCATTGGTAATTACAAATAATGACATACTCCTCACTAAATCAACAAGTGCACCCTAGACCCTAGATAATTGCAGTGGTATAAAAGGTACATTCTAAAACGGTTAGTCCCAATACTTGATTCTGATTGGCTGGTTACCGTCACGTGACCGGTGTAAATTTCACCGATAACCCACACCTTCAATCACTATATCATTCGCACCTGATTCCGCATCTCTGTAGCTGTACTGGGGAAGGGGAGCGCTTGATTACCTTACAAACCCATGCCGTGCGGGCGTCTAAGCGCCGCCCGGCTCATATGACTGTGAATGTGTGGCTCCAGGCAGCCCCGTAAAGACATCAAGCGCTATTCTCCCGTCACATAGGTGTAATGGAAATTATGAGGTCCCATCATTGGCAATTAGCAGAGGGAGGCGAAGGCATGACACAGCACAAGGAGACCGGCATATGGTCAGCATCGTTCTTTATTCGTTCCTATCATCTCAGTACAGCAGAATCGTAGCATGGTTGCTCATCGTCGTACAGTCAAGAGTGAAGCATCACCCCGTTCCTCCCCAAGTTGTCCCTTTCCCTCCCCTTTATTTCCCAACCACACACCCCCCAAATTGACAGTCAGTGACAGGTGTTTTATTCAAATACAACAGGACATGGACAGATAATAACAGGTGGTCATACAACATCTCCGTTTATGGTCGGAGTTAAGCAAGCAGGAAACAACATGCTATTCTCATCCAAGCTAAGATGAGAGAGCACACCACTAGCAACACCTTTGTTGACAATGGTCTTCGTGAGCATGGGAATGCAGCTGTCAGATTGACAGCTGCATTGGTAGTCTCCTTTTTGCTCTGACAGGAATAGTTACCCCAATGTGTATTTGCTGACATGGTGTTTTACAGTAGGATGGAAAAATGAGATGTATATATCTATTTGGCAATAGTAACACCTTGGCTGCCTGGCTTGGAAACTGATTCAGCTGTCAGGTGACAGCTGTCGGTCAGTCCGAATGCGTATTTTGTGATAGTCCATCCTATTTGACTGAAATGAAATACAATTATAGTTCTTATTGAATAGTAGAATTGGCATTCTAAAACTGCCATTACAATCCACCGCTTTATATATGAAAATTGATACCTTATTAATTTACATGGCCCAGGAGATTTTTTAGAATGACAAATATTGATGATTAAAACTGTATGGCTAGATTCATGTTTGATGACAGTGGTCAGATAAAGAAGGTTTCGCTATTAAGAAATTAAAAAATTACTGGACACATCTAGAATCAAGAAAAAAAACACATCTATAGTTAAATTAGGAGATAGTGAACACATCTAGTTAAATTTAGGAAGATAGGCACATCTAGAATCAAGAAAAAAACACATCTATAGTTAAATTAGAAGATAGGCACATCTAGAAGATCTTGTAGATCTGCTAATTTTCGAAAAGGTAGTTATTCTTTGCTCCGTTTCCAATACTATTTGTTGGTAAAGTGTAATTCCACACTACACGTACCTATAATAGTTTAGTTAAGAACAAAATTAACTGAAATGATTAAACTTACAATTAGGGTAGGATTTACATTCAAATGGAAAGAATTAAAATGGATTCTATTAGGATAGAATGTAAACACTTCAACAATAAAATAATTGAATATGGCCACTGTTAGTTCACTTCTCAGGCTGTTTTCACACCCGAAAATAAATAAATAAATAAACTGACCGTGACCAAATCCTGTAGTTTAGGCTCTCTGCTACTTTTAACTCAGTCACCCACAAACACACAAATACCTTTCCTCCCCCCCCCCCATTCTGCCAGCTGGACAGAGAAAGAGAGAGAAAGGAAAGCTGTAAATCAGACATTTGTTTTTTCCAATATCGAATTAATTCAAATTAAACTGTTGCTAATGTGAACAAGGTGAGGTTTTCTCTGTCTAAATATTATCTCCATTCGTTCAACATTTTCTGTATTATATTACTTAAGTTAGCGTTCAACCAAAGAATATCTCATATTTATACCAGTGACTTTCTGATAAGGGACGTTCAACCCGAAACTGCTTTATATCATGTATTACTATACTGATAAAGGACGTTCAACCTTGAAGAGAAAGGAACTATTTAACTTTCGTAAGCTCACTAGATTCGATTTTTTGCAGATCTCACCCCGAAAATAAATCCTTTCTCTCTGTTTTCTATACTAAAGGCCTAGTGCTACCTAGTAAATACCAGAATGACAGGAGATAAAATAATATTAGACGTTTAACCTTGTTAAACCATCATAAATGATTGATTTCACACTATTGATTTAACACCTTGAAACACTCACTGTTGAATAATTACTTAGATCCATATTAATTTATTTGCAAAACTATAAATGTATTCCTTTTAACTAACCCACACATAGGCTGTACTAATGACCCCTCCCCCTCTTGCCATTTTGGGCACGGGGTGTTAAATGAAGAGTTCCTTTAGTACAGTATATGTGCGTGGAAATGAATTCCAATATCTTATCATCCTATTTTAGGATTTTCTAACATTGTTGTTCTTGCCTACACTTTTACAAATTTTAGATTGGAGTCTAGTTAGATTAAAATTTAGATTAGATTTTTAGTAGTTTATCAAAACTCTTGTAGTTCACTACTTGCACATGTAAGACTAAATAGATTAAATCACATAGGGTAAATTACAAACTAAAGATCTAGTTATTTTCAATTGTATTTACCCTTTCGTAGTTTGTTTTCTTTAGCCAAAATTGATTTGCTGGCCCGTCGTTGCTGTGCGGCGTAATACAGCAGCATGGTTCAGTGGACACCAACGTTTCATATGACCTGTCTGGCCGCAGTAATAGCACAAGTCGTTGACAGGAATGGTGTTGGCTGCGCTGGCTTCATCCTCTCCCATGTGGCGTGCGTGGTTTAGTTGCCGTCTTCTTCTGTCCTTCCTTTCCTGGAGTACAGCATCAACCCTGGCTCGGGTTTGTACTTGTCCTCTCACTGGTCGGCTGTGGTATGGTCCTGGGTTGCCAGGCTGGTTACGCCAGGCTTCCCACGGCGGTGGGTGTTGTCTTGGTCTTGGGGTAGGCTTGCTGATGTGGTCTAGCTGGAAGCCGCTCAGTTGATTGGTCATTTCTTTTCCTCTGTGTTTGGTCATTTGAAAGTCTGGTTCTGGCTGGTCTCTGTTGTGGTTGCGGTCGGCATAATAGTTGTTGTTTGGTAGGGACACGTGGAGTTGTGTGTCTCTTCTTTGGTCTGCGCTGGCTTCATCGTTGTAGTTGGTTGTTTCGGCGTAGTTGGCTTGGTCCGGGTGGTTGGTTGTGTTGGCGTGTAGTAGTAACACCGCAGTTTGAAGTTCTTGTTCCAAGAGTGTCACTCGTGACTCTGCCTGGTCCATTAGCTCTTTCTGGTCCTCCAGTTGGAGTCGAAGTATCGCCTCCCTTTGCTGTGCGTCGCTCATTTCTTGTCGAAGTTTCTTTCGGCTCTGCTTTGCCCCCATCTTTAAAATCGTCGGGTTTTTTTCCAAGTACTCATCTATGGTGAAGACGAAATATCGGCCCTGCGTCACTGCGTCATTTGTTATGGAAATTATGAGGTCCCATCATTGGCAATTAGCAGAGGGAGGCGAAGGCATGACACAGCACAAGGAGACCGGCATATGGTCAGCATCGTTCTTTATTCGTTCCTATCATCTCAGTACAGCAGAATCGTAGCATGGTTGCTCATCGTCGTACAGTCAAGAGTGAAGCATCACCCCGTTCCTCCCCAAGTTGTCCCTTTCCCTCCCCTTTATTTCCCAACCACACACCCCCCAAATTGACAGTCAGTGACAGGTGTTTTATTCAAATACAACAGGACATGGACAGATAATAACAGGTGGTCATACAACATCTCCGTTTATGGTCGGAGTTAAGCAAGCAGGAAACAACATGCTATTCTCATCCAAGCTAAGATGAGAGAGCACACCACTAGCAACACCTTTGTTGACAATGGTCTTCGTGAGCATGGGAATGCAGCTGTCAGATTGACAGCTGCATTGGTAGTCTCCTTTTTGCTCTGACAGGAATAGTTACCCCAATGTGTATTTGCTGACATGGTGTTTTACAGTAGGATGGAAAAATGAGATGTATATATCTATTTGGCAATAGTAACACCTTGGCTGCCTGGCTTGGAAACTGATTCAGCTGTCAGGTGACAGCTGTCGGTCAGTCCGAATGCGTATTTTGTGATAGTCCATCCTATTTGACTGAAATGAAATACAATTATAGTTCTTATTGAATAGTAGAATTGGCATTCTAAAACTGCCATTACAATTTGTTATGGAAATTATGAGGTCCCATCATTGGCAATTAGCAGAGGGAGGCGAAGGCATGACACAGCACAAGGAGACCGGCATATGGTCAGCATCGTTCTTTATTCGTTCCTATCATCTCAGTACAGCAGAATCGTAGCATGGTTGCTCATCGTCGTACAGTCAAGAGTGAAGCATCACCCCGTTCCTCCCCAAGTTGTCCCTTTCCCTCCCCTTTATTTCCCAACCACACACCCCCCAAATTGACAGTCAGTGACAGGTGTTTTATTCAAATACAACAGGACATGGACAGATAATAACAGGTGGTCATACAACATCTCCGTTTATGGTCGGAGTTAAGCAAGCAGGAAACAACATGCTATTCTCATCCAAGCTAAGATGAGAGAGCACACCACTAGCAACACCTTTGTTGACAATGGTCTTCGTGAGCATGGGAATGCAGCTGTCAGATTGACAGCTGCATTGGTAGTCTCCTTTTTGCTCTGACAGGAATAGTTACCCCAATGTGTATTTGCTGACATGGTGTTTTACAGTAGGATGGAAAAATGAGATGTATATATCTATTTGGCAATAGTAACACCTTGGCTGCCTGGCTTGGAAACTGATTCAGCTGTCAGGTGACAGCTGTCGGTCAGTCCGAATGCGTATTTTGTGATAGTCCATCCTATTTGACTGAAATGAAATACAATTATAGTTCTTATTGAATAGTAGAATTGGCATTCTAAAACTGCCATTACAATCCACCGCTTTATATATGAAAATTGATACCTTATTAATTTACATGGCCCAGGAGATTTTTTAGAATGACAAATATTGATGATTAAAACTGTATGGCTAGATTCATGTTTGATGACAGTGGTCAGATAAAGAAGGTTTCGCTATTAAGAAATTTAAAAATTACTGGACACATCTAGAATCAAGAAAAAAACACATCTATAGTTAAATTAGGAGATAGTGAACACATCTAGTTAAATTTAGGAAGATAGGCACATCTAGAATCAAGAAAAAAACACATCTATAGTTAAATTAGAAGATAGGCACATCTAGAAGATCTTGTAGATCTGCTAATTTTCGAAAAGGTAGTTATTCTTTGCTCCGTTTCCAATACTATTTGTTGGTAAAGTGTAATTCCACACTACACGTACCTATAATAGTTTAGTTAAGAACAAAATTAACTGAAATGATTAAACTTACAATTAGGGTAGGATTTACATTCAAATGGAAAGAATTAAAATGGATTCTATTAGGATAGAATGTAAACACTTCAACAATAAAATAATTGAATATGGCCACTGTTAGTTCACTTCTCAGGCTGTTTTCACACCCGAAAATAAATAAATAAATAAACTGACCGTGACCAAATCCTGTAGTTTAGGCTCTCTGCTACTTTTAACTCAGTCACCCACAAACACACAAATACCTTTCCTCCCCCCCCCCATTCTGCCAGCTGGACAGAGAAAGAGAGAGAAAGGAAAGCTGTAAATCAGACATTTGTTTTTTCCAATATCGAATTAATTCAAATTAAACTGTTGCTAATGTGAACAAGGTGAGGTTTTCTCTGTCTAAATATTATCTCCATTCGTTCAACATTTTCTGTATTATATTACTTAAGTTAGCGTTCAACCAAAGAATATCTCATATTTATACCAGTGACTTTCTGATAAGGGACGTTCAACCCGAAACTGCTTTATATCATGTATTACTATACTGATAAAGGACGTTCAACCTTGAAGAGAAAGGAACTATTTAACTTTCGTAAGCTCACTAGATTCGATTTTTTGCAGATCTCACCCCGAAAATAAATCCTTTCTCTCTGTTTTCTATACTAAAGGCCTAGTGCTACCTAGTAAATACCAGAATGACAGGAGATAAAATAATATTAGACGTTTAACCTTGTTAAACCATCATAAATGATTGATTTCACACTATTGATTTAACACCTTGAAACACTCACTGTTGAATAATGACTTAGATCCATATTAATTTATTTGCAAAACTATAAATGTATTCCTTTTAACTAACCCACACATAGGCTGTACCAATGACCCCCTCCCCCTCTTGCCATTTTGGGCACGGGGTGTTAAATGAAGAGTTCCTTTAGTACAGTATATGTGCGTGGAAATGAATTCCAATATCTTATCATCCTATTTTAGGATTTTCTAACATTGTTGTTCTTGCCTACACTTTTACAAATTTTAGATTGGAGTCTAGTTAGATTAAAATTTAGATTAGATTTTTAGTAGTTTATCAAAACTCTTGTAGTTCACTACTTGCACATGTAAGACTAAATAGATTAAATCACATAGGGTAAATTACAAACTAAAGATCTAGTTATTTTCAATTGTATTTACCCTTTCGTAGTTTGTTTTCTTTAGCCAAAATTGATTTGCTGGCCCGTCGTTGCTGTGCGGCGTAATACAGCAGCATGGTTCAGTGGACACCAACGTTTCATATGACCTGTCTGGCCGCAGTAATAGCACAAGTCGTTGACAGGAATGGTGTTGGCTGCGCTGGCTTCATCCTCTCCCATGTGGCGTGCGTGGTTTAGTTGCCGTCTTCTTCTGTCCTTCCTTTCCTGGAGTACAGCATCAACCCTGGCTCGGGTTTGTACTTGTCCTCTCACTGGTCGGCTGTGGTATGGTCCTGGGTTGCCAGGCTGGTTACGCCAGGCTTCCCACGGCGGTGGGTGTTGTCTTGGTCTTGGGGTAGGCTTGCTGATGTGGTCTAGCTGGAAGCCGCTCAGTTGATTGGTCATTTCTTTTCCTCTGTGTTTGGTCATTTGAAAGTCTGGTTCTGGCTGGTCTCTGTTGTGGTTGCGGTCGGCATAATAGTTGTTGTTTGGTAGGGACACGTGGAGTTGTGTGTCTCTTCTTTGGTCTGCGCTGGCTTCATCGTTGTAGTTGGTTGTTTCGGCGTAGTTGGCTTGGTCCGGGTGGTTGGTTGTGTTGGCGTGTAGTAGTAACACCGCAGTTTGAAGTTCTTGTTCCAAGAGTGTCACTCGTGACTCTGCCTGGTCCATTAGCTCTTTCTGGTCCTCCAGTTGGAGTCGAAGTATCGCCTCCCTTTGCTGTGCGTCGCTCATTTCTTGTCGAAGTTTCTTTCGGCTCTGCTTTGCCCCCATCTTTAAAATCGTCGGGTTTTTTTCCAAGTACTCATCTATGGTGAAGACGAAATATCGGCCCTGCGTCACTGCGTCATTTGTTATGGAAATTATGAGGTCCCATCATTGGCAATTAGCAGAGGGAGGCGAAGGCATGACACAGCACAAGGAGACCGGCATATGGTCAGCATCGTTCTTTATTCGTTCCTATCATCTCAGTACAGCAGAATCGTAGCATGGTTGCTCATCGTCGTACAGTCAAGAGTGAAGCATCACCCCGTTCCTCCCCAAGTTGTCCCTTTCCCTCCCCTTTATTTCCCAACCACACACCCCCCAAATTGACAGTCAGTGACAGGTGTTTTATTCAAATACAACAGGACATGGACAGATAATAACAGGTGGTCATACAACATCTCCGTTTATGGTCGGAGTTAAGCAAGCAGGAAACAACATGCTATTCTCATCCAAGCTAAGATGAGAGAGCACACCACTAGCAACACCTTTGTTGACAATGGTCTTCGTGAGCATGGGAATGCAGCTGTCAGATTGACAGCTGCATTGGTAGTCTCCTTTTTGCTCTGACAGGAATAGTTACCCCAATGTGTATTTGCTGACATGGTGTTTTACAGTAGGATGGAAAAATGAGATGTATATATCTATTTGGCAATAGTAACACCTTGGCTGCCTGGCTTGGAAACTGATTCAGCTGTCAGGTGACAGCTGTCGGTCAGTCCGAATGCGTATTTTGTGATAGTCCATCCTATTTGACTGAAATGAAATACAATTATAGTTCTTATTGAATAGTAGAATTGGCATTCTAAAACTGCCATTACATAGGCTACTTGCCGAGCAAAACAAGGAAGTGATGTGGCTCGCTCTGGTGGTGCAAAGCGTAGCTACTTTTGTGAATTTAATAGTTGTATTTAGGTTAATATTGCTATATGTTTGTAACCGTTTTAGAAAAGCAATAAGCCACTCGAGGCCCCAGCTTACCGGGTATTTTACAATGGCTGGGGGGTAGAAGACCCTCCGCTCCGCGTCGGGTCTGCCTACGCCCCCAGCCATTGTAAAATACCCGGTAACCTGAGACCTCTCGTGGCTTATTGCTTAAATAATTGTCTCTGAGATATAGTGGAGAAAAAAATTATTGAAACGTGAAAATATTCCAGTAAAAATTATAAAAACAACCTCAAAATTGTATTCAAGTAGAGTCCTTGAGTACATGTACTTAATTACTTTACAACCACTGCTTTTCCACAACTACACCTGACCTTAACAAGCAAAGTTTCATCATCATTACATCATGGTTTCCATGGTAACTTTAATCCACTGCTGTCGCTGGAAGTGATGATGTAATAAAGAAAAAAGGTAATCAAGTACTTTGGGTGGTAGCCTAGAATTTACAAGGAATTCCA
Source organism: Electrona antarctica (assembly GCF_951216825.1). Taxonomy (NCBI): domain Eukaryota; kingdom Metazoa; phylum Chordata; class Actinopteri; order Myctophiformes; family Myctophidae; genus Electrona; species Electrona antarctica. The sequence goes on along the minus strand of NC_136803.1, from coordinate 24,594,323 downwards.
AGAGATCTTCGTTCTTCAGGGGGAAGATGTATTGAGGGGAGAGTGTGTGTGTGTGTCGTGTGCATATGTGCATGGCTGTGTGTCAGTGGCAGCTGGTCTTCTGTCTATGAGTTCTCTCATGACGTTTGAGAGTATTGCCCTGGCTGAATAGTTTACCACACTGGTGACAGTGGTAGGGCTTCTCTCCACTATGAATTCTCTCATGACTTTTGAGCACACTGTTTCTGCCAAACCGTTTCCCACACTCGTCACAGTGGTAGGGCTTCTGTCCTGTATGAATTATCTGGTGACGTTTGAGAGTACTTTTCATGCTGAACCTAGTCCCACACTGGTCACAGGCATAGGGCTTCTCTCCTGTATGAATTATCTGGTGATCTTTGAGAGTACTTTCCAGGCGGAACCTAGTCTCACACTGGTCACAGGCGTAGGGCTTCTCTCCTGTATGAATTCTCTGGTGATCTTTGAGAGTACTTTTCATGCTGAACCTAGTCCCACACTGGTCACAGGCATAGGGCTTCTCTCCTGTATGAATTCTCTGGTGATCTTTGAGAGTACTTTTCAGGCTGAACCTAGTCCCACACTGGTCACAGGCATAGGGCTTCTTTCCTGTATGAATTATCTGGTGACGTTTGAGAGTACTTTTCATGCTGAACCTAGTCCCACACTGGTCACAGGGGTAGGGCTTCTCTCCTGTATGAATTATCTGGTGATGTTTGAGATGACTGCTGCGGCTGAAGCTAGTCCCACACTGGTCACAGGCATAGGGCTTCTTTCCTGTATGAATTCTCTGGTGACGTTTGAGAGTACTTTTCATGCTGAACCTAGTCCCACACTGGTCACAGGGGTAGGGCTTCTCTCCTGTATGAATTATCTGGTGATGTTTGAGATGACTGCTGCGGCTGAAGCTAGTCCCACACTGGTCACAGTGGTAGGCCTTCTCTTCTTTATGAGTTCTCTGGTGTTGGTTGAGATGTCTCTTTCTGCTGTAGACATGTTTGAGTTGGGCAGGAAAGACATCTGGGAGGGAGAATGAGGAGAGAAACATAGGCTAAATAAAATGTTTTAAAATAACATGCAAGCTGTGTTGGTATTTAGGGATGGTTATTGGGTACCGAAATTCAGTTCCAAGTAGGAACCGAATTAACACATGATTGGTACCCATACAAATAATTCAATTTCGGTTCTGCCTATCGGTTCCTGACAAATGCGCAGTCAAGTGCTATTTATTTAACAGCAAACTCCGGTAAAGCAAAAATGTAAAATAGCAAGGCAATGTTATAGCGATATAAAACGCCTCAAGATGAGCCTACTCGTCAAAAGCGACCCCAGCATTACACAAAATTAATTAATTAATCAGGACGAGTACACCTGTCAACGGGATCAAATGTGTTACGTTATTTTCTACCATTTTGGAACTGAAATAGGGAACCGTTAGGAACAGTAATCGATAAGCAGAACCGGATCTGGTATTGGACTCATACAAATCCTAACGATAACCATCCCTAGTTCCAAGTAGGAAGCGAAAAATAAATGTTAAGTACCGCGTACCCATAGAAATAATTGTATTAGCAACACACACACACACACACACACACACACACACACACACACACACACACACACACACACGTAATTTAAACCAGAAAAAGTGCCCCTCGGGCACAGGTCTCCACCAGGTTAGGATTTTTTGTTTTTTCAGTCAAGTGGCATTTCTTCCTCAGCCTATAGTGGGAATATGCGGCGTGCACAGTTTCACCGCAATCGGACGCTGCGTTAATGATTTGTGGCATTTTGTAAAAAATGGGCGGCCACTCCTGAAAACTTTGAAAGACAATCTTAGCCAATGAGGATGGAATATGAGAAATCAAACAGATCCTTGTTGATTACATGACTACAGAAATCATGTAATCAACATCTAAAGGAGTAATGTGTTTTACATAAGTTGGCCTTCTGGTGGGGCTATAAAGAGCAGATGTGAAAAATACAGGGCAAAGGTTTTTCCTTGGCCTCTAGGGAGTGTGCATACAAAGTTTTACACTGATCGGTGCAGTTATAGTTAAAAACACAAATAGACCAGTTATAGCGCCACCATGAGGCTGATTTGAGAAGTTTCAAGTTGCATTTGAGAAGTTTCAAGTTGCATTGCTTCCTCTGCCTAGCAGGAATGTGCGTGCAAAATTTCATGGAAATCACACAATGTTCATGATTTGCAGCATTTTGCTCAAAACGGAGCACGTTGGAAGCCAATCTTAGCCAATCAGGATGGAGTATGAGAAATCAAACAGATCCTTGTTGATCACATGACTACAGAGATCATGTGTACCGATTAGCGTGACATTTTGATACAATATGAAGGAGTCATTTAAAAAAAATGTGTTTTGCAAAACTCTGCATCCTGGTTGTAACAATATGATTGTTAGTTGGCTACGGGTTTCCGCACGGACATGTTAGAGTGCAACACCAGGGCAGCGGATTGAACGTGCTCGAGTGACAGAGAGCCAGACTGTAAACGTGCTACGTTGTGAATAAAGTGTAAGCAGCTTGAGTAATGCTTTAATCATCCGTTCTTGAAGTACGAGAGGCAAGAATGAAACATGGTGGCAGCGGAAATAACTTTGGAATAAGAGAACAGTAAAAAAACGAACTTTTTCTGTGCAGCTAAACAGCTAACAACAAGCAGAGTACTGGAGAAAAGGCTCGTCACGTCGGTCGGCAATGGAAGGTTTGAAACCCCCATCAACATTGTGTTTGGACACTGGCAATCTTGCGAAGTCATGGAAATCATGGAAAGAGGAGTTTACACTTTACTTGGAGCTTTCTTTGCCACAGGCAGAAGAAACAACAAAAGTGAAACTGTTTTACTACCCGATTGGAGAGACTGGTAGGGAACTGTGTGAAACTCTGATAAGTGATGTGACTGCAGCCAGGAGGACGGTAAAGGACATGATTGAGAGATTTGATGGACATTGCAACCCCAAGGTAAATGAAACAGTGGAAAGATATTGTTTTTTCATGAGAAATCAAGGTCTGGATGAAAACATTGATAACTGAGTTGAGAATGTTGTCCAGCACATGCAACTTTGGAGTAATTAAAGACTCACTCATGCGTGAATAGTATGTGGCATTATTCATTCTGGACTGAGGGAGAGATTGCTCAGGGAGGAGAACCTGAATTTGTGCCTACAGCTGTGCAGAGCTACTGAACTGTCACGTGAAAATATTAGGACTCTGGCAGGACACACAGTTGAAGAAGTGCACATGATGAAACAGACAGCATGGCAGGATAAAAACACAAATACAGTTTCATGCAAATTCTGTGGAAACACACATGAAAGGGACAAGAACAAGTGTCCAGCCTTTGGAAAACTCTGCAAAAAGTGCGGTAAAGAAAATCACTTTGCTGTCAAATGTAAAACCAGACAGGATAAAGGCATAGAGTATATAAAAGGATATAGACTGAACTGGCGCGAAGCTCCGCCCCCCCCAGCTATTCATGTCAGTGGAAGTTGCTCAGTGGCATTTTGAAGCACCCGGAAGACTGCCGGAAGTACCGTCTCCGAACGTCTACTTCCGCATTTGACCACCAAATTTTGGTGGTCAAATGCGGAAGTGCAACCGAGCGATCAATGTTAAAGCCCAGCTGCACGGGGTTTCCCGGTCATGAATACACAGGTCCGCCTGTAGTCCCTCCTCCTACCACTAGGGCCCAGCACTTCAACGTTGAATAGCCTCACTGGCCCCTTGGATAAAGGCAGAGACGAAGGAAAACAAGTGCACCATGTAACTGAACAGGATACTGAAGAATATGAGGACATCATGACTATCACCACTGCAGGGATAATGACAGTGACTGGTAATGAGGCCAGAGATGACAAAGTGAAGAACAGCCAGCTTTTCGCAGGGATGCTGATCGGCAAGGAGATGGTCAAGTTTCTGATAGACTGTGGAGCTAGCTGTAATGTCATCCCTGTGAATCTATTGAGTCCTGATACTCAGCTGGAGAGCACAAGGACAGTGCTAGTAATGTACAACAAGACCAGACTGCTTCCACTTGGAAAATGCAAGGTGAAGGTGAGAAATCCAAGGAACCAAAAGCAGTACCGCCTGGAGTTTGAGGTGGTGAATGAGGACTGTAGACAGCCACTGTTGGGAAAAAAGGCGAGCGAAGCCATGAAACTCATTAAAGTACAGTATGAGAACATACTGGCTATTGACAGTATTGTGACTGAAGAGACATCAGCCCAGGTTGGTCTAAATATGCAACAAACAAAGAAGGAATACAGTGATGTGTTCACAGGTGATGGCTGCCTGGAAGGAGAGTACAGGATCGAGATCGACGAGAGGGTGGAGCCAGTGAAACTCCCCAAGCGACGAGTCCCGGTTGCCATGATGACTCCTCTTAAGTTAGAGCTGCAGGATCTACAAAGAAGAGAGATCACCACACCTGTGGAGAAAAGCACAGACTGGATAAGTAGTCTTGTCACAGTGCAGAAACCTAATGGCAAGCCACGAATATGTATTGATCCTAGACCACTGAACAAGGCGCTAAAGCCTTGTTCAGTGGTCTGTGATGTCAAACATGGATTTTGGCACGTGAAATTGGAGGAGTCGTCGAGCTATCTAACTACATTTGCTACACCGTTTGGCAGATTTAGGTGGCTCAAGATGCCTATGGGAATCAGCCCAGCACCTGAGATTTTCCAGCGGAAGCTGACACAAGCGCTGGAGGGTCTGCCAGGCATCTACCTCATTGCGGATGATGTGTTGATCACGGGAGAAGGTGACACACAAGAGATGGCCTACAAGGACCATGATGAAAAATTGAGACAGTTTCTCAGCAGAAAGGAATATCAAACTGAATGCAGAAAAGTTCAAGTTGAGACAGCAGGAAGTGCCGTACATCGGACACCTGCTGACAGCAAATGGACTGAAAATGGACCCCGAGAAAATCAGGGCGGTGAAAGACATGCCGAGACCCACTGACGTGAAGGGTGTACAGAGACTGATGGGCATGGTAAATTATCTTTCTAAATTCTACAAACACCTGTCAGATGACTGAGGTACTGAGACAGCTCACACACAAGGAGAATATGTGGGAATGGATAGAAATGCATGAAGAAGCATTCAGCAGGCTGAAGGAAAATATAGCCAAAGCACCAGTACTGAAGTACTATGACCCACCAGAGGAACTGACATTGCAGTGTGATGCTTCAGAAACGGGGCTGGGAGCAGCACTGACTCAGAAAGGAAAACCAGTAGCATTCGGGAGCAGAGCACTGACACCAACGGAAAGGGGCTATGCCCACATTGAAAAAGAATGTTTAGCTATTGTCTATGGCAGTGTTTCCCAACCCGTGTCCCGCGGTACTTTACTGTGCCGTTTGATGTGTCCAGGTGTGCCGCCTGATTTGACCGAAAATGTAACACTAACCCTAACACTATCCCGAAAAGCAATAGCTATTGAGCTGCAGGATTCCTATTGTGGCGTCGTCGTTGTTGTCACACGTCTAATTAATTAGACGTGCGACAACAACAACCACGGAACAATAGACTCTAACGACCATCGGCCATAGGAATGTTAATCACCTGTACTCGCCTGGCAACTTTACTGTATAAATGGGGCACAGCCTAGCTTGGCACTCACTCACATTGTACAGCTACTACAAGATGGAACCAGCAGTCAAAAAGAGATGCATCCAGAAGACTCTACATTTCGCGGCAACCCCCAGAAAGACACCACCAGAACCCGACAGCAGCACACACATATATTTATATATATATATATATATATATATATATATATATATATATATATATATATATATATATATATACATACATACATACATACATACATACATACATACATACACACACACACACGCACACCCCCCGTATATCTAGGTGTGCCTCGAGATTTTTAGGCTATGAAAAGTGTGCCCCGGGACAAAAAAGGTTGGGAAACACTGGTCTATGGCATGGAATAATTCCATCAATATACTTATGGCCGGAGAGTGACAGTACAAAGTGACCATAAGCCTTTGGAGAACATTGTCAAGAAGCCGCTGTTGAGTGCGCCAAAGAGACTACAACGTATGCTGCTCAGGCTTCAGAGATATGATTTTGATGTAATTTATGTCCCAGGTCGTGACATGTTGCTTGCAGATACACTGAGCAGAGCATACTTACCAGAGAGCTCATCTACAAGCACAGTGGAAGCTGAGATTGAGACAGTCAACATGGTGGCCTACTTGCCTATCTCTGAAGAGAGGTTGAGCACAATCCGCTCTGCTACACAAAGTGATGGAACGCTACAGAAACTGAGCAACACCATTCAGAATGGATGGCCTAAGCATAAGAAAGACACACCAATGGATATTATGCACTACTTCTCATTTCAGGAGGAACTGAGTGTGCAGGATGGCATCATCTTCAGGTGAGAGAGGTGTCATCCCGTACTCACTGCAAAGGGACATCACCCACCGGATTCACTCCTCTCACCTGGGGGTGGAGGAATGCCTCAGGCGTGCGAGAGAATGTGTCTACTGGCTGGGAATGAATGAACAGATAAAGACATTCATAATGAAATGTGACATTTGCACGTTGGTTGACACAAAACAACAAAAGGAGACACTACATCCACATGAAGTACCAGGTAGGCCATGGGCCAAGGTCGGTACAGATTTGTTTGCTTTTGGCAATAAGAATTACCTCATTACAGTGGATTACTATTCCAACTTTTGGGAGGTTGACTACCTTCCTGATACAAAGTAAAGTACTGTAATAAGAAAGCTGAAGGCTCACTTTTCCCGTCAGGGGATTCCGCATTTTCTTTTTTCGGATAACGGCCCTCAGTATTCGTCCGAAAAGTTCCGGCGTTTCAGTCAGCTGTGGGAGTTCGAGCACAAGACGTCGTCTCCTGGATACCCACAGAGCAACGGGAAGGCAGAGTCTGCTGTGAAAACGGCAAAACGACTGATGCTGAGAGCTAAGGCAGCGGGACAGGACCCGTACTTGGCTATGTTGGATCACCGCAACACACCTACTCAAGGCCTGACTACAAGCCCGGCTCAGAGACTGCAGTGCTGAGCAGGAGAACCAGAACACTGCTACCTACTCGGGACAGTCTTCTACAACCTGAGGTGAGACATGCAACACAGGAGCAGGTCGACAGGCGGGAGAAGCAAGCGAAATACTACAGAACGGCTAAGGATATGGACATGCTCAGACAGGGGGACCGTGTTAGAGTTCAGCCATATGAACCACACACGACCTGGAGGAGGGCTACAGTGGTGGAGCCCGTTGACCACAGGTCCTACTCGATACGACTGGACAATGGAGGTGTTCTACGGAGGAATCGGCGTCTTCTGAGGCGGGACCAGGGCACAGTACCTAGTGTGACGGCCCGTACAGTGACTGTTGACACTCACACAGAACCGGACACTGTTATGACCCCTGACAGAGTAATGAGACACACAACAGACTGTGACTACCAGGTCTGGCCGACCTGTTGTTAGGCCAAAGTATTTGCAGGACTATACGCTGATGTGTGGTCGCTGTTATGTGACTAGGACTTTGACGGTACGGAGTGACAACAAATGACTTTGGTTGGACTTACAAAAAGGAAAAAGAAAAAGGGAAAAAAAGGACAGAGGGACAATGATGTGACTTTTGTGACTTTGGACTAAAAAAAATGTTGAATGGATATTGCATTTGAAAAAAAAGTGATAAGTGGTACCTGAAAATATGGTTGGAGTAATATTTGCCTTTGAGAAGTATTTCGGTGAGGAACATTTCTATTGTTATTTTTCACAGTAACTTGCTCAGAGAATGATTTATTTTCAGTTGTTGATGAACAGAATAGTGTTTTACTAATGTCTGTTACAGAGACATTATTTTCGGTTAAGTGATGTTGTTGATGTTATTGCGTTTTTCTATTTGAATAAGAGTTTACACTTCAAAACAAAAGAAAAAGGATGTAAAAATATGATTGTTAGTTGGCTATGGGTTTCCACGCGGACATGTTAGAGTGTAACACCAGAGCCGCGGATTGAACGTGCTCGAGTGACAGAGAGCCAGACTTTAAACGTGCTACGTTGTGAATAAAGTGTAAGCAGCTTGAGTAATGCTTTAATCGTCCGTTCTTGAAGTACGAGAGGCAATAATGAAACACTGGTGGCGCTATAACAGGGCCATGTGAAAACTTCAGGGCAGAGGTTCAGCTCTGGCATCCAGGGAGTGGGTGTGCAGAGTTTGGCTGCGATCAAGCCAGAGATTAGCTGTTCACAGACGGACACACACGGACGGACAGAGTACAAAACACTCTCCCCATGCCTTCGGCCTGGTGGAGACAATTAACTACAGTTTGAGTTTAGTGCTAGGACTCCTAGGAGGAAGCATTACTCCGTTAGTAGCGACAACATTTGTGTACATGTGCTTTCTGTTGAAGATGAAATCAAAGTGTACAAAAAAAAAAAAAAGAAAACATGCACATACTTATTCTGTGTAACTTTATCACAGGCTGCTTCAGCATGGCTGCCTGGTATATCTGTTCCTCCGACATATCTCTCTTAAAAAGCCCCAAATAGTTCGTCTCCTTCGGTCCACTCTGATGGTTCACGTTTGAGGTCCGCTTTTACCGTCTGGGATGTGACTTTACTCGCTGACATGTTGTGGTCTTGCCGCAGTCCTAATCTGTAACAGAGCTAAACTAATGGCCGCCGCTCTTTGTCTGTCTAAAACAGTGCAATGCATGCTGGGAAGAAGTAACTACTTTCAACAGGTCACAGTTTTGCGTGCGTGCGTGTGTGTGTGGGTGTGTTTGTGTGTGTGTATGTGCGTGCGTGCGTGCGCAGAGAGAGAGAGAGAAAATAACACCTCTGTGAGTCCGACGGTTCAAGTTACATTTCTTCCTCTGCCTAGAGGGAATGTGTGTGCAAAAAATCACGGAAATCACGTGTTCATGATTTGCTAGCCTGGCGCGGCCAGACTCATAGCAAGGGTTCAATGATGTTTCCTCCCCGCATATGCGGGGAAGAATCTTCAGTGAATCCCCGCTATGAGACTGGCCAAGCCAGGCTAATGATTTGCAGCATTTTGCTCAAAACGGAGCACTCCTGCGAACTTTGGAAGCCAATCAGGATGGAGTATGAGAAATCAAACAGAACCTTGTTGATCACGACGATTATTTTGCCTGTGCTTTTGATATCCCTACCCTCTGGTCATACTTTTTATTTTATTTATTTTTTTATGTCCAGTTGGAAATATGTTTTTATCCCATGTTTATTTTTATTTGAAACAAAACAAAACATGTGTTTGGGGTATATTTTCAAAATGTGTCAATTTGACAAAGTTAATAAAAAAAAGAAAGAAAATAGAGACAATCTGCAAAGTGGACGTGTGGTATTGTGAGTTGCGTTGTGACTTTGTAGATAGTCTACTTTCACAATTCCGCGTACAAAGAAGAATAATAGTAAAGAACCCTCCCCCGTTTGTTTTGTTTTTTGTTTGTCTGTTTTACAAATCAACAACCCTGCAAATATATGTAAAACGCTATATTGACTAATACAATATGCCGTTTTTAATTTTTCTGTTTGTGCGTTTGTTTGTTTGTCTGTCATTGTTGTTTTATAGCATTAGCATTCCCCCAAGCCGTGTTCATTTCACACACGCAATGCAGTACATATCTCAACACTGAGCCTATTGCAATGTTTTCTATAGATCAGTGGTTCTCAACCTTTGCAGGCCGTGACCCCCCCAATCCCAATCCCCCGAAATGACATGAATAAATAAATCCTATTTGAACTGAGGACCCCCACCCTGACAAGCACTTGGAATTGTAGAAGTTGAGGCGTGACATTTAGTTTGACTCGGTTCCACAGATACATTGTGAATACATCTACAGCCAGTGAGCTCGTAGATTGCCTATTTTCAAAAGTGTTGCCTCTTTCTTTGACCCGTTTTTATAGTACAGTTTGTTGATTACTTTTGATGCAGTAATGGTCTTCTTTCTTGTCTTTTTTCGGGTTGTAGATAAGGGAGGCGTCTCCGACCGATTTGAGACCACCCCCCCGTCTCCGCCCTTATATACCCCCCCACCCGCCCTAATGTGCCTGCATGGTAAATCTTTTTTATATACCATGTGCCTTTTTCATTTGGTCCCTCAGAGTTTATCTGTGGAACTGTCTTTTTTATGTGAAAGGATCTGCCTTAATCGTTTCTCGTCTTTATATTTGGTATATCATGCTATACTGTTGTGTCCAATGGAGTGTCTGTTTTTTGACATGAAGTGCGAGTGCATTGCTGAGAGGTTTATTTGAATGACGATGATCAATGATAACATTAAAAAAGGGTTTTATATCAAACTTGTCTCTGTCTGCTGTGTTAATTTCATTGACTGGTGTCATGGCCATGTTACATGCAAGGTTACATGCAGGAAGTAGCTGACTGAGTTAGGACACTGGCTATATGATCTGGAGGTTGTGGGTTCAGACCCCACTCAAGTCTTTACTTTCAAGACAGATTTCCAGAAGAACAACTTAAAATAAAGGTAGTGGGTCACACACACCAAGTTCAAAAAGTTTATTTCATATTTGAACAATTAAGGCTATCCAGCCTTCATCAGCCATCACACTGATGAAGGCTGGATAGCCGAAAAGTTTGTCCTTAAAACCCGGTCGATGCCGGATTTTGCACACACACTCCCTGGATGCCAATGATGAACCTTTGCCCCAAAATTTCCAAAACGGCCTGTTATAGCGCCACCAGGAGGCCGGCCGCTTTGTGCAAAACAAGTTTTTGGACAGTACACCTACAGATTTTGTCCAAACATCATGCAAATTGGTACACAGTCTCTCTAGAGCCATTCAACGAAACGGGTCTTTCAGATTTCTCAGACTCCATCCTGATTGGCTAAGATTGGCTTCCAAAGTTCGCAGGAGTGCTCAGTTTTAAACAAAATGCTGCAAATCGTGAACACATCGTGTGATTTCTGGGAAATTGTGCACGCACATTCCCACTAGGCCGAGGAAGAAATACCACATGAACATTTTCAACTCAGCCTCATGGTGGCGCTATAACTGGCCGAAAAGTGTTTTTACCTCTAACTGCACGGATCTGTGGATAACTTTGTATGCCAACTCCCTAGAGGCCAAGGAAAAACCTTTGCCTGAAATTTTTCACATAGTGCCACCAGGAGGCCGACAAATGTAAAAAACATTTTCTAATATTACTCGTTCAGATTTTATCCAAATTTCACACAAAACGGTACTCATGCTCTCCATAGTCATGTGATCAAGACGGGTTTGTTTGATTTCTCATAATCCACCCTCATTGGCTACGATTGGCTTCTCAACTTTTCAGGAGTAGCCCGCTTTGTACCCGTTTTGTACAAATCGCCACAACTACTCAACGCAGCGTCCGATTGTGGTCAAACTGTGCATGCATATTCCCACTAGGCTTTGGAATAAATGCCACTTGACAGTTTTCAAATCAGCCTCATGGTGGCGCTACAACACACACACACACACACAGACACACACACATTTATATTGCTCCTAAACATTTTGCCAAACATCACACACACACTCCTATCCTCCTGGTGGAGACCTGTGCCCAGAAGGGCACTTTTTCTAGTTTTGATATGTTTTGAACGGGTAGCGCACCTATAGTCAGAGCGTGGGCCGTGGTGGTCATATGAAGAGCAGAAGAACAACTTCAAAGTTCCAAAAAAAGCAATGTCAATTGGCTGGTACCAGTGGTGCCTATGGTAGTCATAGGGGACTATAGTGACGCAGGATACCTTGAAGGTCATTGCAACAGGCATCACCGCTTGGTTAAATTCTCGTGCCGGCGAACAGTCAACGCCAGTGTCCTCACACATTCACACACCAATGGTGGCAACCACTGGGAGCAATTCGGGGTTTGGAGTCTTTCTCAAGGACCCTTGGACAATAACTGCAGCGGTCCGCGTCGTCCAGGGCAGGGTGGTTGAAGTAACTGCACATGATGTTCACAAACCAGGGCAGGCACTTCGAGCAGAAAACGAACCTCAAAACCATGGTTGAATCTTTGATTTGTTTCTCAGTCAGTAGGATGTAGATTATTTTGCTTCTGAGAGAGGCTGCCTGATAAGTGTGGTTACTGCAGAATCCATGTTGTCTTTCTAATGACCGTGTTAGTTTGATTACTTTTTTTTAAATATATTTTTGGAGGGGAAATGAGAAGAACAAGGATCCATAAACAATTACAAAATAATTATTAAAAATAAATGAAAAAAGTAATCGAAAAAACAGACACCTCACGTATTTGAAGGACATTATCAGTCATTGAAATTTCCCTTAACAAATACTACATCATATATTTTTGGATTAATCATTAATTGATCATCCCATTACACGAACACACAATAACAGAATGTTGAATTATATGACTAAGAAATAAAACAGGCACTAGAATTAAAAGCCACTTCACCCCTGACACCACCTGATCTTATTTGAATGATGTTTAGGACACTAGAAACACTTTTCCTGGGTTCTTTTGTGTGTAATCTCTGTTTTCAGATATCCTGGACAGGAATTCATGTGAAAGTGAAATTCAATCAAGTTTGTACCTTTATTAGTGATATTAGTATAATATTTATTTAATTTGTTTCAGCATAGTGGTGGACGCCATCTTTAAATGGTCCATTTTGAACACGTGAATCTCATTTGCGTCCGAGCATAGGCATGGTAACGCCCCGCCTGCCTCTGATTGGCCTACCGACACTGCCCGTCTTGACCACTGTCCTCCGAGGTGGATATAGCTATTAGGAGTAGGGATTCAGCAGACTAGCTGAAGACAATGTCGGTACATTTTGAAGGCTTTCATTGACCAACAACAATAATAATAAGGGAAACATGATGAGAAATGACTAATGAGCAAAGTAAAAGAATATGGAAATGTAATTTATAATGAATATTATTATATATGAATATTACAACCCCTATCACACAGGAAAGTGTATTTATGAAACTAATAATAAAACAATGAGCTTAAATACCAAAATAGACGTGATAGACATGTATAAATAGGCCAAGCATGTAGGTAGGTACTGACTGTGAATAAAGACAGTTTTTATAAAGTGATGCAAAGTGTCATGAATGGCGGACTCATCTTCAAAGTGCTGTCCCATTTCTTTCACAACAATTTGGAGGCGCCCTTGCAACCTCTCACCCTCAAGCACTTACAGCTGACGTCACTAAAGTCAATGAGGGTTCAGGGCTCAGGGCTTGAGGGAGGCAATTGGGATTGGGCCCTATATACGCGCTACCGGCAGTGTTGTGAGGCCCCACCATAGGGCCCCACAGCTTTCGGACCTGCTACCTGCCTGCTCAGAAAGGCTTTAAATACCCCTGTCACTTAACCTCTGCCTCCCTCTAGGGGTTACATAAAGATGGTGCTGGAAGCAGCAAGGATGTTTTTGAATGTGGAAGACATAAGTGCTGAAGAACTGGACAACACATTGAGAGAGGGGTTGGTGGTTTACCCTGTCTCAGCCAAATGCGGCTGAAAAATAGAACCAAAATATCAGTAAGGGGAAAGTTCGGGTGGGCACTGTAATAATGATTCACTGAGGATGCCAAAGGAGACATTATATTCCCAACCTGTGGAGGGCAGTAATACCTTAGTAATACGCCTCGCGGCTTCCACACAGCCGGAAATCCAAAAAACGAAGAAGAAGACCTTTACCCACAATGCAGTTGTGAAAACAACATGGCGGTGTGTTGACTGTGCGGTGGCATTTTGATGCACACTTTTACATTTCGGGAAGTTTAAACCAAAGATCCGACATCGTTAGTCCCCCCCGCAGGGCACCGGGATCTGGGTTGACACTTTAACAAACAAAGAAAAGTAAAAACGTTTCGTTTCAAAACAGTATGGTCGTTAAGCAGCAGGAGGACGTTTGTTAGCAGCTCAACCACTGAAACACAGCAGGTAAACTATTCACGTTGTGCTTCATTCGTTTGTCTTTGTTTGACTCGTCTTTTAAGATGGAACATCAATCGTATTTCTCTGCTTGCTTGTAAATGTGCTCATAAACAACCAGTTACCCCAGTAAAAAACAAGTTATTTTCTTCTCCTTTCTCCCTCTGTTTTTGTCACAATCTTGGTTAACTAGTTACTTAGATTATAGGATACTTAGCCTATATTATTATATATTGGCGATTATTATTCAGACCTTGATTGATTGTTTACTTTATTTAAAAATACATTTCAAAAAGATAGTCACAAGAAAGCCGTTAGGCTTGTTTCCATTGTGGTCCTCTTGGGGAAACGGGAAGGGGAGCAACAATACAATACAGACACAAAAACAAAAACACCTTTGTATTTTTCCAGGAGACAGAAAAACAAACATAAAACAAAAACACAAAACAGAACAAATACAACTGACCAATAACACTGGATTTATTTTCTTTTTTTTCCTTTTCTTTTTTTCATTTGTGCCATTTATCAATTCTACACTCAAAAAGTCAGTATACTTAAAATTATAAATTAGGACATGTTATCAGCCAACCATCTTTTTAATGTGGATTTAAAGTTTTCAAAGGAACTGATCACCTTGAGGCTGGAAGGCAAGCCATTCCACTGAACTGCTGCCGAGTATAGGAATGATGTTTTTCCCATATTGCTGTGAAAATGGCAGGGTTTGAAATCAGTAGGGCTCCCTCTGGTGTAGTGCCTGTGAGTATCACTAACCTTTGAAAAGTAGTCACTGAAATATTTGGGTGCTACATTATTTCTAATCCTGTGAACTAGACACATTTTAAATTGGGATAATAATAAATAAACTTTATTTATAAAGCGCTTTTCAAAACAGAGTTACAAAGTGCTTTCCAGTGGCATATAAAAAGGCAATACATCAGTTAAGAGGCACATTACTGAAATAAAACAACAACAACGTTACAGCAATTACACAAAATAAATAAATACACAATACCAATAGAACAATTCCACATAATGAGACAATACAATAAATCTAGGGGAAAGCCTGTGTGAATAGGTGGGTTTTTAGCAGTGATTTTGTTAGCAGTCTTGCTGCAGAATTCTGTACCATTTGTAGGCGAGCTATTGCTTTTTTGGTGAGCCCAGAGTATATGGCATTGCAGTAGTCTAGGCGTGAGGATATAAATACTCTCTCCTCCACTTTAAGCCACCCCAGACTGGTGAAGTGGGCAGGGAGAAGATGAGTTCTAGGATGCAACTTAAGGACCACTCTAACCAATTTAGTTTCTTCTTGAGGGTCATAGAAATGCCATTATACCAAGATGTACAGTAGGGCTGCAACTAACGATTATTTTCATAATCGATTCATCTGGCGATTATTTAAACGATTACTCGGATCATGGCACCTTTTTGCAATTACAATTTCGCAATAAAAATGAATACTAATATATTTATATTTGACCCCCTTTTTTATCCAATTTGATTTCATTGCCATTCCTTGTACCTGTAATGATACTGTAATCTGTAATGTTGACTATCTATCCATTTCTATCTCTGGGACCCCAATTTATTTATTTATTTTAATTTCTATTGTAAAATCAATTTTGAGAGTCCATTTGGTTCCATTTTTGCACTCTCTGTTACAGACCCTTTAAGGTCCACTTGGTTTACTTCCTAACTACAATTTTACAATTTAGGCATTTAGCAGACTCTCTTAATCCAGAGCAATTTACATTAGGCAAGAACAAAAGCATGGGAATACATCACATATATAAAATGCATTTATCATGAAACATGCGTAAGCTAAGAGCGTAACTAGAACATATCTATATAATGAGCCGATGGCATTATCCGGTTAATTGGTTTTTTTAATAGGCTACCCCAAATGTAATATGCATGTATAGGCTACATAATTAAAGTTGGTAGACGAATGGTATACATTTATTTATGCTCCTTTTTAAAAGACAAACAAAAAAGCAACATTTAACAATATAAATAAATTGTTGTAGGCTTAATCATCAATAAACAACGCATCGCATCTGCATGCATGCATCTGCGCGTCTACAGTACAGAGGTCCGCCGGTTCTAGTCCAAAACATAAATAAGTCCAGTCCAAATCTGAGCAGCCTATACCTATAAAGCCACTGGACGCATGGGCTAAGCCTTTTTTATTATTAAGGAAGATCAGCATGCATGTCACCGTGTTCCGTTTGTTGACTTTTCGCTGACGAGAAAACCCTCAAACATCGATAGCACATGGCTAACTTGATAGCCGTGGAGGAGGAGGAGGACTGGAGGAGGAAGCGGCGGCGGCGGCTGTAAACGTTCTCCCTCCAGGCCAAAATGGATTTAATAAGGCCAAGTAGGTCTCTGCATTGATACGGTCGACATGTTGTGTTAATCTCGTCTCACTGTCACTCGCTTAAGTTTTGACTACCGCAAAGCTACCTACCGTTGTAGCCAACTAGCCATTGAAGTACAACAGAGAACTTTGGGACATTGAGGGGGCAGAAAACGGCGCCCGAGCTCTGTTCATGCAGCCTGGAGTGTAAGCTGGGCGGCGCAAATAACAGCAATTTTAGGCATGTGTGCAACATGACAACTGTTTTAAAGTATTGTACAGTGACAACTACAGTCTCTGTAATGTTTATGTTGTACTATTACTAAAAACGATCTAAAATAAAGGGATTTATGATCAGAACACGCATTTATTATTATGCAAATTAACCGTAAAGCTGATAAGCATACTCTTAACGGTCGGCTAACCAGCTAGCCGGTTAACCCCCGACATCCCTAACACACACACACACACACACACACACACACACACACACACACACACACACTCTTTAATATGATGATTTGGGGTGTTACAGTAGGCTACAGTATACAGTACAGTAGAGTAGAGGGACCCCCACATGGTCATTTCTCAACCATTTCGGACGCGGGCGGCTCGCTGGAATTGGGCCGGCACCCTGACCGCGTTCCTGGGGGTCTGGATGTTCCGGGGACCCCCACACGGAGTTGCACCACTCACTTCACATGGGTGTGATTTTTTTTAAACTAGCGGAGCAAATGTTTTAACGACATCATGTCGCACATGCAGCTTAGAGGCTGGTCAATTGGTTATTTTATTTAATGAAACGTGTACGTATTGAATGAAAAATATGAATTATGAACCTACAGTGACTAGTCCAGTGTGGTGCCGTGACACAAGTCCAGTGGTGCTGCAGAATACTTTAATATTTGGAATGTATCAATGTCACTTCAGTTTAACCACTAAACCCTTTATACTTGGACCACCAAACCTAATATATGGACTTTCAAACCTAAAATAGCCGATCTACAAGCTCACATGTAATATGTAAAATATCAAATTGTCCCTAAGCAGCCATTTTAATTGAGGCAGAAGCGAGCCTTTAGTTTGCTGAGTGAATGTATGGCATTATTCTTTTAGTATTGTCTTTCTCATTTTTGTAGTGCAGATTAATTTGATAGGAAATGTTAAAATATATTGAATTCATTTTGGTTTAAATTGAACTCTAAATGTTAAAACAGCTATAAGATGAAGCTGAATGATAACTAAAACATTATTTTCTGTTGGTGATTTCCACAGAGCACCACAGAAGGAGATCTCACGCCATCAGGAGAGATGGCCTCCAAAAGATATTCAGCACGGTCAGTGGAACAGCGGGAGATGGACCAGGGACTGTTTCATGCAAAGCTGCAACCTGTAGTAAAGTTGTACAGGATGGGTATGTACTGTTTTATTTATAGCTAGTTAAACATGTGAGCCATGAGCTATTGCACATTTAATCGCTTCCATAGCGACAATCTGCCGAAATCTCTCACGGCCCACGTCTATTTTACATCTGGGTGGCTGCACAAACATTGACTGCCAACAACGGCTATTTATATTTATGCAGTTAAGCGTTTCCAACGCGAGGCACGTGTGTGCCTATGGTGTGTGGCTGTGTGCTAGCAGCAGCCACCACCAGGCTCCGCCAAACGTTGGTCAACTCAACTGTTATTGTCTCCACCAGGCCGAAGGCATGGGGAGAGAGTATGTTTTGCACTCCGTCCGTGTGTGTGTCCGTCCTTCCGTCCGTCTGTGAACAGCTAATCTCCGGCACCGTTAACCCGGTCGATGCCAAACTTTGCACACACACTCCCTGGATGCCAACGATGAACCTCTGCCCCACATTTTCCAGAACGGCCTGTTATAGCGCCACCATGAGGCAGCTTTTCACATTTTTTACCTAAAACTGCACCGATCTGCGTGAAACGTTGCATGCACACTCCCTAGAGGCCAAGGACAAACCTTTGACCTGCATTTTCCGCATCTGCCTTTTATAGCGCCACCAGGAGGCCAACTTTTGTAAAAACACATTTTTTATATCACTCCTCCAGATTCTGTCCAGAAATCTCACAAATCGTTACACAGTATCTCTATGGTCATGTGTTCAAGTCGGATCTGTTCGATATTTCATATTCCATCCTAATTGGCTATAATTGGCTTTCACAATTTGCAAGATTGCCCCGTTTTGAACAAAAGCCATCAAATCATGAACGCAGCATGCAATTTACGTGAAATCTTTCACACATTTTCTTACTAGGCTGAGGAATATATCCCACCCTTTTCACATTGGCCTGTTATAGCACCACCAACAGGTTGATTTTTGCTAAACACATTTTTGGAACAAAATGCCTCAAATCATCCAATTGCCATCAAAGGCGTATGAAGAAATGGCACCCTTTTCACATTGGCCTATTATAGCGCCACCAGGAGGCCACAACCTGACCTGGCTTGGTGGAGACCTGTGCCCCGAGGGGCACTTTTTCTAGTTGCATCTCTGTCTGTATTTATAATTTTATTTTACCGTCAGCACGGTTGGGCGGCCGTGTGTCGCCCCCTTGCTTCTGGGTCCCAACGCAGTTGCTTGCTAGTTACGCCCCTGCGGAAATGAACCGGAAGTGAACTTCAGCGTTATCAGATTTATAAATATACATTACGTACATCCACGACAAAAATAAATTATGTATTATTCAAGTTCAGAGGAGTTTCTGGTCTTAGTTAATCCTAAACTCCTCTGGGATTTCAATGGTTTCTTTCCAGACTCGGAGGAGTCCAGACAGCAGGCTCAGATGAATTCTCCAGACCCAGCCAGACCTGTTTCAGTGAAACAGGAGGAACCTGAAGAGCAGCCAGACCTCAGTAAGTCTCTCTCTTTTCCAGCTTCAAGGTGGTGTTCATTGTCACATAACAGCTGCTGCTGCAACCGAAACTGCTTGTAAATCCACCGATCAGTTCAATAGTTAAAGTCCATTGAAAATTGAATGGTGGTCTCGGGTGAATTGGAACGATACAGGAAAGGGGTGTTCCAATATGAGTGTTCTAGAAATTTCTCTAACATGGGAGTGGATGGCAGGCCAGTTTTATTCTCACTGGAGACCTAGCCTGTGCACCATTTCATTTAGTATATATGATCCTGTTGGGAGCGGATGATATTGTTCCTTCATGTTGTAGTATTCTTTTGTAGTCGACAGGCAGGAACAACGGGGTGGCAACTTCCTTTTCCCTCAAACCGATTTTTCTCAATAAAAGTTCCGTTAGATTGTTCCTGACTTTACATGACGTAACAATATCATCCGCTCCCGACCGGATCATACGGATTTTTGAAACAGAGACCAGGCTTTCCTCCGAGGTGGTGGAAAGCCTGGTGAGGCGAGGTTACTGGAGACCTAGTAGAGAATACTAATAACAATAATTATTATTGTTATTAGTATTCTCCACTAGGTCTCCAGTTATTAAAGTCCTTATTCACTTGCTGCATTTCAGACCAGTGTGTGGAGTCCAGACTGCAGGTGAAGATGAACTCTCCAGACTCAGCCACGGACGTTTCTATTAAACAGGAACCTGAAGACGTTTCTATTAAACAGGAACCTGAAGACATTTCTATTAAACAGGAACCTGAAGATATTTCTATTAAACAGGAACCTAAAGACCACCAACACCTCAGTAAGTTTAATTTGCTCTTCCTTTTTCTCCTCCTATTTTCTGTTCTGTCGGGCTGCAACAATGTCTTATTTAAAGTTATTTTCACTACAATAACAATGGCAAAACATATCAGGACACTGATAATATGCCAATATGAAAATCCATCATTGGAATATATCTCAAATTTCATTTAGAAAGATTATTTTCTTATTACCATAAACAAAAGCAACATCATATTTTGCACAAATGCAATGAGAAAGTAAACTTGACAATATAAGTTCACCATGTTTCTTTACAGTAAGTAGGTCTCAAACAGTTTTTCATGGTGTGTCTCTGTAGGAGACGAGGTGTCTAGAAATGGCTCTGTGAGTCTGAACTGTGTAAGATGACAGATCTCTGACTATCTTTTAATCAGCTTCTTCATTTGAGGTTTAACCATTTGAACCTACAGTATATTGTGGGGGGAACAGTTGCCTGAAATAGTCAATCCACAAGCTCACAACACATTGCAATTAGCTGCAATGTAGGAATTGCTGTTATGTTCTGTCCGTTAATTTGACATGGACATCACAATGACATTAGACGAACCAGATTATTATTATTATTGCTTAAATTGTATATTGCACGAGTGCTATTTTTCAGCACCTATCCACAGGAAGCTTTTCTAATTTCACTATAGTCGAAACCCAATCAAGTACAAAAAATATAATATAAATATATACAGTGAGTTGCTGCGTTTAGCTGTAGCCTATAACAGGCTATATTGTTCCATTTTGTGAGTTGTCCCGGCGTTAATAGTGAATGTACTTCGCGCTTCCCTGCGTTGGCTGATCTGAGCACGCAGGAGTTTGTAGGGTCCGATAAGAACGCAAGAATACAAGAACGCAAGCCCCTAAAAAACATGCTCACCCCGGGTGTGGTAGGCTACTTAATATGCTACAATCGATAATATGGCGTCTCGTTCTTACACCTTTGTTGCCTTACCTCGTCATGACGGTACCAAAGAAGTTCTGACGACAGTGCTCTGCCGAAAGATAAAGTCCACAGCGTGTCTCATCACAACGTACTGTGAGCTTGCTTGTAGGTCAGATACTTTCAGCGAGCAACGCTGCCATAAGACAAAATAAGCCTGAAGTGTAAAGCCAAATATATCCTTTGTCATATCACGGGGTCCCACACCGAAAATAGCCACTCTACAAGCTAATCTGGTTGTCCTTCTTTTTGAATATTTTGCAGGGCCTTTGCTCCTAGACCATAAGGGTCATAACACATTGTATTTGTTTTTTTGTAGACTTTCTGCACGTTCCTGTGTGTAAAGAGGAGGTTCCACCTGAAGAGGAGAGGAGCTCCAGGCTGGTCCAGGAGGAACCACAAGCTCCAGAGATGAAAGAGGAACAAGAGGACTTACTTCAAAGACCAGAAGAGGCTGGTGGAGCAGCGTTGACATTACTAGCAGTGAAAAGTGCAGAAGATGATGAAAACAGAGAGACAGAGCCTGTAGCCGGCACCTCAACCGAACACATGAAAACACAAGCTGATGTAGACGACTGTGGAACATCACAACCAACTAGTGACCACCAGCTCCTCTCTTCACACTGTTCTGATTGTGACACTGAAGACAGTGATGAGTGGGAGGAGACTAGGGGAGATCAGTCAGCTTTAAACACACTGAAATCACAAAACACACAAAATGTGGGAGGACAGCGCAAGCTGTCCAAGGACCTGAAATCATCGAAACAAACGGACTCCATGAGGAGTCACACAGGGAAGAAACCTTTTAGCTGTACAGAGTGTGGCAAAATGTTTAATCTCAAGGGAAATCTAAAAACACACATGAAGATTCATACAGGTGAAAAGCCATTCACTTGTACAGAATGTGGTACATGCTTTACTAAGGCGGTTAATCTAAAAACACACATGATGATTCATACAGGCGAAAAGCCATTTTCTTGTACAGTATGTGGTAAAGGCTGTGTGAACACAAGTAATCTAAAAACACACATGATGACTCATACAGGCGAAAAGCCATTTTCTTGTACAGTATGTGGTAAAGGCTGTGTGAACACAAGTAATCTAAAAACACACATGAGGATTCATACAGGCGAAAGGCCATTCTCTTGTACAGTTTGTGGTACAGGCTTTACTCGGATGGATAGTCTAAAAACACACATGATGATTCATACAGGTGAAAAGCCATTCTCTTGTACAGTATGTGGTAAAGGCTTTACTCAGGAGAGTAATCTAAAAACACACATGCTGATTCATACAGGTGAAAAGCCATTCGCTTGTACAGTATGTGGTAAAGGCTGTGTTCACACAGGTCATCTAAAAACACACATGATGACTCATACAGGCGAAAAGCCATTTTCTTGTACAGTATGTGGTAAAGGCTGTGTGAACACAAGTAGTCTAAAAACACACATGAGGATTCATACAGGAGAAAGGCCATTCTCTTGTACAGTTTGTGGTACAGGCTTTACTCGGACGGGTAGTCTAAAAACACACATGCTGATTCATACAGGTGAAAAGCCATTCGCTTGTACAGTATGTGGTAAAGGCTGTGTTAACACAAGTAGTCTAAAAACACACATGAGGATTCATACAGGGGAAAAGTCTTGTACAGTATGTGGTAAAGGCTGTGTGAACACAAGTAGTCTAAAAACACACATGAGGATTCATACAGGTGAAAGGCCATTCTCTTGTACAGTTTGTGGTACAGGCTTTACTCGGGTGGGTCATCTAAAAACACACATGATGATTCATACAGGTGAAAAGCCATTCGCTTGTACAGTATGTGGTAAAGGCTGTGTTAACACAAGTAGTCTAAAAACACACATGAGGATTCATACAGGTGAAAGGCCATTCTCTTGTACAGTTTGTGGTACAGGCTTTACTCGGGTGGGTCATCTAAAAACACACATGATGATTCATACAGGTGAAAAGCCATTCGCTTGTACAGTATGTGGTAAAGGCTGTGTTAACACAAGTAATCTAAAAAGACACATGATGATTCATACAGGTGAAAAGCCATTCGCTTGTACAGTATGTGGTAAAGGCTGTGTTAACACAAGTAATCTAAAAACACACATGATGATTCATACAGGTGAAAAGCCATTCGCTTGTACAGTATGTGGTAAAGGCTGTGTTAACACAAGTAATCTAAAAAGACACATGATGATTCATACAGGTGAAAAGCCATTCGCTTGTACAGTATGTGGTAAAGGCTGTGTTAACACAAGTAATCTAAAAACACACATGAAGACTCATACAGGCGAAAAGCCTTTAGTTTAAGACATAATGATCAGTCAGTCTAATCCAGGATGACAATGATGCAAAAGCAGAGGAATTACATGTGTAATCTGACACTATCAACATGACAATAAAATACCCATTAATAGTTTCTTGTGGAGTTTAATTTGTATCTTGTGTATGGATGTTATTTTCTATTCAACATGATGAATTTTTGAGTGGTGTAAACCACTCCTACAACTGGCTTTTGTGTGCAGAAAAAAATGAGCATGGTTGCTATGTTCAAAATAATTTCTGACGTAATTAAATCACACCCGGGTGAACTGGATGACCGTAGCAACCATGCTCATTTTTTCTGCACAAAAAAAGCCAGTTGTGAAATCACATCCGGGTGTGATTTCATTACGTCAGATCAGAGCTGATCAGGCTATATAATACCTTACCTTATATAATACCTCACATCGGACAAAAACTCCAGCTGAATCAACTTCATGGTCACAAATCATCACATCAGAAGACGACCCTACCTAGCCAAAGATCTTTAAAGACGGTGGGAAGCCCAATAGACGAGACGCAAGACAAAGTTTTGTTCAACACCAAGAGAATATTAGATCACGGCTGCTCTTTGCCGAGACAGACCCTCCTGACCAGACCCGAAGACGACCCTACCAGAATCAGACCTGAAGGCCATTCATTCTTTGAGACCTTTGAAACCAAAGATCTTTAAAGACGGTGGGAAGCCCAATAGACGAGACGCAAGACAAAGTCTTGTTCAACACCAAGAGAATATTAGATCACGGCTGCCCTTTACCAAGACAGACCCTCCTGACCAGACCCCAGCCAGACCCTCCTGACCAGGAGGGAGCTGATCATGCTATATAAAACCTTACACCACTCAGTTCACACGGGTGTGATTTTTTATTTTATCTTGCATTATTCCCTCCAGCTCATAGGTTACTGGTAGTACAATATGAGCATCGGTGTGTGTCCACATGCATTAACATTCATGCAATAATTATGTTCATTGATATGCAGTAAATGATGGTGCAGTAAAGTGCTCACAAGCTGCTGGGTTTGTGTAGATCAGGGGTGTCAGCTACATCTTATAATGTACCTTTGGACCATAACAAAGCCACATATGCATCACAGTTACGATTCTATTTAACTATCATCGTCATTTAAAGCTATATTTAGTGATTTGAGGGATTTTGGAAAACCTCTGTCCGCTAGGAGGTGCCTCCTGAAGTTATTCCTCCATGATACGGAAACAGAGGTTTTTGGCTACTAGCTACCTATTAGCATCGAACATTCGCCATCTTATTGGCCAAGCCCATTCTGAACGGGAACCCCTTTTGGTGTTTTAAGCATTATGCTTTAGCTATTGAAAAATAGCAGATCTACAAGAGCTTGTAGATCTGCTTTTAAATCGTGAAAATGTGGCGCACATCTTTGAATATATATTCTTTCAGAGCGTTTTGAACTCAAATCTTTGCTTCTGGGAGGTCCCTGGAACAACATTTTCAGATTGGGGTCTGTGGCCAAATACAGATAATTCCATGGGTACTTGACATGGAAAGGTTGAGAACCAATGACATAGAAACATGGGTTTTTCAGAGACACTGAAGTCACACTCGGATCAGATTACACACACAACCCCTCCCTCCATTGAAAGTCACATGAGAGAGCCCTCCCCTCCCTGAAACAAAGATATTATAAGATAAACAAGAAGACTGCAGCCAGCTTGGTTATGAAGCCATTATGTTGCCCCGAGATGCATGGGAGTCTCCAGCCTTTACGTGAGTGACAATACGGGGGCTGGGCTGCCTCGTGCTGTTTTCAGGAAGGGAGGGGGTGAGGCATTTTTTTCTTTTTTTTTGCGATCACGTGATCGGAGTGTTGTGCTATCATCCGATGCTAGTTGATAAAGTGCCCGGGTGTGTAGAAAGACGATTGAAAGTAATCAATAAAAACATGCGGTAAACGTAGAAATCCACTTCCCGCACGTGACATTTGAGATTTGAACCACGTAGAAATCCCTCTCCCGCATCCACTGTGTTAATTATATCAGAGTATCTAATGAGGTTCTACGCAGTAGCAATATCGATAAACCATACATAAAGACATCCCATATAACACTCTACAGTAGGCCTTTGCAACACCTCTGCTCTCTGTATTAGTGTACAGTATACTAGAGCGGTGCCCTTGGGGCCTCTACAGCGGTGCCCGTTGGTCACTGGCCTACTTGGAACGATGCAAGTTGGAAATGAATGCCCCACCCAGATATTATGAATGTGTCCCTTTTATGCCCATATATGGAGTTCTTTGTCAGGCATGCCCACATGTGAAGTATATGCAGACGTCAGTATGATGTCAGAACAGGCCAGATCCAGATATGGACCCTGGGCAGGGGCCCTGTCCAGAGCCCAGGCAGAGGCCTTTTTGGGGCGGTTCTGGACAACCGGTGGTCCGAATCGACTCTACACCGGCCACTGCACCCCCTGCAGTGTGGAACGTGTGTGTTGAATTTGGAGTCGGTGGGGCAGACGGTTCTCGAGTTACGTGGATTACACACAGACTGACAGACAGACGTACAGACAGACGTACAGAGACTTGGTGCATTTATAGATAGATTATAATAGTGTATAATTACTGAGGCGGAAAATATTCAGTCACACGGCCTGTCAACAGTATAACCACAGGAAGAGAATGCCTGCTGCTGAAGTAGTATAGCTAATAACTACAGATGTAGATAAAAACAATTGCTGATATATCTGTTTGACTCTAATCAACAGTGTTATATTTTGTCCCATTGCCATGAAACGGCACCGGCACTTGAGTTGACATACTGGAAAATAATGTCTCTATTGTGCTTTGCTTCTGTTGTTGGCTGTCTTTCATTTCTTCTTCCTCGTGGCAGTGCAGCCTGTGGAAGTTGATGGATGGAGATCTCAGGTAGCCTGGCGCAGCCACACTTCACCCGCCCCTATTGCATATGCACGTAGCCCAGCGCAGTGGTATATTAGTATCGCAACGCGAGGCTAGATCTCAGGTGCATCTTGATTAGATGTATTGTGCTCGCCACCTATAAAAACAAAGCAGCACTAAAATGTGCTTCATTGGTATATACACCAATGCAAATCAACTTCTTTCTAAATGTATCTGCGGAATATACAGTATAGCAACTGCTTATATATATTTTTGTCCAGTGCACAGCATGCAAGCACAATGTTGTCAACGGTTGTTGGTGTTAGACGATTCTGGAGAGGAAAACACCCCCGCGGTTCGCCATGTGCTCGAAGGCGTTCTCGACAACTGTTCTTGCCCTCGACAACCTGTAGTTGAATACACGCTCTGCACATGTCAGACCTCTGTCTGCATAAGGCTTCAGAATGTACTCAGTCATTGTGAATGCTTCATTTGCCACTATGGCATATGGAGCCAATTGCTTTGTTCCAGGGAGTATATTGGGTTAGGGATTTTAGCCATCCTGTTCTCCAGCGACTTCTGTAGCGTACACCCTTCAAAAACTCCACCATCTGAGACTCTGCCATTACATCCCACGTCGACATACAGGAACTTACAATAATGTCAACCAATGCCATTAGGACAATAGAGGATCCATGTTTGTAGTTCCTGTAGATTTGTAGTTCCTGTAGATAGAGAGGTCGTGATCATGAATTTTTGTGGACAATTCATTGTCAAATAATTGCACTAATTGCTATTTTATGGTGTTTTTAAAGCACAACATTTTATAATTTAAAAATGTTAGCAGAAATAGGCTATCTACAAGTTAACAACGCATCACAATGTGATGCATTTGTGAGCTTGTTTTGCCATTTCTCAACAGATTAAGAAATTCATAGATGAATGGAAACTAATCTGACAAAGAAAAAACAATGCTGATTATCTTAATTGCATTAAGGTGATTATGTAGAATTGTAACAGGACTACCTGAATACTGAACCAGAGTTTCGTGGGGGGTAGATATAGACATGTTTGCCATCCAATGCGCCGAGGCAGTGGATTTGAGGAAATTCCACTTCTCCTCAAATCCTTTTGCGACCTCGAGCCACTCCTCTGCTGTACTAGGACACTGAAAAAGAGATGCAATTAAATGAAATGTTATTGAAAATGAAATGTTATTTGCTACAACTGTCTGTTATCATCATTTTTACAGGAGGATGATAATGGCGAGACATTTTTAGTGAGCAACAAAGAGAATGAGGCAGGAGAGAATGTGGCAGCAGAGAATGAGGCAGCAGAGAATGAGGCAGCAGATAATGAGGCAGGAGAGAATGAGGCAGGAGAGAATGAGGCAGGAGAGAATGTGGCAGCAGATATGGAGGAAGAGGTGGGGCATGCAGGAAGAGGAACTGCAGGAAATTCACAGGCACCCCAAAATAAACGTGAGAAAGAGACAAACGTCCCCAACTCAATTGGCAACTACCTAAAATGATCCCAACAAAAAAAGTCAGATGACATTTCTGCTTTTTGTAAAAACCTGGAGAATAAAATGAGGAGAATCAAAAATGAGCAAGTATACGACTTGAGTTGGAGCATCAACTAGAAGAGGCCTGCTACCAAGCAACATTGAGTGATCGCTCACTGCAGAACCCCAACCCTTCTGGAAACCCCAGTACTTCAGTCCACTATTCCCCCACCACCTCAACCAGCTATGCTCAGCTTTACCCATCAAGTTACCACCCTTACCAATATGGTAATTAGATGTATTGCAAATCTTTTCTTGTGCATTACTTTATATAATATTTAGTTATTAATTATTTTTGAGGCCCCTCCTATATATAGGTTTAATGTTTGTCTTTAGTTCAATGTTTGTTTAATAAACGCCATTGACAATGAAGGGAAAACTTTACATCACCATTACATCACCTAATCATGAGTTAGACTTTAATATATTAGTGCCCCTCACTTCACACAGGTGTGATTTTTTTATTTCTAGTTCCATAGATTGCACAATTCATTGGCATATATTTAGTCAATTGTGATTTATTCACTGAATTGTTAATTTGTATTCTACCTTCTATAAGCTGTATTCATTATTCTAAATAAAGTAAATTTGAGGCACTTTGGCCAGCTATAAAGTTTTCTTTGTTTACACAGAGTTGCCAGTCATGAAATTCCTGGAAAATATTTTGAAAGTGCTGACATTTTTAGTGAGCTAATATAGGAATAGACTATGTGACAACCAGGAATATTTATATATAATAATTGTTCTATAGACCATCTATTATACATTTGAAAAGGTGTCCCCAAGACAGGAACAAAAGGCACCAGCTACTACGTCACTGACACACTGCAACACACACTGCAACAACCCACTAAACACACTAACACGTCACAGACTTACCCTCCGCGTCGTTCGTTCCCTATCTCCTCATGTCGCGCCGCACGCCCAGACTCAACACCAGCCGCCTAAACATTGTCATTGCACTGCCACTAAAGCCGCCTCCCGTCCACACGCGCAAACAATATCAATATCAATAATAAACACAAACACGCCACAAGCACCGACACCCCCGCCTAATTTGTTGCCACGTCTATGACAACAAGCACCGAAAAAATGCCATTCAACACGCTACTTACACACACTACCACTCGCTTACAATACGCGGACCTGGCAACACTACATCTCCCATTTGCTCACAGCCCACCACGTGACCCACACACACACACATACCAAAACCAAGTAGAAGAAGAAGAACTAGAACTACACAGCGCACACTCTGATTCTAACTTGGAGACTTACCATAATGCTAACACGACCGCGTCGACACCTGGCGTGGTACAAGCGGGACAAACCCAGGCGCATATATGGATACCAACAACAACACTACACGCACACGCGCGCGCTGCAACAACAAACAGCTACGTACAGTGTCAGTGTGTGTGTGCGTGCGTGCGTGCGTGCGCGGGGGGGGAATTTGGATCGCCTCGCGATGCCGCGACAATGGCACTACACTACACAGGGCTCGCCAGTGCCACTACGTACTCGCATTTGCAACTTACAATATCACCGTGCGAGTTGTAACATTCACTTTGTAGCACCGCTGCGACTACACAATCCAAACTTCTTTACAGCTACAAGTTGCGCCGTTTACATCCACAACAATGTGTCACTCTCTCGATTCTGCACCGCTGCTGGCGAAGTATAGCACTGTCGAAGGCAGCGCAACTACTCCCCCCCCCCCCCACACACACACACACACACACACACACCCCAGAGAGGGAGGAGAGAGAAGAGAGCGAGAGAGAGACAGAGCACACACGTCTTCACGTAGGAACACAGATAGACAAAGACAGCGCTTTCCAGTCCTTAGTAACTCCTTACCTTTTCTCTCACATTGTTTTCTTAGCTTTGTGACTGACCAATGAGAAGCAGATTGTATTGTCTGCAAAGCAACTATGTGTCTGTCACAAATAAAAGTTCTGTCCTGCAAGCCCATGTCATGTCAACACAGACAAGGCAGCTGTGCGCGCGGTGACTCCTGCAAATTACACTGACCCAATATTATTTTGTACAACCTAGCAAAGCATAACATATGATGGTTTGGAGAATAGGCTGGTCTCTCTTTTTACAAGACATACGCCATTGCATACAGGTTCTCAACCTTTTTATTTCAAGGACCCCCATAACTCTGACAGTAAAACCAAATGGACCCATAAGAGTCCCATTTGATTCCATTTGTACAGTATCAGAGTTAAAAGTTATAAAACAGTCCATTGGGTTCCATTTGTACACTCTCAGAGTTACACACCTGTAGGGTCCACTTGGTTCCATTTGTACACTCAGAGTTACAGACCTATAATGGGTCCATTTCGAACCCCCTCAAGGAACCATGAGGGTCCCTGGATCACACCTTTGAGAGCCACTGCTTTCAAAAAATACATAACTAATATAGAGCATATTTGATCAATTTAATGTTAGGCTACAGATTATTTTGACATCTGAATTTAACAGAACCGCCCACGCACGACACATGCACATGCACGACGTGCACGCGCATGTCCACATCCACATGCACGCGCGCATGTGTCCTCTTTTTGCTCATTCAGAATATGGTATGCCTACACACTTAAAATAATGCAAACACGCAAATTGCGCAAACGACTGCATCGACACCTGGCGTGGAACAAACGGGACGAACCGAGGCGCATATATGGATAACAACAACAACACTACACGCGCGCGCGCACACGCGCTGCAACACAAAACAGCTGCATAAAACGCGTGTCACTGTGGACTTCTGTATCTGTGGACTTCTGTATCGCAACGCGGGGCAACGCAACTCTGGGATGAGCGGGCCGAAGGCCCGCGAAATTCTAGTTATCTACAATTTAGAAGTGAAAAGTAAACTTTTACATGAATTGTAAATGACAATGTGTCTAGGAGACCCCACGATTATGCAGAATGTCTCAAGTTTTGAGAATGTATAAAAGTATTCTTTTTAATAGCAGATCTACAAGCTCACACCGTATCAAACTGCAACACAATGTGAGCTTATAGATTTGCTATTTTCAAATAGCTATTTTCAAAAGTGGTTAATGTTTTGTAACTACTAATAATTAAAATAACACATTTTCTATGAGGTTGAGATCAGGCAAGTTGGCTGGTCAGTTAAGCACAGCAATACCATGGTCAGCACACCAATTAGTTTTGGGTGTGAAAGCGCCCTTTCTCTGGAAAACCAGCAGTCACAGGGGAACACTTCTTCCGGTACAACGCACTTGTATCTTTTATTACTATTTTCCATTTGCACAATGGTGAACAAACAGTCTCTTTTCTTCAGGCACTGTTAGTTTATTAGAACTCATTTAATAACATTTAATTTAACATTAATATTAACAAATTATTAAATTAACCACTAACCAATTCCGAGCCGTAGCTCAGGGATTGTTTTTATTTCTCAAATTGATTAACAACGTCAGCCCTGTTATACTAAGTTGTTGTGTGCGACTTGTTAAAATAGCTAATCTACAAGCTCAAAACGCATCGAACTCTGCCTTGTACGAGTTTTAGATTTTTTTTTCATTCTTTTTTTTATTTTTCATTGGGAAGATGTATATTGACATTTCCAAAATAGGGATTGATTAATAATCGGTTGATGTGTCAACTTAATGATTAACAATTATTTTTCATAATAATTTAAATGTAATAGTTCAGTGGTTTTCAACCAGTGGTCCGGGGACCACCAGTGGTCCTTGAGGGGGTTCTAGGTGGTCTCCAGCTAAATGATGGAGAGTTTGTAACTCTTTAACTTTTGAGAGTGTAAGATGAAAGCAATTTGGTTTTGATTTATGCTCTCAAGAGTTTGTTAAATATCTGCATTACTTAATTTACAAGAAAGTCTACATAATTGGAGAATGGAATTGTGGACAAAATCCTATCCAACGATAACAAAATGCATTAGTTTTGGGCCAGCAAATCTAATGTCATCAAATGGTAGTCCGTGGCTCAAAAGCCACGGACTATGAAAAAGCTTTGATATGAAAAAGCTTTGAAAACCACTGTATTAGTTGGATTAACCGTTGCACTCCTAGATGGATGTTCTCTGCCACCCACTCCACCCTCACTACCTGCCTCACAGACATAAAAACCTGGATGCAACAAAACTTCTTAAAACTCAACTGTAGCAAATCTGAAATAATCATCATCGGCCCCCGACTCCCTCACCCGCTCCACCCAGGACTTCTGACTCACCATCGACGGCTCCCTTGTCACTACCTCCACACGCATCCACAACCTAGGTGTCATCTTCGACCCTACCCTCTCATTCCTCCCCCACGTAAACCACATCACTAAAACAGCTTCTTCTTTCACCTCAAAAACACCGCCCGTCTCCGCCCCTCCCTGACACCCTCATCTGCCGAAAACCCTCATTCACACCTTCATCTCATCCCGACTGGATTACTGCAACAGCATCCTCTATGCAAAAACCCTCAACAAACTACAATACGTCCAAAACTCAGCTGCCCGCCTGCTCACCTCCACCCGCTCCAGAGACCATATCACTCCAGTCCTCTGTGACCTCCACTGGCTCCCCATCAAACACAGAATTGAATTCAAAGCACTTCTCACCACCTACAAGTCACTGCACAACCTGGCTCCCCCTTACCTCTCCGCCCTCCTCGAGCCACACGCACCATCCCGCTCCCTCAGGTCCAGCGATGCCGGCCTCCTTGTGATCCTCAAGAAGATCAGGCTCAAAACCTGGGGCGACAGGGCCTTCTCTGTGGCCGCCCCTACCCTCTGGAATGCCCTCCCCAAACACATCCAAGATGCCCCCTCACTCCCCACCTACAAAACCGAACTGAAAACCCACCTGTTCAGAATAGCATTCCCTAGCTAATGTGTTTATAACTTGTTACATGTGCTGTTTTTTATTGGTATTATTCTTATTTTACTTATTTTTCTAATAAAGTTGTAATTTTCTCATGTCCGGCTCATCCTATAGAGTTACGTTGCAGCACACACTCAATTCAATTCAAAGGGCTGTATTGGCATGAGAAAACATACGTTTACATTGGCAAAGCAGAAGCACAATACAACAATACAGCAATAGAATCAAAACAAAAATGATGTAGCCTACAGTTGAAAGTCAGAGTCTTCAATAGATCAATTTCTATGTACCAATCCAATGATGGATGCAGGTATAGTGCAGGAATATACACTGATTAGTCTTTCCATTACACTCACTCACTCTCACTCTCTCACACACACACACACACACACACACACACACACACACACACACACACACACACACACACACACACACACACAGTCACTGTCACTGTCACTGTTACTGTTACTTTGAAGAACTTGGCATCGGGTGTGTGTGTTAGAGCTCTTCACGGGTCCAAAAAATGGCTCCGAAATCCGAAATTAATCTGTGACATGTTACCGATTCCGACCCGTTCCGAAAATATTTTGAAATAGTTAAACCGAACCTGAATGGATCCGTGACAATTTCGTCCGTTTCCGACCCGTTCCGATATTTCTTTCAAATAGCGGAGCCGAGTCCGATCGAAATCCGATTATTTGATTAAAGCGCGAGAGAGAGAAAGAGAGAGAGACACAGACAGACAGAGAGAGACTGCGCGCTGCAGTAGAGGGTGAGAGAGATAAAAAAAGAGTCTCGTCTCTTCTCGTCTCCTCAGCGTGCGTTACACACAATCATCAGTTTTAGCAGAAGCAGATACATCATGCATGTACCGGTCTTGGCTGAATGGAATATTATAACATATTATTACTTATAAACAGCTCCTTCTTTGCTCTCATATATGGGCCCGATTAAGCAAGTCGAAAAACCCATGCGGTAATACAGATTTTGGCCTCGCTCTGCGCCTTTTCGTATTATGGAAGCCGTGGTGAACGCTCACTCATATGGAATACCACGTTCCTGAATATTTTAGCATTGGGGGAGTGTGCTATTAAGCCCCTTGACCTAAAAACACTCAGCGCATACCGATTCCACCTGGGTCTGACCACCTCTTAAATGCAAAGAGCAATGTTTGATTTGACACGAGCGCGCAGTTGGTACACAAATGCACGTGCATGGGAAGTTTGGGAACACATGAACACACACGCTACTCCACGTCCTGACGTCAGTCAATCACGGTCACAGTTTAAATACCACCACTCTCACATGTCCAGCCTGAGAGAGAGAACAATGGAGTACGTTCTTGGTAGAGAATATGAGAGACGCCACAGCCGTGCCGAGAGGGTCTACAGACAACGCAAGAATTACCTGGGACTGACAGGTATATGCCTATAGGCCATATAACCTTCTTCTCATATATATATATATATATATATATATATATATATAAATAAATAAAATAATGTTATTATTTTCTCACAGAGCCGCAATGCAGAGCTGAGCTGCGCCTCTCCCGTCAGGCAGTAACCGACATTTGCCATTTGGTCAGCAACGACATCGAGCCCAATGTCACCTGTCCCTTTGCATTGCCAGTTGCTGTTAAAGTCAGTGTTGCACTATATTTCTATGCTGGTGGTTCATTCCAAAATCACCTCAGCTCACTTGGAGGAATGTCACAACCTTCCGTAAATCTGGCTTTAAATGCGGTCACTAAAAGCCTCATCCGACACGCCCGTGAGTTTATCACGTTTCCCACAACACCTGAAAGCCAACATAGGGTGAAACAGGAATTCGTGGACAAGTATGGGTTCCCTGGAGTTCTGGGTGCCATAGATTGCACTCACGTCCAGATTCGGGCTCCGGATGTGAACAGTGTAGCCTATGTGAACCGTAAGGGAACCCATTCCATCAATGTCCAGGTAGTTTGCGATGCATTTCAATACATCACAAGTGTATTTGCAAACTATCCTGGATCAAGCCATGACGCATACATCATGGATAACTCTGTCATCCCTACAATCTTCGGGAGGGACCCCCCTCCTGACGGGTGGTTGTTAGGCGACAATGGGTATCCTCAAAAAACCTGGCTGATGGTGCCATATCTGGGGCCAACAACAGTGCGTGAGTTTTCTTATAATAGAAAACACTCACGGGCGCGTGTGGTAATCGAGCGAACATTTGGCGTGCTCAAAAAGCGATTCAGCTGTTTGGACAAGTCAGGTGGAGTCTTGCAATACACCCCTCAGAAAGTACCATCTTTCTTTGTCGCATGCTGTGTGTTGCACAACATAGCCATGCGTCATAGACTGGTGCTAGAAGGCTTTGATGAGGACAGGTGGTTGGAACATTACCGGAGAGAGCAAGCAGAGCTGCATGTTCCAGCTCCAAATGATGATAATATAGTGCAGGCAACCGCAAAGGCAGCGAGGGACCAGGTGGCAGATGATCTGGTGCGACGCCGTCGCCGTTAGTTGCCTGGTAAGCAAACTACAAACAGATTATTATTAATTATTATTTTTCTTAGCCTATCGACGGGAGACGCCAGCTCACAGTATGTAGCCTCCGCATACTGGCACGCATTCCGTGCGTAATGGCCCTTTAGGCCTATACACTCATTCCTGCAGAGCAGAGGAGCTGAAACCAGGTCTTTATTGCACTTTTTATTCACTCATTTTGTAATTTCCTTTTTATATTTGGCAACATTTTTTTGGAATAGATTAAAAGTGGTTAGCTTGTTTAAGGTGACTTTATTTGGATTTCGGGAATAAGAGGGACATTTAAGTTTGGAACCACTTTTTAGTTTGACCATATTAATTCGACTATATAAGTACTGTGGACATTTGCTGGAAATCATTACAATTTACAATTTAGGCATTTAGCAGACGCTCTTAATCCAGAGCGACTTACATTAAGCAATAACAAAAGCATGGCATACATCACATATAAAAAGTAGTTATCATGAATCATGCGTAAACTAAGAACGTAACAGTGGAGTATCTATGTTAACTATACATACTATACTATATAATATATTATACATGTGTACTATAAAGTGCTATGACTACATAAAGTGCAATTCTAGAGCTGTCTGTCTACGTAACAAGCTATAAGTCTGTTTAAAATACTATCTAAGTCTACATAATGTGCTATCTAAGGGGCTAGGCTAGGGCAAGTGCTACGGGCCATGGTGGAGTCTGAAGAGGTGGGTTTTCAGACTACGGCGCACTTGTTTCGTACAATCAAGGCCCTCGCCATCGGGAAATCTCTACTGCTCCGGAGACCCCTCTCTCCCCTTCTCTGCGGAGGTGTGTTTATTCTGAAATAAAACAAATGCAGCTGTTCCATTTTGCCAGACTATTAAATAGCGTCTCCCCTTTGTCTTCCTGTCTGCAGTTGAACGTATGGTTACTTGGTAACCTTTGTTCTCTGAGTGAAGAGACTACCTCTCCACCCAACATATTTCATATGTAAGGGGAATGACCCCACCTCACTTGTGACGTGGATATCTCTTTAAGACACACCAGTTGTACTGGCACGCACGGGTATATAAGGCCCAGGTGTGCGTGATTACACTTGTTTACTTGATCGACACCGCTTCTGATCTTGGTGGAGAGGTAGTCTCTTCACTCAGAGAACAAAGGTTACCAAGTAACCATACGTTCTCTATGTATCGAGACTACCTCTCCACCCAACATATTTCATATGTAAGGGGAACTCTGTAAGACACCTCGTGAGGAAGCGAAGCAGTCCCAGAACCCCGAAGACACCGCCAGTGGGCTCCGACCCTCGTAGAACCTGATAAATGCTGACAGCGTCGATCAAGAGGCTGTCCCACAGATCTCAGATTGGAGGGCACCTCGAAGCCCATGTGGCAGCGAGGCCCTGTGTGGAATGTGTACATGTTCCTGTTGGGGCTGGCCTGCCTGCCCGCCCATATGCCTGCTGGATTGTTTCACAAGCCAATGAGTGAAGTCCAGTCTTGGAGACTATCTGCCTAAGACAGTTAGGCCCATTTAAGGCCCTGAGAAGAACACTGAGGAAGGCCCTGCTTCACCACCCTGCTTAGGAGGGTGGGAAGGGTGAAAATCAATAGACTGGATGGCTCACACTCCGATCAGGCCGTAGGGCAAAATGCAGGGATTGGTGCCGACGACACCTAAGCATTGCCATGTAGGAAGCGGCAGCACCCCTCACTGACAGGGACATTCTTGTGGCCGCTAACGGCAAGAATGCTGTCCTGTGAGAAGCCATTGTAGCCTAAGTCTCCACGGGCTTAATTGGCTCTCTAACACCGTTCAAGTCCGTCACATGTTCGAGACCCTGAGGCCAACGAAAGTTCGTGTGGAAGCAAAAACTGGCTGTTTCTAGCCGCGTTACAGACCGTCACACGGGTAATTTATAGTAGAACTAACTACAACGCTAGCTAGGGCCACGCCGGGCCACTATGCAAAGCTAAATTACCCACCAAGTTAGTATTAACCCGGTAAAAGAAAGCGGACTTACCGTCTTTCTTCGACTTGAAGCCTCGGGGAAAGGTAGTTTCCGCGGCACCGAGAAACCTTCTCGTCCTTATGGAAATAATCAGATACCAATCGGGAGACTTCGCTGCGGTGTGTGTTACACATGAGAAGAACGTATGGTTACTTGGTAACCTTTGTTCTCTGAGTGAAGAGACTACCTCTCCACCCAACATATTTCATATGTAAGGGGGAATACCTCTGGATGAGGAGGGAGCTCACTCCGTGGCTTCGGTAGCCGGTCTCCAACACACAGAATTACACCCAGGTGTTTACACAGCCACGCCGTAATACAACCTTATGGTGGTTCTGCTCACCCCTGACAGTCACATTCTGCTGTGTGAACAGACAGAATTATTCGCTGGAACAACGTGGAACGTGTAAACTGACGCTGTCAACGGTACGCCCGCGTAGTGCATGACTGTGAATGACAGATAATGCACTGGTCGCATGTTCAGAAGAGCCGGAGACACCAAGTGCACCGTGACTGCCCTCGGCCCTAAGGGGCGGAGGCACCGCCTGAGGGTGGCCCGACTCACTAGAGCAAGGGACCGAGTCCCTGCTTTGCCCTCTAACACATGCCGAGGAGCGCTGTGGACTGTGAGAGTTGACGCCTGCAAGGCCTCTTGTCGAGGTGCCCAAAGTGCTGCAGGTGCCTGGCCACATTGTTGTGGCACTGCACCTCTGAGCGAGCACACATCATTCGGTTATCCGATTTAGGATGCAAAGGCCCTCCCGCCAAGGACTGCGTCCAATCGGGGGGCTAGACATATGCCGAATGGGACGATACGGGACTCAAAGGTTCCGTCGTCTAAGACAAGCCGGTCAGTGCGTCAGTATGTCCGACCCGGGATCTGAGTATAAACATCCCCGGTCGAGCATGGCAAGCCAGTCGTCTTGGAGGATGGCTTGCCAGACCCTCAGCCCTTCCTTGCCAGGAGAGTGCTGTAAGCAGCACACAACCCCCCGAAGACATAGTGGAACCCACCCAGGGGTCCACCTGAATTGTCTTCCAGGACAGCCGCTGTCCCGAGAGATAGCGGGTGGGGTCTGGGGCCTTAACTGTCAGGACTGAGGGATGGGCTTAGCCCGCCGAGCACCTTTTAGCCATACCCCGCCGGTTGGCCTGTAACCGGACACGTAGGTCCCTGGAACTGCCAAACCTGACTGGGGTTGCACAGCCTGAGGGCAACCGAGGCAAGCTGCTCACGGCTGCTTGTGGAGGTGCACATCCTGTACACCTCCACAGCCTCCTTAGGATGCTGTAGCAAAGCACTGGCCTTTTTGGTCAAACATGGCCGACGGCTCAATAGGCAGCGTCATTGGGGGAGCTTGGTCCTCCTATCGCAGCTTGGATTGGGGCCGCCGCAGATGGCGCCTCATCAGAGGGCATCGATAGCATCGCCCGCTGCTGCTGCCTGGGGAGCCTGGAAGCCAGTAGCTGCAGCTCCTAAAGGTCCGGGCCATTATGGTCACATACGCGCCGCATATAAGCCGGTGCTGAAGTAGTGACAAAATAGGCCTGTGTTGACTAGCTGCGCCTAGATGGCCATAGTGCATTCTCGGGATGAGAAGGAGCTTACTTTGTGGTTTCGAACCGGTAACCGGATTATACCATGCAAGTTTACCCCTATAGGTGCGTGAACGGCCTTGCCGTTATACACCGTACAGCGTACTCCGCCCGACAGCCGCGGCACACTCCGCTGTGTTACCGAAATTGGCGAAACTACATCACGAACGCGTGAACTGACCCCGTCAGCAATACGCCGTATATACAGTAGTGTGCAAGGGGCTGTGATTTCAGGGCTTGCTCCTGGCAGACTCAGACTCAGACTCAACGCAGACGATGGCTGCCACGGCAGCCATACACTCGTGTGGTGTTTGAATAGACTGTCTGCTCTGATCCCAAGAGATTTGGTAGTTTTAACTACAAACGAGCCACGATCGAACCCCGAGAGGGACGACTCAGCGTCAGCTTTCTGAACTGCAAAGTGCAGTGGCTCAATTCGGAGGGAAACTTGCTCCGTGGCTTCCCCCGTCCGCACGGGTTCTACCACGCAGTCTACACCGGAGTGCGTGAACGGTTTTTGCCGCAATACACCCCAGGGAGCTCTCTCTCACGAGGCGAGGCAAAAAAACACAGCCCTACAGACGCAGAAGTCGCCCCAGCGACAATCCGCCTGTATAGTGTGCTGTGTTCAGTGCTAGCCTGGCAGGACTGTTGTTTCGCTGCGCCGCCGCAGGTCAACTCCAGCCCACGGAATATGCCCCACGGATGCGTGAATTGACGCTACGCCAGCAATACACCCGTATAGAGCTTTCTTCCGCTGCCTTTATCAAGGATTACCGCGCCACTTGTCCTGTCTGTGTCCCTCCCCGGAGGTCGACAGACAGGCTATACACCACAGGACGCGTGAGCTAACGCAACGTCAACAATACGCCTGTAATGGTGTTTTGGCTGGTTACCCTGTTTTTGTTGGTTGTATACCTACAAAGGAGCTGTGTGACAGCAACCCAGAGAGGAGCATCCATGCCAGCTCTCTTAAACCGCATCCTGCAGTAGGTCAATCCGGCTGCCAGAACTCGTGAGTAGCTGCTTTTTAAAATGTCTAAAAAATGCAGTTATTGTTGATAACTTGCTCTGCACTTCTGTCGAGGAGACCACGTCTTGGACTGCTCGGTGGAGATCAAAAAATCA
Organism: Electrona antarctica; assembly: GCF_951216825.1. Classification (NCBI taxonomy): domain Eukaryota; kingdom Metazoa; phylum Chordata; class Actinopteri; order Myctophiformes; family Myctophidae; genus Electrona; species Electrona antarctica. The sequence continues at coordinate 24,554,477 of NC_136803.1, read as the reverse complement.
GTGTAATCACGCACACCTGGGCCTTATATACCCGTGCGTGCCAGTACAACTGGTGTGTCTTAAAGAGATATCCACGTCACAAGTGAGGTGGGGTCATTCCCCTTACATATGAAATATGTTGGGTGGAAAGGTAGTCTCGATACGATAGAGAACTTAAACCAGATGACCTGTTCTTTCCTTGAACACATTTGAAGTTGAGTTTCACTCGCACAGAAAACGGGTAAGCTTGATTTCAAATGTATTTATTGTAAATTAAAATGACAGCTTTGCTGTAAACTTATTAAAAAAAGGGTGCTCGTGCATGAGGTCAAAACAAACAATCATTTTTTGGCTCTCCCCCTCGGCAGACGCAGGCGTGGACCTCCACGGGTCAGCCGGCCACGGGAAGGACCAGGAGGAGTATCATCAGGCCGGCGACGGGCCGCTCTAGTGTTGTTGCTGGGGGATGAGCGAGGTGCCGGTGGTGTTGCTGATGGTGGTGTTGCTGATGGTGGTGCTGGAGGTGCGGGAGGAGGTGGAGGGGCTTGGGCCGTCGGAGGAGCGTGCCTCAACGATCCCAAATGAGCGAGCCGCTCCCATGCAACAGCGCAGCGCTCTAGCGCATTAGCGCTGCGCACGAGAGCCTCGGTGGCCCGCTCATGTGAGGCCGCGACCCGTCCCAGGGTGGTCTCTAGCATTTTGAACCCCGCCTGCTGCATGTCCAAGAACGGGCGATCCCCGTCCCTGGACAATGCTCGATGGGGTCCCCGCCTGAGACGACTCGCGGCCTCGGTCGCTGCCGGAGGCCCACTCCCCGACGGTCCTTCCCCGGGATCCACCTCCTCCTCCTCTCGCTCTCCCCCCGCTTCTGCTGGCTCCGACTCGCCAACCTCCTCCTGGTCGGATTCAGCAGCTACGCTGGAGGCGGCCGAGGAGCCATCTGTGGAATTACCATTGAAATTAGCTGCATTGTTTGACTGCATTCGTTGCAATAAATTACAGTTTGGAGATGTGTGTGATGGTGTCTCATTCCTTTCCACTGGGTAAATGTTGTAGGCTATGCATAGGATCCACATGTGAAGTGAGATTGGCTATTATTATACTATTTATTAGCCATGCTATGTTACCGATATGTGTATTCTCCCACATTACACCACCTGGTGTAGCATGCAAATTAAAACTGAAGGCAGCAGTTATAATCCAACGAAAAAATAAGGAATTGGGATAAGATAACCCCACGAAAAAAAACCTCAACACATGAATCTTCTGAAATCCAATTGTTAAAAAGAAACTGATGCCTTAATTCCACTCTTTTTGGACTTATAGCCAATAACCCGTTTGATATTATTTCATTTCAAAATATATCTAGCCATTTCCACCGTGTATACGTGTAGAATTTACTACTATTGCAGTCCAAAAGCGTGTGGTTATTATCTTCACCAATTATTCTTTCGTTTTGATAACGAAATAACTGCCTTCAGTAGTTTTAATTTCATGGAATTGCGTGGCATGTGCCTACACTCGGCCATCATAAACCAGGTGTTAATTTGGGAGAATGTCCCCCCCCCCCCAATAATAAGTGGAATTGGAAGGAAATTGAATTACCAGATACCCCGCCGACCTCAACCCCACCGAAGCCCTCTATGCTTTCGGCGCAGAGGGTAGAGGCGGCGAGTTCCTCGGCTGGTGTGAGAACCTCCAGCGTAGCTGTTCCTCCTCCCGTGGCCGACTGCTGCCGCCGGTTTTGGGCGACCTTTGGATTGAATATTCTATTGTCAATTTCAATATAAGGCAATATGCCATGGGGAGCCACCTATTAATCCCCAAGCCATTCTGGTCAATGTCAATATTCCCCATAACACCATCTATACAGTCAACTCAACATACCTTGTGTTTGCCCGTCCTCCGGAGATCAGCAAACCTCTTCTTGACTTGTGTCACAGTGCGGCTGACTCCGGAGGACGCACACGGCCGCCCGAACGGCAGTCCACGCCTGCTTTGCCAGGAGGAGGTTGGGAGGATGGGAAGGTGTCCCATATATGGCCCGTTTACGTCCTGTGACCTCATGCACGAGCACACGTATCTCTTCTCTGGAGAATCGAACAGCCCGGCGGCGTTCTGGTAACTCCGCCATTATAATAGCTTTGCACAGACCGCAGGTGATCACCTGACTTTTAAAGGGAATGGCATGATTGGCTGGAAGGAGAAACGCCCTAAACACTCCCATGACTAATTCAAGGCCGTTTTGCTCACACCACGGGGTGTCGAAAGCGCTTCTTACCAGGCCCATAATTGTAATATGACATTGCCCACGCCTCCACGTCTTAAAAACTGTAATATGATATGTAATTAGATTTCACCTGTGACCTGCTTAATCGGGCCCTTTAGTCTCTTCTTTATCCACGTTTGGGGAATGGGACACACAGGAGAGTTGTCATGGTTGCTTTAATCCTTCTTATAGTAATATGATTTGAGCTTTGCTAGTTGTTCGCCGGTGTTTTCATTCAAATCAGCGCAAGGCAAAACCATGCGCTGCTGATCCTAAATCAGTATAATCATCACACGTAACACAGCCGTTCGTGTCGCTGCAACACTAACCTTATCCTAGGTCAGCCTAAATGATCACACTGTAAACCGAACTTTGTTCCCCGTTTTTCTCCTCCGCAGCAGTGCGGAGCGACATTGAGGGGTCGGAAATAACGTGTGTGTCACTGTGAAGGCCGTAGACTACAATGCGCCATTGGACTGGCCCCATGAAGTGAACGGAGTTGGCGTAACTCTGCAAAGTGGTGACGATTTTGACGTAGGCTGGTGGTCTTGCGCAAGAATGTGTTATTTCATAGAAATGGGTATTGTACTGTAAATATGACAGTTGCATGGATGCAAAGTAGTGGTTGATGTCTGGACAGGCATGCTGTTGGTGTTGTGCATGGTGAGATGTGTGCAAACGGTGTGGTTTGGTAGGAGAAGGCGGACAAAGGATGGGGTGTTGCGCTGTCTATTAGGGTGGCAGGATTAGGGCTCTACTTCACGGCACGGCACTCCATCTTTAAGAGTGTGTAGCTGTGGACAAAAGTGGACAAAACCTGCCTACAACCATACAGCGTTTAGAAAGTCATTTAAATAAAGTTATATTTTAAACTTTAAAATGGCTATACAATGTCACGATTACAGCCCACTAAATGTAATGTGTTTTTAAAGATTCATAATAACTATTATTGTGGTCTCATGGATATAGTCCATAATTCCATATTTGCAATATTCTATGTCAAAGGGTTCTATGTCAAAAGTCAATCATCATGGGTGAGAGAGGAGACTCCCGGTCTAGACTAGAGCAATCGCTTCAGCCCAAGCACCCTGTAGAGAATTCCATTGTTCTTTACTGTTTGAGGCTGTGCCAGGTGTGAGAGAAATGTAGCATTCTATTGTCTCAAGGAACTTTCTGGATGTTTCTGAAGACACCAAATGTTTCTTTTCACTCTCTATGTAAAGTCTAAACTCCACCCCTGTGTTCAACTCTGTCTATGCAAAAGTACTATATATTGTCTCAGTAACTGCAATGTTAAACTAGTAGTCTTGGGCAGGCTGGCCACCAAGGTGGTCAGCTTTGCTTGTGCTCCCGTGGGCCACCCATGGCCACGGCGAAGCTCTCTGCTGTCTTTGTCTTTGGATCGAATAAATGCCAAATGGTCAACTCTGGGATCTTCAGTTCACTCTCTCTGCCTGCGTTTCTTCATCTGATGCGTTGACTACAGTTTGCTTTAGTTTAGAGAGTTCATTTCTCTCTAGTTTAGTGAGTTTAGTGAGTTTAGTTGTGTGGAAATACATGACACTATTATTATGTTGCTCTTAACAGTATCCTAACTCCTGTCCCCATGTTTCATTCTTCTGACTGGCTGCTGTTGCTGCTGTAACACGTTCTCTGCATGGAGATTAAATTGATGTTAAGAGACTTCAGCTCTTGATAATAAGCACTGATTCATTTGAAGTGGAAGGAGATCTTGTAGGCCTATAGACAGACCTTTTTTAATTTCTGTGAAGTTGTGTTCTCACATATTATAGTTGACTGCATGAGATTGTCTACTTTCACAATGGAAGAGAGTTAAATGTAATGCCTCAACTCCAACTACAATTCCAAATGCTCGCCAAGGTGGGGGGTCCTTATTAGTTCAAATATGATAATTTTGGGACACACACACGCACACACGTACGCACGCCAGGGAGGAGAGCTTGTAGGCCTACAGTACAGTAGCCTACAGTACGTACAGCACAAGTACAGTACCACTCAGTTCAGACCGGTCAGATTTTTGAGTGGTGTAAACCACTCCTACAACTGGCTTTTTTGTGCAGAAAAAATGAGCATGGTTGCTATGTTCACCCTGTTGTAATGACGTAATGAAATCACACCCAGGTGAACAGGGTGAACATAGCAACCATGCTAATTTTTTCTGCACAAACAAAGCCAGGTAATGAAATCACACCCGGGTGTGATTTCATTACGTCAGACATGACGTAATGACAGACCTTACACCACTCAGTTCACACGGGTGTGATTTTTTTAATATTATTTAGCATACCCAATAGTAACATAATCCATTGCATTGAATCCATCTTCTATGAATTATGTTTGCGATGGTTGTTGAAAACCACCATGCCAACAATCAAAGTAGTCACAAAAAGTGCACAATCTTTACGAATTCCCTACCAGCTAGGACACATTTAATAATGTTGAACATTGACATTGAGTCATAATCAGCAAAAATCTTACACAATCATGATGTGATTATAAATCACAGATAAAAATATAAATAATGGACAGGTATGATTTTCAAGTTAGTTGAAGTTAATGAAACAAGTTGAAGTTTATTGTCATAACAACATACAGTACATAATTAGCAGTCATGAAATGATTGGACCCAAATGGACCCTGACCCCATGAGGATTTTACTTTTATGACCTCAGCGTGCGCACGCACGCACACACCTCAGCATGTGTGTGTGTGTTCTAACTGTTCTTGGATGGTACTGTACCTCCTCTCTCTATCACACACACTGATGATTCATTCCACCACACCCTGAACCCAACATAGAGCGGTTCAGTGAATTTGGCCTGGAAGGTGTGCAGGTGAGTGTGAGTGCTAGAGGACACCGTGAAGAAGGACACAGTGCCATCAAGATAGTCAACACGCACTGCTACTCTACTGGAGGGAGAGGAGGGACGGTCAGGGAGCTCGGTTTTCTTCTTATTGTGACACACGGTGTAGGGCAGGCGGTGTTAAAAATGCCGTCGCATTTCAGACTCCAGGACTTCTCGTTGAGTCCAAACTCGCCGTCGACACCCTGTCTGTGGAGGCCTCTGTATGCCACTGCTATCTGAACGCCTCCACTCCACTCGACCACCCAGGAACAGCGTTTAGTCACGGTCAGCCTCTTTCTACACATCACCTGCCTCAAGTCTTTAAATCTGTCCGGGTTAACAGTGTACTTCTGCTCCGCACTCGTCCATGTCACTTTCCTGTTGTTCTCAGACAGAAAGGTCTTTGTGTGTGCCGTGTTTGGATCCAGTGTGAGTTCACACACATCTGATGAGAGAACAAGACGGTGAACATTAAAATCATCACGCGCGCAAACGCGCACACGCACACGCACACGCACACGCACACACACACACACACACACACACACACACACACACACACACACACACACACACACACACACACACACACACACACACACACACACACACGCCCTCGTCTGAGTCAACCAGTCCCCTTTCCTTTGAGTAGTATTTTAAACACCCTGCCACCACCAACGCTGCTACTCCTCTAAAAATAATAATAATTGAGCTGCACAAGGACAATAAAAGCTCACCTCTGTGTGGATCCTTGCCAGCACGATCCTGTTGAACACAGTCATGTTATTTCATTTCAACAACATGTACAGTATGGTATTGTATTGTATGAACTCTATTGAACAAGTAATTCTGATCAACAACATCATGTCTTGAAAGAGGGAGGAGATATGACAAAGAAAGCCATGACAGACAGACAGACAGACAGACAGACAGACAGACAGACAGACAGGCAGACATCAGTGAGTGAGTGAAAGAGTTTATAATGCGTCATGTATTCTTTACCAGCTCCTTTTGCACTTGGAAGACGGCCTCCCATATCCCATCCCTGTGCTTCTTATACAGGCCTTCTGCCACAGCTTTGCAGTCTGGGAACAACACAGGCACACAGTTGAGTAACAGTTGAGTGCAGTAACTATACGTTTTTGGACACACCGACTTATTTGTAGCCCAAAGGTCGAATTAGAGTTCGTGATTTTGAGGGATAAACAATTACCTCAAGAACATAATTACAATTCGTGTAATATAACTTATTGTACATTTACCCCACTACATTTATTTGAAAACTTTAGTATAGTTACTTTGAATATTATTACAAAACATACATTAAACACAATGCGTTGCGAGCTTTTTAATAGCTCGCAACGCAAACAAATATAGCCAATATTTTCGTACTTTTACTAGAGTACATTCCGTACTTTTACCTGTAACAGAGTACTTCTACATTGCAGTATTGATACTTTTACATTAAAGGTATAATCAGTGATTTCACTTATTTTTTCTTATTTTTTGGATAATCCTCCCTACTATAAAGTGTGCTGACCATATAAGGAGTTCCTCCATGTCCCCAGTGAGCCCCTGGGGTCAAAAACCCTAGTTTCGGTTTGGGCTTTGGGTGGCAAAGCCTTCATCCAATAAGGATGAGAGGGGCCTTCCTCCAATCATGATCGAGGGGGGCGGGCATTGGTGCACGTGCTGTTGGTCTGTTGTACTTCCCCCACTGTAGAGCGTGTGTATGTGCACATCTTGTTACCGGGTGGACCGGGTTTTTTTCCAACTCACCCAAATCACTGAATGCTCCTTTAAGTAAACAAAAAAGTAGTACTTTTTCCACCACTGCCAGTATCTCTACAGGTGGGAGGTATAAAACTACTTTCCAAGTGATGGTTGTTGCAGGTCAGTCTCCTCACCTTTAAAACTGGGTCTGTCTTCCTTCTTTTGGCTCCAGCACCTCTCCATGAGTTGTAGCAGCTCCTCCAGCCCTTCGGCCTGCATTCCATCAATATCCTCTAGGGGTGGCCGTACTCCCTTACAGACATTACATTTAAAATAGTAGTTTTTTTTTCAACCAATGACAAAGCTTCTAGGAACATCTTTGAATGCAGATTGCGGCCCCTAGATGTGTCACAGAGACTAATTTTTTTTGGGAGCGTTCTACCCATTGCTGGCTGTCTGAATAATAATAATAAAAGTAATTCAAATACTTGCTTATAGCAGCTTTAAGGAGTTGTGTCCACCAAGACATTTTGGGTAACACTTTAGTTAATGTTGGGTCTATAATGCATTCCTAAAACATTATAACACTCATTATAAATGTTTATAATCATGTATGACAACTCAAAATATTATTTATAAAGTATTATTAAGTGCTTATAACACATGGCCATAACTGTGCTCATAACGCATGGTACCATTTAAAATGCATTATAAATTGATTTATAATAATGATGCATTACAGACAGACAGTTAATGCATTACAAGTAAAATGTTACCTGGTACTAAGTTTATAATGCATCATAGCCAGGACTTATACATCACATTGATATAACTTATAAATACTTCCTAAACCATGCTATAAGTTCTTATGCATAATTATACACACATAATACGTATTTTAATGCCTTATCAGTGCATTATAGACCTGACCTTAAATGACAACTCCAGATAAAATAACATAGGCTCATTTTCCTACATATATTGATCCCAAATGACTTGCCTTGGGGGTTTATTTAGCAGAAATTCCCCTGTCGTCCAGTTTCCTCAGCAGCCCTCATACATAGAGTAACATAGAGTGGAGCACATAAGCATATATTGCTTTTACACTATTTGTTGGGTTCAAAAGTGATTTTGAAAAGGGAAAAGTCATTACAAACACATGCATTCCTTGGTTGTCCCACACGAGCCATGCACCACAGTCTGCTAAACAGATGTTATGTTGTTATTTGTTTTGCCATGTCTTGGAAAAGACGCGCTGTGATTGTAGTCAGTACAGTCACTTTGATTGGCATTTGGCACTTGGGACAACCAAGACATGGATGTGTTTGTAATGACAACTTCTCTGGAAGACAACGAAGGAGAAAGAAAGAAAAAATACAGAAGACGAGAAAGATAATTACTCACTTAAAATGCTCCACACCAGTATCCCGTAACTAAAAAAAAGAGACATTGATCATCATTTAGCATACATAGTCCACTTATCACACATGGGACACACTGGTTGAATTTCGGTCCCACAGAAAATGGCAAAGGGAATGATAAATACCTGTAGACATCAAAGGCAAGGGTGGCCCCCTCTGACCCCGAGGCCTCTGGAGGTGCGAAGAAGGGTGTGCACGCCCCAATGAGATTTTTGGCCGTCCTTATGTCTTCAAACCTGGCGAGGCCAAAGTCAGTGATCTGGATGAATAACGGAGAGAAAAATGAACAGAGGGAGAGAGAGGGGGGGGGGGGTAGGAGGAATAGACAGAGGGTAAAGGAGAGAGAGCAAGAGTGAATGATGATGTAACAGTACTGCGAGTCTGCGACCAGAGCCATCAAATAAAAGAGTTATGATATTGAGGAGGCAGAAACCGAGTGCTCGAGCGCTGTTCGTGCTGCCTGGAGAGGGACAAGCTGGAGTTTGAAATATATATTGTTTTCAACGACGGCGGTGCAAATAAGAGCAATTTTAGGCATGGGTGCAACATGTCAACTGTAGTATTGCTGTTGCCTGAGTCCAATGTATTTCTGCCTACTTCCGGTCCAGGACTTGTCCCTATTTGTTGTCCCCATTCTCAATAGAAGTCTATGTGGCCCAGGCGGTGGCTCTGTCTTACTCTATGGCTCTGTCTGCGACAACAGCCAGGCAAGCTCTATCACATTATCAAGTGGCTGCTTGAACACGCACCTTTTGAAGAGTTTCTACCCGGCTACCATCAGACTGTTGAACCAGGACTGGACACTGCCTTGTTCAACTGTGTGTCGTGTCTCACCACACCTCTCAGCCATTATAAAATACAAGGTAGCCTCAAAATTCTTGTGGCTTATTGCTTTAGTCAATTGTGTCTATAAATTCAACCGTTTTCTGCAGCTCAAGCCACAATACCCCCCCCCCCCATCTCACACATACACACACACACACACACACACACACACACACACACACACACACACACACACACACACACACACACACACACACACACACACACACACACACACACACACACACATTTCATTTTATAGTTGTATTATGTAAAAACAAGAAATGATGACAGTCAGCTGCTTTTATATTTGCGGCGGTGGTGGTCCACAGTAAAAACTAGAAAAAGTGCCCCTCGGGGCACAGGTCTCCACCAGGGCAGGTCAGGTTGTGGCCTCCTGGTGGTGCTATAATAGGCCAATATGAAAAGGGTGACATTTCTTCTTATGCCTTGGATGGCATTTGGATGATTTGAGGGATTTTGTTCCAAATGTGTTTTGCAAAAATCCACCTGTTGGTGGCGCTATAACAGGCCAATGTGAAAAGGGTGGGATATATTCCTCAGCCTAGTAGGAAAGTCCAGGAAAGATTTCACGTAAATTGCACGCTGCGTTCATGATTTCAGGCTTTTTGTTCAAAACGGGCCAATCCTACGAACTTTAAAAGCCAATGTTAGCCAATTAGGATGGAATCTGAAATATCGGACAGATCTGTCTTGAACACACACGGACTCACGCACACACAGAGTGCGAAACATACTCTCTGCCCATGCCTTCGGCCTGGTGGAGACAAATTATTATAATAATTAAATGGCAGATGTACAAGCTCCCAACCCAACGTGTCGATATATGAATATGATGCATTGTGAGCTTGTAGATATAGGCTATTTTAACTATTGTATTCTTTTTTTATTATATATTTGGTAAAGGAATGGTTTTGGTCATACAAGGTTTCCATCTGACAGCATGGTTCTGTATCGTATCAGCAGTATTCCATTCAAATTGGCTACTATGAATTCCACAGGCCTGGGAATACAACCTGACCTGGCGGGGATATGCGGCCCGGGGTCCGGCCGGCTACTTTCTGCTTAATATGGTATGGATATAGGCCTACATACTGTTGACATTTACAACTTTATCAACAAAAATACTTATACATGCAATGATGCACAAATAAATTGCATTAAACAGTGCTGCCGGGTGGGTCTTTGCGCCACCGCTCTGGCATTGGAAAATGCTTTGAGGTCCAATGTTAGGCTGCCTCCAATCTGAGAACCCATCGGCAAATAAAGGAATAGCAGCGCCCTCTTTTTCCTTGAAATTGGACGTGAGTCAACAGTCTGTCTTGAGAGGCTGCCTCAAAAAGGTCAGAGACTGTTGCTTTATTTTATTGTTTGTTATTTATGTATACAATACTGTCCGTTTTGAGATGCTGCAGTGTGTGCAGTTCAGATTGTTGATGTTGAATCCAAAATGTGGAATGTGCAGCACAAAAAGGCTGATGAGAGACTGTTGACTATTTTTGTTTTATATCCTGCAATTATTCAGTTTGGCTGATTGGAGACTTCTTATTCAAATGAATTGGATTCAGTTGTAAAAGGAGCTGGCTAAACAGCTTCTTTTTGCGGGTGGAAGGGGCCCGGTTGAAAAGTAATATATAAAGTAATGTGTAACAGTATTACTATTGATTCCAAGTAATAATAATAAAAGTAATGTAATGTAATATTATTACTTTTTCTAAGGAGTAGTAAGTAAAGTAAAGATATTACTCTCCTAAGTAATATTGCCCAAAACTGGTTGTGCAGGCCCCACAGCTTTCGGACCTGCTAACCTGCCTGCTCAGAAAGGCTTTAAATACCCCTGTCACTTAACCTCTGCCTCCCTCTAGGGGTTACATAAAGATGGTGCTGGAAGCAGCAGGATGTTTTTGAATGTGGAAGACATAAGTGCTGAAGAACTGGACAACACATTGAGAGAGGGGTTTACCCTGACTCAGCCAAATGCGGCTTAAGAATAGAACGGAAATATCAGTATAAGGGGAAAGTTCGGGTGGGCACTGTAAATATGATTCACTGAGGATGCCAAAGTAGACATTATATTCCCAACCTGTGGAGGGCAGTAATACGCCTCGCGGCGTCCACACTGCCGGAAATCCAAAAGAAGAAGAAGAAGAAGAAGAAGAAGACTGTTACCCACAATGCAGTTGTGAAAACAACATGGCGGTGTGTTGACTGCGCGGTGGCATTTTGATGCACACTTTTGCATTTCGGGAAGTTTAAACCAAAGATTCGACATCGTTAGTCCCCCCCGCAGGGTACCGGGATCTGGGTTGACACTTTAACAAACAAAGAAAAGTAAAAACGTGTCGTTTCAAAACAGTGTGGTCGTTAAGCAGCAGCAGGACGTTTGTTAGCAGCTCAACCACTGAAACACAGCAGGTAAACTATTCACGTTGTGCTTCATTCGTTTGTCTTTGTTTGACTCGTCTTTTAAGATGGAACATCAATCGTATTTCTCTGCTTGCTTGTAAATGTGCTCATAAACAACCAGTAGTTACCCCAGTAAAAAATAAGGTATTTTCTTCTCCTTTCTCCCTCTGTTTTTGTCACAATCTTGGTTAACTAGTTACTTAGATTATAGGATACTTAATTAGCCTATATTATTACATTGTTACATTTCTCTCAAACGCTACCCACCGTTGACTGTCATTGTAACAATGTAATGCGGAAGTGCTCATTCTATCTCAATGGAATAGTTCCAGCCATTGGAGCAATGTTTGGAACTATCGCCCATAGGTACCCGCTTTGCGGCGAGATCAAAGCGTGTCACCACTCTCTTACTAGATTACTCTGACACAGACTATGCGAGATATTGTCATTGTAGTTCTGCATGCACTTTTTACTCTTTGTACAATAGAAAACAGACGTTCAACAGTACATGCGGTCATTGGCAGTGTAATTAGTGCCCTTAAGAAGTAATGTACACTCACTGGCGAAACGGCTGATCATGCATCAAATTAAATACCTTCACCTTCTCCCACTGAACCCCACCCCCTGGCTCTCCTTGAACACAAAGGCGTTGCATTTGCATGTCTATGGGAGGGTCGCGCCACGTAATGGACATGCCCGTGAATGGCACGTGATGACGTCAACATGGCTTTGCATATTTGCTATAAAGGTTCAAAAGTGCAAACAGTGGTGTGTGTGCTGTGGATTTTTGAGTGGTGCAACCACTCCTATAGACAGCTATCTGGGTCCCTGGGTCTGTCCCTGGCTGGCTAACACGCACACACACACTCTCTTTAATATGATGATTTGGGGTGTTACAGTAGGCTACAGTACAGTAGAGTAGAGGGATCCCTACACGGTCATTTCTCAACCATTTCGGACGCGGGTGGCTCGCCGGAATTGGGCCGGCACCCTGGCCACGTTCCTGGGGGTCTGGATGTTCCGGAGACCCCCACACGGAGTTGCACCACTTACTTCACATGGGTGTGATTTTTTTTAAACTAGCGGAGCTGCATGTGCGACATCATGTCGCACATGCAGCTTAGAGGCTGGTCAATTGGTTATTTTATTTAATGAAACATATGTGTACGTATTGAATGAAAAATATGAATTATGAACCTACAGTGACTAGTCCAGTGTGGTGCCGTGACATTGAGTGATTTGATTGAATTGAAATATGTATTAACAGTTTGCAGAATTACAGTACATTTCAAGCACAAACTCAATACAAAGACTGTTAACTGTGAGTGGACGACCCAATTAAGCTTTTTTTTTAAGTTTACAAGAGGGTCCACCTTGTTCAATTCATCAAAACATTTAGAGACGTACAAATAGACACTTCTATATAGTCAAAGAACAGAACAGGAATTAATCATAAGGGAGACACAAGTCCAGTGGTGCTGCAGAATACTTTAATATTTGGAATGTATCAATGTCACTTCAGTTTAACCACTAAACCCTTTATACTTGGACCACCAAACCTAATATATGGACTCCCAAACCTAAAATAGCCGATCTACAAGCTCACATGTAATATGTAAAATATCAAATTGTCCCTAAGCAGCCATTTTAATTGAGGCAGAAGTGAGCCTTTAGTTTGCTGAGTGAATGTGTGGCATTATTTATTTAGTATTGTCTTTCTCATTTTTGTAGTGCAGATGAATTTGATAGGAAATGTTAAAATATATTGAATTCATTTTGGTTTAAATTGAACTCTAAGGGCAGTATTATGCTTGTCTTAAGTACCAGGTCTTATGACTTAACTTAAGACCTGGAGGCGTGGTCAATGCTGTTTGGCCACTCAGAATAGCCAAATGGCATTGATCACGCCTCCAGGTCTTAAGTTAAGTAATAAGACCTGGTACTTAAGACACGCATAATACTGCCCTAAATGTTAAAACAGCTAAGATGAAGCTGAATGATAACTAAAACATTATTTTCTGTTGGTGATTTCCACAGAGCACCACAGAAGGAGATCTCACACCATCAGGAGAGATGACCTCCAAAAGATATTCAGCACTGGACCAGGGACTGTTTCATGCAAAGCTGCAACCTGTATTAAAGTTGTACAGGATGGGTATGTACTGTTTTATTTATAGCTAGTTAAACATGTGAGCCATGAGCTATTGTACATTTAATCGCTTCCATAGCGACAATCTGCCGAAATCTCTCACGGCCATGTCTATTTTACATCTGGGTGGCTGCACAAACATTGACTGCCAACAACGGCTATTTATATGTATTTATGCAGTTAAGCATTTCCAACGCGTTTCCAACTCTTAACTGCCAAAGACGGTGCTTTACATTCAAAGTTCTTTTCAGTGGTTTACCATAGATGGCGCTCTTCGCTAACGTATTAATGGCTTTAGGTTACTAAGCGACAGATACAACCGGAAATGCAACAGCGTAACTAGACGTCAGTAGGCCCCTACGCAGGCTGGTCAGCGCCAGACACCACCCCCCTCGCGTGGTCTGCATTTTGGTTTATAAACAGCGGGGCACTGTACAGTAGTTGGGATTTGTGAACAGAGCCGCAGAATCCAGTCTGGACTCAGGATAGCCCACTGCACACTAGGGCATTAACGACTTGAGATTTTTCCAAGTCGACTTGTCAGACAGTAAAGTCGAAGTTGAGTCGATTTATCGTTTTGTATGACGGGGGGGGGGGGGGGGTGGGTGGAGGTGTGCGCGCTCAACAGGGGCGGGTGGAGGTGCGCGCAATACGGAGCCTGTCAAACAAAGCACTGCGCACACAGTGGCCTCTCCAATATGGCAAAGCGCCGATTATCAAAACATAAAACTATAATAGTAAATACTAAACAGTGTGTGCGTCGCACACTGGTACACAGACCAGAAAAGAGAACACAACAGGAGAGGGGGCATCATTGGCACACATCGCCAGCAGCAGCAGCGCAGCAGCACAGCGGCCCGAGAAGTACACAATACAAAATATAACATTAACACTAGTGGCAGTCATAGGACATAGGTCTATATATTATCATCCCAGCAGCAGTTTGGCACATCATCAGAATACAATCTGCATTACCTTCCACGTGAACCTTCTCCTCCTCCTTCCCCTCCAACTCGATAACGTTCTCATGTTAGTTTGTTACTTATTTTCTGAGCCATGCAAATAAACAACAACCCGCACCGCACTGACCGGAGACGGAGAGGTTCATATGATGTGCCCCGCGCGTAAAGCTAAACCAGAAACAGGAGTCATTGCGTCAGCACGGATGTAGCCTCGGAAAGCCAGACGTTTTATTTCCAGCATGGAGGTGAGGGGGATATCGTTTGGGGATAAAGTTTGCGCGCTTCTATCTGTTACTTCTCTGACGCAGCGCAGTTCAAACTTCAAATTCAGCCAGTCAATAGTGGGACACCGTGCGCTGAGAGCCACATACACAGCTGCAGTTGGTTTTTAATTAAGGGCGCGTTCTGAACTTCTGAATGCAATGCAAACTAATAGACCAATTATTTGTTTACAAACATTGGGACTGGGCGCACGGGTGACTGTTTCATGTAATCAATTCCCAACAGTGTTGCGCACAGAGAACAGCTGATATACAAGCTCACATCGCATCGCAGATGCGACTGTTGTGAGCGTAGAGGTCTGCGTGCGCGACACCATCGCGGGACGAAGCATAAATTATACTTGATGGGCTGCAGGTGCGCGTGCAAATAGGCTCTGCTGCCGTGTTCATGAGCGCACCTCCCGTTCTTATGACAGCGACTGGAGGTTCTGTTTTGAATTGCTATTATTGTTCAAACACAACAGAAACCAAGGATTGACTTCTGTCCGTGACAATAATCAATGCTACAGTTTGAATTCTGTACGCACGCACACAGAGCAAAAAATATGATATGAGAAACTTTTTTTTTTTTTTTTCAACTTTCGACTCCTCCTAATCTGAATCGACTTGTGTTAATGAAATCGATAAATCGATAAATCGATTTTTTTAGTGAATGCCCTACTGCACACTCTAACTTCTGACTTCCTTCACGTTATTCTCCACCAGAGCTGTTGGGAGGCGAGGCACGTGTGTGCCTATGGTGTGTGGCTGTGTGCTAGCAGCAGCCACCACCAGGCTCTGCCAAACGTTGGTCAACTCAACTGTTATTGCTTCGCTGTCTGTATTTATAATTTTATTTTACCGACAGCACGGTTGGGCGGCCGTGTGTCGCCCCCCCTTCCTTCTGGGCCTGCTTGCTAGTTACGCCCCTGCGGAAATGAACCGGAAGTGAACATCAGCGTTCAGCGTTATCAGATTTATAAATATACATTACGTACATCCACGACAAAAATAAATTATGTATTATTCAAGTTCAGAGGAGTTTCTGGTCTTAGTTAATCCTAAACTCCTCTGGGATTTCAATGGTTTCTTTCCAGACTCGGAGGAGTCCAGACAGCAGGCTCAGATGAATTCTCCAGACCCAGCCAGACCTGTTTCAGTGAAACAGGAGGAACCTGAAGAGCAGCCAGACCTCAGTAAGTCTCTCTTTTCCAGCTTCAAGGTGTTGTTCATTGTCACATAACAGCTGCTGCTGCAACCGAAACGGCTTGTAAATCCACCGATCAGTTCAATAGTTAAAGTCCATTGAAAATTGAATGGTGGTCTCGGGTGAAGTGGAACGATACAGGAAAGGGGTGTTCCAATATGAGTGTTCTAGAAATTTCTCTAACATGGGAGTGGATGGCAGGCCAGTTGTATTCTCACTGGAGACCTAGCCTGTGCACCATTTAATTTAGTATATATGATCCTGTTGGGAGCGGATGATATTGTTACGTCATGTTGTAGTATTCTTTTGTAGTCGACAGGCAGGAACAACGGGGTGGCAACTTCCTTTTCCCTCAAACCGATTTTTCTCAATAAAAGTTCCGTTAGATTGTTCCTGACTTTACATGACGTAACAATATCATCCGCTCCCGACAGATTTTTGAAACAGAGACCAGGCTTTCCTCCGAGGTGGTGGAAAGCCTGGTGAGGCGAGGTTACTGGAGACCTAGTGGAGAATACTAATAACAACTAGAAACAAATTTCAGGAAATTTGACTGGGTGCCTGCAGCTCGCCAAGTCTGTGCAGCATTTGAGCCACGGACCACCATTTGATGACATTTAGCCTCTCAGACCCTGTAAGGGTCCATTTGGTTGACTTTCAATGGGGTATTTTGTCTAAGTTTATTGCACATTACGTTGCCACCAACATTTTAATGCTAACATGCTAATACTAACATGCTAATGCTAACATGCTAATGCTAACATGCTAACATGCTAATGCTAACATGCTAACATGCTAATGCTAACATGCTAATGCTAACATGCTAACATGCTAATGCTAACATGCTAATGCTAACATGCTAATGCTAATATGCTAACATGCTAATGCTAACATGCTAACATGCTAATGCTAACATGCTAATGCTAATATGCTAATGCTAGCATGCTAACATGCTAATGCTAACATGCTAATGCTAACATGCTAACATGCTAATGCTAACATGCTAATGCTAACATGCTAATGCTAATATGCTAATGCTAACATGCTAATGCTAACATGCTAATGCTAACATGCTAATGCTAATATGCTAACATGCTAATGCTAACATGCTAATGCTAATATGCTAACATGCTAATGCTAACATGCTAATGCTAACATGCTAATGCTAACATGTTAATGCTAATATGCTAACATGCTAATGCTAACATGCTAATGCTAATATGCTAATGCTAACATGCTAATGCTAACATGCTAATGCTAACATGCTAATGCTAACATGCTAACATGCTAATGCTAACATGCTAATGCTAACATGCTAATGCTAACATGCTAACATACTAATGCTAACATGCTAATGCTAACATGCTAACATGCTAACATGCTAATGCTAACATGCTAACATGCTAATGCTAACATGCTAATGCTAACATGCTAATGCTAACATGCTAACATGCTAACATGCTAATGCTAACATGCTAATGCTAACATGCTAACATGCTAATGCTAACATGCTAATGCTAACATGCTAACATGCTAATGCTAACATGCTAATGCTAATATGCTAATGCTAAAATGCTAAAATGCTAATGCTAACATGCTAATGCTAATATGCTAACATGCTAATGCTAACATGCTAATGCTAACATGCTAAAATGCTAACATGCTAACATGCTAATGCTAACATGCTAATGCTAACATGCTAACATGATAATGCTAATATGCTAATGCTAACATGCTAATGCTAACATGCTAACATGCTAAAATGCTAATGCTAACATGCTAAAATGCTAACATGGTAACATGCTAATGCTAACATGCTAATGCTAACATGCTAACATGCTAATGCTAACATGCTAATGCTAACATGCTAATATGCTAACATGCTAATGCTAACATGCTAATGCTAACATGCTAATGCTAACATGCTAACATGCTAATGCTAACATGATAATATGCTAATGCTAACATGCTAACATGCTAATGCTAACATGCTAACATGTTAACGCTAACATGCTAACATGCTAATGCTAACATGCTAATGCTAACATGCTAAGGGGTCCATTTGGTTTCGCTCAGGGGGGCGGCCCGATTCTGGCGAGCCGCCCCGCGTCCGAAACGGTTGAGAAATGACAGAGTTACGTGTTTCCCCGAATTTCTCTATTGACTTTCAATGTGTGTGTGTGCGTGCACATGTGTGCATGTGCGTGTGTGCGAGAGTTGGTCAGGTGACCTTGAATCATTAACAAAGTATCATTTTCACCTGGGCTAGTCTATGCAATGCAAACAGTATTGAAAGGTAAAGCACACTGACTCTCTATGAGAGATCGTATGTCCGAACAAATTGCTCTATCGCAAAAAGTAAAAGTCGAATGCGATTTTTGTTTTCCCCGTGAGTGACCCGAGGCATTGAGGTACGCCGTGTGCGATCGTGGTATTGGTACGATAAAAAACGTGGTTATAAGTGCGAGTTAAGAATTGTGCTTGTGATGAAAAAATTGCTGACTCATTCAGGCATTTAACATGGAGTTTATGACACATTATGATGGTACACCTGTCGCTTTCAGGGCTGTAGTTCACGTACTGTATGTATCTGTGCTATGGTTTTGACATTGGGTGAAAGAGGACGAGTGTGGCTACAAAATTACCGAAACCCATGCGTGTAAAGTGAATATTTTGGCCGTGAGGACGATTTGTTCGGAGAATTTCGGTATAGTCTTCACATTGGCTTCTCACTCTGATCCGCTCTCTCTCTGGGCGTGCGACACTCTGAGTCGAGAATATTTCTCAGACCACACACACTTTGAACTGCGATAGCGGGCAAACCGTGCAACGTATTCGAATTCCGTCTGAACCACCACAAAGTCGATGGCCTCGTGTGCTGTTTGACGTTTAAATCGTGTTTCTACGTAACAGTATGCCAGAGCAATGTGGCTCCAAAGTAACGTGTCGTTTTCTGTTTTTACACGCGTTTCCCCATCGACTTTGAATGGGGCATTTTTCGCGTCGTTTATTGCGAATTACGTGGGCACGGTAACACGAATCGGAAAGAAAAGCACAAGCACACCATTCCCGGCCGAGCCGCACGTTTTGATGTATATATTGCGGGGCTTTGGCAAACCGTGCGGCCGGCCGTAGACGTCGAAGTTTCGCGTATTGATTATAATAATTATTAAGTATGCGTTTTAGATTTCAACCTGTGTTTCTGCCATTGCATGGCAGGCACCCAGAACTAGAAACAAATTTCAAGAAATTTGACTGGGTGCCTGCAGCTCGCCAAGTCTGTGCAGCATTTGAGCCACGGACCACCATGCTAATACTAACATGCTAATGCTAACATGCTAGCATGCTAACATTTTAATGCTAACATGCTAATGCTAACATGCTAATGCTAGCATGTTAACATGCTAATACTAACATGCTAACATGCTAATGCTAACATGCTAACATGCTAACATGCTAACATGCTAACATGCTAATGATAACATGTTAATGCTAACATGCTAACATGCTAATGCTAACATGCTAATGCTAACATGCTAATGTTAACATGCTAATATGCTAATGCTAACATGCTAATGCTAACATGCTAACGCTAACATGCTAATGCTAACATGCTAATATGCTAATGCTAACATGCTAATGCTAACATGCTAACATGGTAATGCTAACTTGCTAATGCTAACATGTTAATGCTAACATGCTAACATGCTAATGCTAACATGCTAACATGCTAATGCTAACATGCTAATGCTAACATGCTAAGGGGTCCATTTGGTTTCGCTCAGGGGGGCGGCCCGGTTCTGGCGAGCCGCCCCGCGTCCGAAACGGTTGAGAAATGACAGAGTTACGCGTTTCCCCGAATTTCTATATTGACTTTCAATGTGTGTGTGTGCGTGCACACGTGTGCATGTGCGTGCATGTGCGTGTGTGCGCGCGTGTGTGAGAGTTGGTCAGGTGACCTTGAATCATTAACAAAGTATCATTTTCACCTGGGCTAGTCTATGCAAACGCAAACAGTATTGAAAGTTAAAAGCCCACTGACTGTCAATGACAGAACGTATGTCCGAACAAATTGCTCTATCGCAAAAAGTAAAAATCGAATGCGATTTTTGTTTTCGCCGTGAGTGACCCGAGGCATTGAGGTACGCCGTCTGCGATCGTGGTATTGGTACGATAAAAAACGTGGTTATAAGAGCGAGTTAAGAATTGTACTTGTGATAAAAAAATTGCTGACTCATTCAGGTATTTAACATGGAGTTTATGACACATTATGATGGTACACCTGTCGCTTTCAGGGCTGTAGTTCACGTACTGTATGTATCTGGGCTATGGTTGTGACATTGGGTGAAAGAGGACGAGTGTGGCTACAAAATTACCGAAACCCATGCGTGTAAAGTGAATATTGTGGCCGTGAGGATGATTTGTTCGGAGAATTTCGGTACAGTCTTCACATTGGCTTCTCACTCTAACCAGCTCTCTCTCTGGGCGTGCGACACTCTGAGTCGAGATTATTGCTCAGACCACACACACTTTGAACTGCGATAGCGGGCAAACCGTGCAACGTATTCGAATACCGTCTGAACCACGACAAAGTCGATGGCCTCGTGTGCTGTTTGACGTTTAAATCGTGTTTCTACGTACCAGTATGCTAGAGCAATGTGGCTCCAAAGTAACGTGTCATTTTCTGTTTTTACCTGCGTCTCCCCATCGACTTTGAATGGGGCATTTTTCGCGCCGTTTATTGCGAATTACGTCTGCACGGTAACACGAATCGGAAAGAAAAGCACAAGCACACCATTCCCGGCCGAGCCGTACGTTTTGATGTATATATTGCGGGGCTTTGGCAAACCGTGCGGCCGGCCATAGACGTCGAAGTTTCGCGTATTGATTATTATTACGATTAAGTATGCGTTTTAGATTTCAACCTGTGTTTCTGCCATTGCATGGCAGGCACCCAGAATAATTATTATTATTAGGTCTCCAGTTATTAAAGTCCTTATTCACTTGCTGCATTTCAGACCAGTGTGTGGAGTCCAGACTGCAGGTGAAGATGAACTCTCCAGACTCAGCCACGGACGTTTCTATTAAACAGGAACCTGAAGACGTTTCTATTAAACAGGAACCTGAAGACATTTCTATTAAACAGGAACCTGAAGACATTTCTATTAAACAGGAACCTGAAGACATTTCTATTAAACAGGAACCTGAAGACATTTCTATTAAACAGGAACCTGAAGACATTTCTATTAAACAGGAACCTGAAGACCACCAACACCTCAGTAAGTTTAATTTGCTCTTCCTTTTTCTCCTCCTATTTTCTGTTCTGTCGGGCTGCCACAATGTCTTATTTAAAGTTATTTTCACTACAATAACAATGGCAAAACATATCAGGACACTGATAATATGCCAATATGAAAAATATCTCTCAAATTTCATTTAGAAAGATTATTTTCTTATTACCATAAACAAAAGCAACATCATATTTTGCACAAATGCAATGAGAAAGTAAACTTGACAATATAAGTTCTCCATGTGATTTTCTTTACAGTAAGTAGGTCTCAAACAGATTTTCATGGTGTGTCTCTGTAGGAGACGAGGTGTCTAGAAATGGCTCTGTGAGTCTGAACTGTGTAAGATGACAGATCTCTGACTATCTTTTAATCAGCTTCTTCATTTGAGGTTTAACCATTTGAACCCTAGTATACCTACAGTATATTGTGGGGGGAACAGTTGCCTGAAATAGTCAATCCACAAGCTCACAACACATTGCAATTAGCTGCAATGTAGGAATTGCTGTTATGTTCTGTTCGTTAATTTGACATGGACATCACAATCACATTAGACGAACCAGATTATTATTATTATTGCTTAAAGTGTATATTGCACGAGTGCTATTTTTCAGCACCTATCTACAGGAGGCTTTTCTAATTGCACTATAGTCGAGTACAAAAAATATAATATATAAATATATACAGTGAGTTGCTGCATTTTGTTGTGGATTATTAATAACTCATATAGTCTTTGAGAAATAATCGAGGTAGAGAGTGGACTGAAACAATGTCACATTTATTACAAGGAGTGGTCTGTACCAGCCCAGGGAAACTTGCACGGATGCAAGCCTCCTGAGCCCTTTACATTTCTCTCTCTTATACACAATGACAGAGCAGAGAATACATCGGAGGTGTGGTCAGTAGACATGGTCAAACATGGGTCTTGGGTAAGAATAGGTAATCTTGACTGGCAATCAACAGGTGGAAGCCTTGCTTCCTATGCTCTTTAACACTAGCATGCCTGATTTAAAATCTCTACTAGTAAGACGGCTAACGGTCGGGCTGACCGTGTTTTTCGTGTGATTTGATTGGCCATTATCTCCCCCACTCGTCTAATGATTTTCACACCTCCCTGCACCCGTTGACGGCTTGCCATTGTCTTCTAAATGTTACATTCCAACTAATTCAAGGCAGCAGTTTCAACTGACAGCACAACTCAAGTTATTTTTTATTTTTCATTTCAGTTTACCAAACTATAATTATAGTGACGATGTGAGCGCTATATATTCAATATAGCGCTCACATCGTCACTATAATTAATTACCCTTGCACAGCAAACACTGTCCGACTTTGTATTGAGACAATAAAATAGGCTAACACACGTTATTGTAACAGCCAGAGCCAGGCACACACAGAGAAATACGACATTAGCGTTATATATTGTCATTTTTATATAGAGGGGAAACATTATAGGGAGGGAGGTCTATCGCGTTGGAATGATTCATGTCATTTTTACATTGTTCGTTTAGCGTGCCCTCCGAAAAAATAAAGTCACAAACAATGTCTGTTTTTTTGGGAAGGCGAAGCCTTGCCTAGCCTTACAGACCCGCTGCCTATGATCGATGTAATTTATATATATTTGATTGATTGTGCCAGCAGAGAGGTCCGTAGCAGAAGGTTTATAGCAGCACGGTTTATATATACACCATAGGATAGATCAAGTCATGTGACGCATCACCGCCACAAATAGTGCTACAGCGTTATCTAAAATGCACTTCCGCATACCTCACCGGCAGTTACTTGGATCCATGAACATATTCTCTCCCTCTCTCTGCGGGGAGAGAAAAAAAAAAGAGACGTGATGCATGAAAATCAGTTCCACTGCTCGCGTGCAGAAAAGTTTACAGACAAAGAAGGACGGACAGAACTGTTATCTTTTCACTGACAAAACATTTAGAGGTTGGACTGATTTAAAAAAACTGTCATTTTTATTTGGAATCGCGCATCGGCAAGCATTCTCGCTCCAAGGAAAGGAAATGTCGGTCGGGTCAAACAGACCATGCTATAAACTTTATTATTAAACAACATTTAGTCTATGCTGTGAGTACATTATGTACGTTAATGTAAGTTTGCCTACATGTGGCAGTTGGAATGCAAATGACAAATTAGCTTGAACAATGCCCGTCTCCAGCCAGGAGGGAGGTGTGAACAGCACTGCTTGCGGGGGAGAAAGGGTGAGGAGTCTAAGAGCGGTCCCACGGACCGAAAAAGAGCAGACTCAGTAGTAGAATTATGTCTAAAATCATATTTCCAAAACGTTTCAGATGGAAAAAAAAACAGATTGTTTTCAATCGAACATTTAGAAAAAGTCATGCAAGGGGAACTTTCTCAGGACTTCATGGGCCAAGAAAATCCACTTAAAAATTTCAAAATCGGTCAGCCAGACCGCTCCGAAGTGCTAGTGTTAAGGGAGTGTAGTATTCTCATCTTTAAACTCCCACTACAGTTTAGCTGTAGCCTATAGCAGGCTATATTGTAACATTTTGTGAGTTGTCCCGGCGTTAATAGTGAATGTACTTCCCGCTTCCCGCTGATCTGAGCACGCAGGAGAGTTTGTAGGGTCCGATAACAAGAACGCAAGAATACAATTTACAATTTAGGCATTTAGCAGACGCTCTTAATCCAGAGCGATTTACATTAAGCAATAACAAAAGCATGGCATACATCACATATATAAAAAGTAGTTATCATGAATCATAAACTAAGAACGTAACAGTGGAGTATCTATGTTAACTATACATACTATACTATATAATATATTATACATGTGTACTATAAAGTGCTATGACTACATAAAGTGCAATTCTAGAGCTGTCTACGTAACAAGCTATAGGTCTGTTTAAAATACTATCTAAGTCTACATAATGTGCTATCTAAGGGGCTAGGCTAGGGCAAGTGCTACGGGCCATGGTGGAGTCTGAAGAGGTGGGTTTTCAGACTACGGCGGAAGATTGGGAGTGAGGCTGCAGTTCTGACTGTGATGGGAAGTGCATTCCATAGTTTTGGAGCCAGAAGGGAGAAGAGTTTGGGACGTGTGGAGCGTTGTCCCGGCGTTTTTAGTGAAGGTACCTCCAGCTTCCCTGCGTTGGCTGATCTGAGTGCGCGGGAGGGTTTGTAGGGTACGATCATACTTGTGAGATATGGGGGGGCCATGCCTTTGGTTGCTTTGAATGCCAGCATCAGAGTTTTGTATTCTGTGCGGGCAGCGACCGGGAGCCAATGGAGGGAGCGGAGAAGGGGGGTGACGTGTGAGAATTTTGGCTGGTTGAAGACCAAGCGGGCTGCGGCATTTTGGATCAGTTGGGGGGGCTTAAGTGCACATGCCGGTAGGCCGGTAAGGAGGGAGTTACAATAGTCAAGTTTTGACAAGACTGTTGTCTGGATTAGGAGCTGGGCTGACTCCTGGGTGAGGAACGGTCTAATTCGTCGTATGTTGTAGAGTGTAAACCTACAGGATCTAGTGACAGCTGTGATGTGTGTTTTGAACGAGAGCTGACTGTCCAGGACAACACCAAAGTTCCTGGCTGTCGGGACAGACTTTACCTGTCCCTACGGAGATAGTTAGCTCCCGCATAGGGCAGGACTTAGCTGGGAAGAACAGAAGCTCAGTCTTGTCTGGGTTCAGCTTGAGGTGGTTGGAAGACATCCACTGTGAGATGTCAGCCAGGCATGCAGTGATGCGCTCTTCTACCTGGGTGGCAGAGGGGGGGAAGGATAGAAACAGTTGTGTGTCATCGGCATAGCAGTGATAGGATATATTGTGAGCGGAGATGATGGTGCCAAGGGATTTAGTGTACAGTGAGAA
Organism: Electrona antarctica; assembly: GCF_951216825.1. Lineage (NCBI taxonomy): Eukaryota > Metazoa > Chordata > Actinopteri > Myctophiformes > Myctophidae > Electrona > Electrona antarctica. The sequence goes on along the minus strand of NC_136803.1, from coordinate 24,529,263 downwards.
GAGGAGGGGACCAAGTACAGATCCCTGTGGGACCCCAGTTTGGAGGGTGCGGGGGGATGATAGCAAACCTTTCCAAGAAACCTGGTAAGTCCGGTCAGAGAGGTAGGAGGAGAACCACTTCAGCGCCGTCCCGCCGATGCCTTGATCAGCTAGGGTGCCTAGGAGCAGCTGGTGGTTCACTGTGTCAAATGCCGCCGATAGGTCTAGGAGAATCAGGACTGCAGAGTGGGAAGCAGCCTGGGCAGCATGTAGTGCTTCTGTGACTGCGAGGAGTGCAGTTTCCGTGGAGTGTGCCTTCTTGAATCCTGACTGGTTGGGATCCAGCAGGTTGTTCTGTGAGAGATGGAGAGAAAGCTGGTTAGAGACAACACGTTCAAGGGTTTTGGAAAGAAAGGAAAGGAGTGATACCGGTCTGTAGTTCTTGACATCTGAGGGGTCAAGAGTTGGTTTTTTGAGGAGTGGTGATACCCTGGCTGACTTGAAGGCAGATGGGACGCAGCCTGAGGTTACTGAGGTGTTGATAATGGAGGTGATGAAGGGGAGCAGGTCAGGTGCGATGGTCTGGAAGATTGGAGACGGGGCGGGGTCGAGAGGACGCAAGCCCCTAAAAAACATGCTCACCCCGGGTGTGGTAGGCTACTTAAAGGAACGCAATCAGGTGTGAATTAATGAGTCATAATTTGCAAGCAGTGTTTGTGGAAACATCCAAGTCATGCAAGGTAACACGCCTCACAAAACCCCAGCCGCCAGACCTCAAACATGTCAATAACACAAAGGCTATACTAGTGCATCGCCATATCATCATTCATTCAAAATGAGGCATTTAAGTGTAAATGACAAATATGCTACAATCAATAATATGGCGTCTCGTTCTTACACCTTTGTTGCCTTACCTCGTCATGACGGTACCAAAGAAGTTCTGACGACAGTGTCACTCTGCCGAAAGATCCACAGCGTGTCTCATCACAATGCACTGCGAGCTTGCTTGTAGGTCAGATACTTTCAGCGAGCAACGCTGCCATAAGACAAAATAAGCCTGAAGTGTAAAGCCAAATATATCCTTTGTCATATCACGGGGTCCCACACCGAAAATAGCCACTCTACAAGCTAATCTGGTTGTCCTTCTTTTTGAATATTTTGCAGGGCCTTTGCTCCTAGACCATAAGGGTCATAACACATTGTATTTGTTTTTTTGTAGACTTTCTGCACGTTCCTGTGTGTAAAGAGGAGGTTCCACCTGAAGAGGAGAGGAGCTCCAGTCTGATCCAGGAGGAACCACAAGCTCCAGAGATGAAAGAGGAACAAGAGGACTTACTTCAAAGACCAGAAGAGGCTGGTGGAGCAGCGTTGACATTACTAGCAGTGAAAAGTGCAGAAGATGATGAAAACAGAGAGACAGAGCCTGTAGCCGGCACCTCAACTGTACACATGAAAACACAAGCTGATGTAGACGACTGTGGAACATCACAACCAACTAGTGACAACCAGCTCCTCTCTTCACACTGTTCTGATTGTGACACTGAAGACATTGATGAGTGGGAGGAGACTAGGGGAGATCAGTCAGCTTTAAACACACTGAAATCACAAAACACACAAAATGTGGGAGGACAGCGCAAGCTGTCCAAGGACCTGAAATCATCGAAACAAACGGACTCCATGAGGAGTCACACAGGGAAGAAACCTTTTAGCTGTACAGAGTGTGGCAAAATGTTTAATCTCAAGGGAAATCTAAAAACACACATGAAGATTCATACAGGTGAAAAGCCATTCTCTTGTACAGAATGTGGTACATGCTTTACTAAGGCGGTTAATCTAAAAACACACATGATGATTCATACAGGTGAAAAGCCATTCTCTTGTACAGAATGTGGTACAGGCTTTACTCGGGTGGGTCATCTAAAATCACACATGATGACTCATACAGGCGAAAGGCCATTTTCTTGTACAGTATGTGGTACAGGCTTTGCTCAGGCGGTTAATCTAAAAACACACATGATGATTCATACAGGTGAAAAGCCATTTTCTTGTACAGTATGTGGTAAAGGCTGTAGTAACACTAGTAATCTAAAAAAACACATGAGGATTCATACAGGTGAAAAGCCATTCTCTTGTACAGAATGTGGTACAGGCTTTACTCGAGTGGATCATCTAAAATCACACATGATGACTCATACAGGCGAAAGGCCATTTTCTTGTACAGTATGTGGTAGAGGCTTTGCTCAGGCAAATCATCTAAAAACACACATGATGATTCATACAGGTGAAAAGCCATTATCTTGTACAGTATGTGGTAAAGGCTGTGTTAACACAAGTCATCTAAAAACACACATGAGGATTCATACAGGTGAAAGGCCATTCTCTTGTACAGTTTGTGGTACAGGCTTTACTCAGGTGAGTAATCTAAAAACACACATGAGGATTCATACAGGTGAAAAGCCATTCTCTTGTATAGTATGTGGTAAAGGCTGTGTGAACATAAGTAGTCTAAAAACACACATGATGACTCATACAGGCGAAAAGCCATTTTCTTGTACAGTATGTGGTAAAGGCTGTGTTAACACAAGTAGTCTAAAAACACACATGATGATTCATACAGGTGAAAAGCCATTTTCTTGTACAGTATGTGGTACATGCTTTAATCAGGCCGTTAATCTAAAAACACACATGATGATTCATACAGGTGAAAAGCCATTCTCTTGTACAGTATGTGGTAAAGGCTGTAGTAACACTAGTAATCTAAAAAAACACATGAGGATTCATACAGGCGAAAAGCCATTCTCTTGTACAGTTTGTGGTAGAGGCTTTACTTGGACGGGTCAACTAAAAACACACATGATGACTCATACAGGCGAAAAGCTATTTTCTTGTACAGTATGTGGTAAAGGCTGTGTTAACGCAAGTAATCTAAAAACACACATGATGATTCATACAGGTGAAAATCCATTTTCTTGTACAGTATGTGGTAAAGGCTGTAGTAACACTAGTAATCTAAAAAAACACATGAGGATTCATACAGGCGAAAAGCCATTCTCTTGTACAGTTTGTGGTAGAGGCTTTACTCAGGCGGTTCATCTAAAAACACACATGAAGACTCATACAGGCTAAAAGCCTTTAGTTTAAGACATAATGATCAGTCAGTCTAATCCAGGATGATTTATGCAAAAGCAGAGGAATTACATGTGTAATCTGACACTATCAACATGACAATAAAATACCCATTAATAGTTTCTTGTGGAGTTTAATTTTTATCTTGTGTATGGATGTTATTTTCTATTCAACATGATGGCATTTTTTATTTTATCTTGCATTATTCCCTCCAGCTCATAGGTTACTGGTAGTACAATATGAGCATCGGTGTGTGTCCACATTTGTCAGTATTTAACAAGTCATGCATTAGCATTCATGCAATAATTATGTTCATTGATATGCAGTAAATGATGGTGCAGTAAAGTGCTCACAAGCTGCTGGGTTTGTGTAGATCAGTTACATCTTATAATGTACCTTTGGACCATAACAAAGCCACATATGCATCACAGTTACGATTCTATTTAACTATCATCGTCATTATTTAAAGCTATATTCAGTGATTTGAGGGATTTGGGAAAACCCCTGTCCGCTAGGAGGCGCCTCCTGAAGTTATTCCTCCATGATACTGAAACAGAGGTTTTTGGCTACTAGCTACCTATTAGCATCGAACATTCGCCATCTTATTGGCCAAGCCCATTCTGAACGGGAACCCCTTTTGGTGTTTTAAGCATTATGCTTTAGCTATTGAAAAATAGCAGATCTACAAGCTCATAGCGCAGCACCGAGTGCTGCACTACGAGCTTGTAGATCTGCTATATCTTTTAAATCATGAAAATGTGGGTGCAAATCTTTGAATATATATTCTTTCAGAGCGTTTTTAACTCAAATCTTTGCTTCTGGGAGGTCCCTGGAACAACATATTTTCAGATTGGTGTCTGTGGCCAAATACAGATAATTCCAGGTGTCCTTGATATGGAAAGGTTGAGAACCACTGACATAGAAACATGGGTTTTTCAGAAAACTTTTAGAATTCAGAAGCCTTTCTTAAAAATCGTCCTCGGGTCTAAATGGGTTAACGTTGTCGCACTGGTGTGATATGTCCCGTCGCACGTCAGCACATGGTGACAAGGCAACGCAAGTGATTCAATTATAAGGCGCTGTATTGGCATGAGAAATATATTAACATTGTCAAAGCAACTGTCAAAAATATAATACTATATAATATAATAAAAACAGCTATGTCACATTGGGTCGTTATGTATTGCTTATGAGTATAAAGCTTTTAGGAATATATAATAATATTTAAGAAATATATTTGTATAGTAGCTTTTGGACAAATAGCAGCATTTCTCTCAAAACAGTAGGCTATACAAAAAAAACTCAGATTTAAAATGTGTTTAAAAAGGTAGCAGTTATGCTTCTGTATGTGAAAGGACGCCAAGAAGTAAAGCGCGAACGTGTGTGTTACACAGATGCAATGAAGAATAATCCTCACTCTGGTGCAACACATTTATTTTAGTTTCTCAGGATAGGGGAATCTGTGAAACAGATTTAGGTCACACATCAGTTTACATTCAGTGTCTCATTCAGTCTGTACTGCACTGATCTGATCTGAATACTACTACTTGTTTTAGTAATACAGTCCATATACAGTAGATATCAATACCATATAACCTTAAAAGTACAATACTCTTTCTCTGCATAAATGCACCAATTTAAAGTTATACACAAAAACGTTGAACACAGTATTTTCAATAAACACTGTTGCAATAAACATATTACCTTAAGTGCCAAAACCTTCAGTTTAACATACAGTAGGCTACATAACACAGCTTCAGCAGCAATCTTAGTAAATAGCACTTCTTATGTTGGTTGACTGACTAGAAATATCACAGTCCAAACTTAATCAACTGTTGTGTTGCAGTGTTAGCCTGCCAGTTAGTGCCACTGCAATGCTAAACACCAAGATAATCACAACCCACTCATCATAAAACACTCATCTCATACTGAACTCATCTCTGCCCCATCTGCCCATTCAGATCCCCATTCATGCACATACCACTTGGAAATGTACTCTTTGGTCATTATAGCAGCTCTTACCTGTGAAACAGATTTAGGTCACACATCAGTTTACATTCAGTGTCTCATTCAGTCTGTACTGCACTGATCTGATCTGAATACTACTACTTCCTGTTTAACGTGTGCAAGGCGTATATCCAGAGCTATAAAGGATAGAGACCGAACTGGAAAATGTGGGTATTATTATTATTATTTAAATCACACCCGTGTGAAGTGAGCGGCGCTCTTATCATCATACATCATCATCATGGCCACGGGACGATATTTACAGTAGGAGTTTACAGCACCAGTGGCGTGCACAGATAGACACTAGTCTATCTGTGACCCTTTTGGCAATGTGCCCTTTTGAAAAAATAAAATAAAATAAATTCTTGATAAAAAAAGCTTCTAATATATTATTTAGGCCCAAAAATCTATAAATCTCACACTATTAAGGCAACCGGCCGGTTCCACGCGCTTCACAAGGTGCCCTTTCTTTTCACTTGAGCACCTGCCCCTCTAAATGTCTATGCACGCCACTGTACAGCACACGCACTTCTGCACATTTTCACGTGGAAAAGTGGCTTTTACTTTCACACACATGAGCAAACTGACACATGCTACTAGCCAGGATAAGGCACCGATACTGTGATACAGCATATTTATTAGGACTAGTAACAGAAATCTTTTTTGATTAAAATTATTATTATTTTCCCCTCCTGTCCGAGGAGGGGGGGGGGGGGGGGGGCTGTGCCTGGGGGGAGGGGGTGCTCCAGCCCCCTATTCCCTCAGCCATGATCATCATGACGTAAAATAGACTCTATGCCTGTTTGCTCAGACACTATGATGTAAAAAATAATAACAATAAAACCAGACAGCCCATTGTGGGAGTGTGGGATTTATCACTATCACTCTATCACTAAAGCCTGGTGAAATTCACCTGAACACCTGCCTGTAGAAACAACATGGATGTGGGCGGGGCAACACAACTACCTTCTAAGATGTCACTGAGCATCCTGAAGCTACCCAAGGAGCTGTATTTACTGTCTCTCTTCAGCTAAGAATGAAACCAGAGCTGTATTTACTGTCTCTCTTCAGCTAAGAATGAAACCAGAGCTGTATTTACTGTCTCTATTCAGCTAAGAATGAAACCAGAGCTGTATTTACTGTCTCTATTCAGCTAAGAATTAAACCAGAGCTGTATTTACTGTCTCTATTCAGCTAAGAATGAAACCAGAGCTCTTTCTCACTGGTGGATTTATTGGCTCTCACAAATAATCCCACAACGTCAAACTATATAACAAAATAAAGCATAAAAACACAAACATTCATATTGTAGACTAAACATATACAGAAGCATTAACATATAACCGAAATAAAGGGCTATGCCCATATATGGTAACCTGTTGGTCAGTGACAGGGCTATGACCATATATGGTAACCTGTTGGTCAGTGACAGGGCTATGAGATTTTAGGGAGCCAAAAATACACAGTTATAATTATATATACTGTATCTTACGATGGGATGTTGTTTGAGGTGAGACTTTACAGAGGATGGGATGTTGTTTGAGGTGAGACTTTACAGAGAAGAGTTTTACTCAAAGTCTCCAACTGTCAGTGGTAGCTGGTCTTCTCTCTATGAGTTCTCTCATGACGTTTGAGATTACTGTTGGTGCTGAACCGTTTCCCACACTATTCACAGTGGTAGGGCTTCTCTCCTGTATGAATTCTCTGGTGACGTTTGAGATGACTGCTCTGGCTGAACCTAGTCCCACATTGGTCACAGGTGTAGGGCTTCTCTCCTGTATGCATTCTCTGGTGTTTGGTGAGACTACTGTCCTGGCTGAACCGTTTCCCACATTGGTCACAGGCGTAGGGCTTCTCTCCTGTATGAATTATCTGGTGTTTGTTGAGACTACTGTCCTGGCTGAACCGTTTCCCACATTGGTCACAGGCGTAGGGCTTCTCTCCTGTATTAATTCTCTGGTGTTTGGTAAGACTACTGTCCACGCTGAACCGTTTCCCACATTGGTCACAGTGGTAGGGCTTCTCTCCTCCATGAATTATCTGGTGAACTTTGAGATTACTGCTCGTGCTGAACCTAGTCTCACACTGGTCACAGGCGTATGGCTTCGTTCCAGTATGAATTTTCTTGTGATCTTTGAGATGACTGCTGCGGCTGAACCTAGTTCCACACTGGTCACAGTGGTAGGGCTTCTCTCCTGTATGAATTCTCTGGTGACGTTCGAGAGCACTTTTCAGGCTGAACCTGGTTCCACACTGGTCACAGTGGTAGGGCTTCTAAACAGCTAAACAGCCGTAATAATAACTATTAAATGAAAGTTTTCAAATAATCAGTCATGAAGAGTTTATTTCTGGATACAAGAAAAATAAAATGCGTCAGTGTGAACTACACTGCAACCTGGTAAATAAACATGTAGACTTGTTGCAGTGACTGTTGGTCCAGTTGTTGTGCGTGGTGCTACTGCAGTCTATAATCTGATCTCTCTCTTATGATGGCTCGCTGTAGTGTCTGTGACTGTCTGTGTGCAGTCTGATTTGTGTGTGTGTGTGTGTGTGTGTGTGTGTGTGTGTGTGTGTGTGTGGGGGGGGGGGGGGGGGGGGTAGTTTTGTGTGAGTTTTAAGTTTTAAGCAGCAGCACCATTTAATTTATTTAATTAGCAAACTAGGCTGGATCATTCACTCTCATCTCATAGATAGGCATAGAATTTATATAGATATTCTCACTAGGGAGGACATTCATAGTTGGGGTGGTGCACTGTCTGACGGGCTTCTCTCCTGTATGAATTCTCTGGTGACGTTCGAGAGCACTTTTCATGCTGAACCTAGTCCCACATTGGTCACAGTCATAGGGCTTCTCTCCAGTATGAATTATCTGGTGTTGTTTGAGATGACTGCTCTGGCTGAACCTGCTCCCACACTGGTCACAGTCGTAGGGCTTCTCTCCAGTATGAATTATCTGGTGTTGTTTGAGATGACTGCTCTGGCTGAACCTGCTCCCACATTGGTCACAGGTGTAGGGCTTCTCTCCTGTATGAATTATCTGGTGTTGGTTGAGATGTCTCTTTCTGCTGTAGACATGTTTGAGTTGGGCAGGAAGGACATCTGGGATGGAGAACGAGGAGAGAGAAACAGGCTAAATAAAATGTTTTAAAATAACATGCAAGCTGTGTTGGTATTTAGGGATGGTTATTGGGTACTGAAATTCGGTTCCAAGTAGGAACCGAATTAACACTTGGTTGGTACCGGGTACCCATACAAATAATTAACTTTCGGTTCCGCCTATCGGTTCCTGACCTAAATGTGCAGTCAAGCGCTATTTATGTATTTAACAGCAAACTCCGGTAAGGGACTGATCGTTATTTATGCAGATGTGATTTTGTTTAAAAAAATAATCTTGATCCAGGCTACTAAAATGTACTCCAACTATCTGTGAGGCCATTCTCACAATCCTACCAAGGTGGTTTTTGTCCTTTATGTTCAGGTTTCCGTACCAACAAATAGCCGTTGCTAAACAGCCGTAATAATAACTATTAAATGCAAGTTTTCAAATAATCAGTCATGAAGAGAGTTTATTTCTGGATACGAGAAAAAGAAAATGCGTCAGCGTGAACTACACTGCAACCTGGTAAATAAACATGTAGACTTGTTGCAGTGACTGTTGGTCCAGTTGTTGTTGTGCGTGGTGCTACTGCAGTCTATAATCTAATCTCTCTCTTATGATGGCTCGCTGTAGTGTCTGTGACTGTCTGTGTGCAGTCTGATTTGTGGTGTGTGTGTGTGTGTGTGTGTGTGTGTGTGTGTGTGTGTGTGTGGGGGGGGGGGGGGTAGTTTTGTGTGAGTTTTAAGTTTTAAGCAGCAGCACCATTTAATTTATTTAATTAGCAAACTAGGCTGGATCATTCACTCTCATCTCATAGATAGGCATAGAATTTATATAGATATTCTCACTAGGGAGGATATTCATAGTTGGGGTGGTGCACTGTCTGACGGGGAGTGGAATGATACGATAGATACCGTTCAAATGGCAGTTCAAGTGGCAATATTTACACTAACATGACAGACTCAGTCAAGGTTTAGATTAAAGTCGAATGCAATGATGCAGGAAAGCAATACCTTTGCATGCAAAAAAAACATGTCAAGTAATAGCTTGTAGACAGGGTTCGGAAGTAACGGATTACATGTAAAAAAAAAAACGAATGGTTCAAGCCCATTAATTAAGATTCGAGTGCCAACCCTAACGAGCGAACATTCGAACCTTGAATGTTTGGGGACAGCCTTACCTGACAGTGATCGACCGTTCTCTCTGCATTGAATCGGCGAAATCATCCTTTGAATAGGGCCAGTATGGCCATACTGGCATACTCACCCTTGGCTGAACATAGCCTGGTCAAGGACTCCCCCTGCTGAACGTGTCATTTCCAACCGAAGGTGCTGATAACGGATGATTTTGCCGATTCAATACAGAGATACGGGTCGAATGGGGTGGTGTGGAGCGCTCAGACGCGGGGACACAGGTGGCCGTGGGTAGTGAGAGTCTGACGGGGAGTGTAATGATACGATAGATACCGTTCAAATGGCACACCAGTAGGCTATGCATTGCTCGCTATATGATGCGGACATAACCATAACTCTACGGATATAATTAACACGCAGCGGGGTAAAATCTACTCCCAACGGCTTCTGAGTTGACCAGTGTGGTCGTGGTATCAAGATCATTTCAAACAACATACAACCAAAGCGTTGATTTCTAAATGCAAACGGATTCAGTCCGCGATTAATTACAGCTGTGGATCGCATCGCGCATTGCAAAGTCAAACTCGTCCGCTCAATCGCGCATATAACAATTGCGCTAGCAAGCTCATGTGTGTGTCTCTGTCAGTCTGTCAGTCTGTCTGTCTGTCTGTCTGTCTCCGCACTCTTGTCATGTGAGAACGTGAAGAAGAGGCCTACCAATTTGTAGCATACCTTTGGCTACCTTTGAATACATATTCTTTATATTTGTATATGTATTATAATATTAGGGGTTATTAATATGATTAGGAATTAATTTGCCTTTTGTGTGAACTGTATAGTCACATCTCTTATTGACCTGCATGGTGCAAATCTATTGCAGGTCTATCATTCAGCATCAGAATTTCTCTTGCAGTTTAAAGCAAATTATGGTAAAGGTTTGAGAACAACTGGTCTAATGCATTTAAAACAGGGGTGTTTCCCCACATGGAAAGGAAATATATATGAACATATACATGCCAATATACGAATATAGCCTATGCAGAATATATCCTGCATATAGGCTATGCCATATCCGGGTTAATAATATGTGCATATACAGTATGTGGATTTATAAAAGCATTTGTCATATAAAGCTCATATAATCATACATACATGTTCATATATTGTAGGATTTATTTTCTAGGTTGGAATGTCTGTATTCCTCTAAATCGATGTTAAAAAAAGGCCAAATCGACATTAAAATGGCCAAATCTTTTGGCGTTTTTGCTGAACGCATCATGACACTCTTGCCATTTGCTGAAACCTGGCAGCCCTGGCCAGAGGTCAGCTGTCTCTCTCTCACTCACACTCACACACACACACACACACACACACACACACACACACACACACACACACACACACACACACACACACAGTTTAATTTAAACCAGAAAAAGTGCCCCTCGGGCACAGGTCTCCACCAGGTTAGGATTTTTAGTTTTTTCAGTCAAGTGGCATTTCTTCCTCAGCCTATAGTGGGAATATGCGTGCACAGTTTCACTGCAATCGGACGCTGCGTTAATGATTTGCGGCATTTTGTACAAAATGGGCCACTCCTCAAAACTTTGAAAGACAATCTTAGCCAATGAGGATGGAATATGAGAAATCAAACAGATCCTTGTTGATTACATGACTACAGAAATCATGTAATCAACATCTAAAGGAGTAATGTGTTTTACATAAGTTGGCCTCCTGGTGGGGCTATAAGAGCAGATGTGAAAAATACAGGGCAAAGGTTTTTCCTTGGCCACTAGGGAGTGTGCATACAAAGTTTTACACTGATCGGTGCAGTTATAGTTAAAAACACAAATGTCTGGAATGTCTGTATTCCTCTAAATCGATGTTAAAAAAGGCCAAATCGACATTAAAATGGCCAAATCTTTTGGCGTTTTTGCTGAACGCATCATGACACTAAGGTCCTGGCCAGAGGTTAGCTGCCACACACACACACACACACACACACACACACACACACACACACACACACACACACACACACACACACACCAAAATTATACTCTCCCCATGCCTTCGGCCTGGTGGAGACAATTAACTACAGTTTGAGTTTAGCGCTAGGACTCCTAGGAGGAAGCATTACTCCGTTACTCCACCGAGTGGCGACAACATTTGTGTACATGTGCTTTCTGGGTCGCAGTTCTCTGTGCAACATCGCCGCGCTACCTTCACAAAATATTGAACATTTGGTATTATTTAAAAAAAAATCACACCCGTGTGAGGTGAGGGGCGCTCTTATCATCGTACATCATCATGACTTGAAATAGACACTATGATGTAAAAATAATAACAAAAACACAAGAAAGCCCACTGTGGGAGTGACTGACCCAATAGAGAATTTCATATAAATTTTTCCCGTTGACGTTAAAGACCTGTAAGCCTCGGACAAAGACAACTCGTGGTGATAATTCTGACAAATAAAGACAATTAAAAAAAAGTTGGGTCCGAATAAATAATTAGAAAGAAGAAAAAATAGGTTTTTCTTCTAATTATTTGTTCGGCCCCAAAAGAAGTGTGTTTATTGTCATGATTTGTCACCATCCGAGTCGTCTTTGTCTGAGGCTTACAGGTCTTTAAATAAATACTCACGTCAATGGGGGAAAATTAATGGGAGATTATCTTCTGGGCCGCTTGTCGTCGGGACTGTGACGCTCTATAGACCCGAAACCAGAGCTGTATTTACTGTCTCTCCTTCAGCTAAGAACGAGGCAAGGTTGTTCTTTCTCACTGGTGGATTTATTGGCTCTCACACAAATAATCCCACAACGTCAAACTATATAACAAAATAAAGCATAAAAACACAAACATTCAGATTATAGAATAAACATATACAGAAGCATTAACATATAACCGAAATAAACAATAAATGACGACAAATCACTGGCACTGCTGCATAAACCAAAGGGAATGATTTATTTAAATGCTCTCTGAAGGGATATCGCTCCGGTTCGGTCTCTATCTTTTATAGCTTTATGGTTACAACTGCTGGTCTGTGACATCACTGAGATGCATTGGCTTGCATCGCCCTCTAGTGGTTATGCAGATTGCACCCACAAGTGTCAGTATAATTACCATTGGTAATTACAAATAATGACATACTCCTCACTAAATCAACAAGTGCACCCTAGACCCTAGATAATTGCAGTGGTATAAAAGGTACAATAATTGTCTCTGAGATATAGTGGAGAAAAAAATATTGAAACGTGAAAATATTCCAGTAAAAATTATAAAAACAACCTCAAAATTTTATTCAAGTAGAGTCCTTGAGTACATGTACTTAATTACTTTACAACCACTGCTTTTCCACAACTACACCTGACCTTAACAAGCAAAGTTTCATCATCATTACATCATGGTTTCCATGGTAACTTTAATCCACTGCTGTCGCTGGAAGTGATGATGTAATAAAGAAAAAAGGTAATCAAGTACTTTGGGTGGTAGCCTAGAATTTACAAGGAATTCCAAGAGATCTTCGTTCTTCAGGGGGAAGATGTATTGAGGGGAGAGTGTGTGTGTGTGTCGTGTGCATATGTGCATGGCTGTGTGTCAGTGGCAGCTGGTCTTCTGTCTATGAGTTCTCTCATGACGTTTGAGAGTATTGCCCTGGCTGAATCGTTTACCACACTGGTGACAGTGGTAGGGCTTCTCTCCACTATGAATTCTCTCATGACTTTTGAGCACACTGTTTCTGCCAAACCGTTTCCCACACTCGTCACAGTGGTAGGGCTTCTGTCCTGTATGAATTATCTGGTGACGTTTGAGAGTACTTTCCAGGCGGAACCTAGTCTCACACTGGTCACAGGCGTAGGGCTTCTCTCCTGTATGAATTCTCTGGTGATCTTTGAGAGTACTTTTCATGCTGAACCTAGTCCCACACTGGTCACAGGCATAGGGCTTCTCTCCTGTATGAATTCTCTGGTGATCTTTGAGAGTACTTTTCAGGCTGAACCTAGTCCCACACTGGTCACAGGCATAGGGCTTCTTTCCTGTATGAATTCTCTGGTGACGTTTGAGAGTACTTTTCATGCTGAACCTAGTCCCACACTGGTCACAGGGGTAGGGCTTCTCTCCTGTATGAATTATCTGGTGATGTTTGAGATGACTGCTGCGGCTGAAGCTAGTCCCACACTGGTCACAGGCATAGGGCTTCTTTCCTGTATGAATTCTCTGGTGACGTTTGAGAGTACTTTTCATGCTGAACCTAGTCCCACACTGGTCACAGGGGTAGGGCTTCTCTCCTGTATGAATTATCTGGTGATGTTTGAGATGACTGCTGCGGCTGAAGCTAGTCCCACACTGGTCACAGTGGTAGGCCTTCTCTTCTTTATGAGTTCTCTGGTGTTGGTTGAGATGTCTCTTTCTGCTGTAGACATGTTTGAGTTGGGCAGGAAAGACATCTGGGAGGGAGAATGAGGAGAGAAACATAGGCTAAATAAAATGTTTTAAAATAACATGCAAGCTGTGTTGGTATTTAGGGATGGTTATTGGGTACCGAAATTCAGTTCCAAGTAGGAACCGAATTAACACATGATTGGTACCCATACAAATAATTCAATTTCGGTTCTGCCTATCGGTTCCTGACAAATGCGCAGTCAAGTGCTATTTATTTAACAGCAAACTCCGGTAAAGCAAAAATGTAAAATAGCAAGGCAATGTTATAGCGATATCAAACGCCTCAAGATGAGCCTACTCGTCAAAAGTGACCCCAGCATTACACAAAATTAATTAATTAATCAGGACGAGTACACCTGTCAACGGGATCAAATGTGTTACGTTATTTTCTACCATTTTGGAACTGAAATAGGGAACCGTTAGGAACAGTAATCGATAAGCAGAACCGGATCTGGTATTGGACTCATACAAATCCTAACGATAACCATCCCTAGTTCCAAGTAGGAAGCGAAAAATAAATGTTAAGTACCGCGTACCCATAGAAATAATTGTATTAGCAACACACACACACACACACACACACACACACACACACACACACACACACACACACACACACACACACACACACACAATTTAAACCAGAAAAAGTGCCCCTCGGGCACAGGTCTCCACCAGGTTAGGATTTTTTGTTTTTTCAGTCAAGTGGCATTTCTTCCTCAGCCTATAGTGGGAATATGCGGCGTGCACAGTTTCACCGCAATCGGACGCTGCGTTAATGATTTGTGGCATTTTGTAAAAAATGGGCGGCCACTCCTGAAAACTTTGAAAGACAATCTTAGCCAATGAGGATGGAATATGAGAAATCAAACAGATCCTTGTTGATTACATGACTACAGAAATCATGTAATCAACATCTAAAGGAGTAATGTGTTTTACATAAGTTGGCCTTCTGGTGGGGCTATAAAGAGCAGATGTGAAAAATACAGGGCAAAGGTTTTTCCTTGGCCTCTAGGGAGTGTGCATACAAAGTTTTACACTGATCGGTGCAGTTATAGTTAAAAACACAAATAGACCAGTTATAGCGCCACCATGAGGCTGATTTGAGAAGTTTCAAGTTGCATTTGAGAAGTTTCAAGTTGCATTGCTTCCTCTGCCTAGCAGGAATGTGCGTGCAAAATTTCATGGAAATCACACAATGTTCATGATTTGCAGCATTTTGCTCAAAACGGAGCACGTTGGAAGCCAATCTTAGCCAATCAGGATGAGTATGAGAAATCAAACAGATCCTTGTTGATCACATGACTACAGAGATCATGTGTACCGATTAGCGTGACATTTTGATACAATATGAACGAGTCATTTAAAAAAATGTGTTTTGCAAAACTCTGCATCCTGGTTGTAACAATATGATTGTTAGTTGGCTACGGGTTTCCGCACGGACATGTTAGAGTGCAACACCAGGGCAGCGGATTGAACGTGCTCGAGTGACAGAGAGCCAGACTGTAAACGTGCTACGTTGTGAATAAAGTGTAAGCAGCTTGAGTAATGCTTTAATCATCCGTTCTTGAAGTACGAGAGGCAAGAATGAAACATGGTGGCAGCGGAAATAACTTTGGAATAAGAGAACAGTAAAAAAACGAACTTTTTCTGTGCAGCTAAACAGCTAACAACAAGCAGAGTACTGGAGAAAAGGCTCGTCACGTCGGTCGGCAATGGAAGGTTTGAAACCCCCATCAACATTGTGTTTGGACACTGGCAATCTTGCGAAGTCATGGAAATCATGGAAAGAGGAGTTTACACTTTACTTGGAGCTTTCTTTGCCACAGGCAGAAGAAACAACAAAAGTGAAACTGTTTTACTACCCGATTAGAGAGACTGGTAGGGAACTGTGTGAAACTCTGATAAGTGATGTGACTGCAGCCAGGAGGACGGTAAAGGACATGATTGAGAGATTTGATGGACATTGCAACCCCAAGGTAAATGAAACAGTGGAAAGATATCGTTTTTTCATGAGAAATCAAGGTCTGGATGAAAACATTGATAACTGAGTTGAGAATGTTGTCCAGCACATGCAACTTTGGAGTAATTAAAGACTCACTCATACGTGAATAGTATGTGGCATTATTCATTCTGGACTGAGGGAGAGATTGCTCAGGGAGGAGAACCTGAATTTGTGCCTACAGCTGTGCAGAGCTACTGAACTGTCACGTGAAAATATTAGGACTCTGGCAGGACACACAGTTGAAGAAGTGCACATGATGAAACAGACAGCATGGCAGGATAAAAACACAAATACAGTTTCATGCACATTCTGTGGAAACACACATGAAAAGGGACAAGAACAAGTGTCCAGCCTTTGGAAAACGCTGCAAAAAGTGCGGTAAAGAAAATCACTTTGCTGTCAAATGTAAAACCAGACAGGATAAAGGCATAGAGTATATAAAAGGATATAGACTGAACTGGCGCGAAGCTCCGCCCCCCCAGCTATTCATGTCAGTGGAAGTTGCTCAGTGGCGTTTTGAAGCACCCGGAAGACTGCCGGAAGTACCGTCTCCGAACGTCTACTTCCACATTTGACCACCACATTTTGGTGGTCAAATGCGGAAGTGCAACCGAGCGCTCAATGTTAAAGCCCAGCTGCACGGGGTTTCCCGGTCATGAATACACAGGTCCGCCTGTAGTCCCTCCTCCTACCACTAGGGCCCAGCACTTCAACGTTGAATAGCCTCACTGGCCCCTTGGATAAAGGCAGAGACGAAGGAAAACAAGTGCACCATGTAACTGAACAGGATACTGAAGAATATGAGGACATCATGACTATCACCACTGCAGGGATAATGACAGTGACTGGTAATGAGGCCAGAGATGACAAAGTGAAGAACAGCCAGCTTTTCGCAGGGATGCTGATCGGCAAGGAGATGGTCAAGTTTCTGATAGACTGTGGAGCTAGCTGTAATGTCATCCCTGTTAATCTATTGAGTCCTGATACTCAGCTGGAGAGCACAAGGACAGTGCTAGTAATGTACAACAAGACCAGACTGCTTCCACTTGGAAAATGCAAGGTGAAGGTGAGAAATCCAAGGAACCAAAAGCAGTACCGCCTGGAGTTTGAGGTGGTGAATGAGGACTGTAGACAGCCACTGTTTCAGAAAGCCATGAAACTCATTAAAGTACAGTATGAGAACATACTGGCTATTGACAGTATTGTGACTGAAGAGACATCAGCCCAGGTTGGTCTAAATATGCAACAAACAAAGAAGGAATACAGTGATGTGTTCACAGGTGATGGCTGCCTCGAAGGAGAGTACAGGATCGAGATCGACGAGAGGGTGGAGCCAGTGAAACTCCCCAAGCGACGAGTCCCGGTTGCCATGATGACTCCTCTTAAGTTAGAGCTGCAGGATCTACAAAGAAGAGAGATCATCACACCTGTGGAGAAAAGCACAGACTGGATAAGTAGTCTTCTTACAGTCCAGAAACCTAATGGCAAGCCACGAATATGTATTGATCCTAGACCACTGAACAAGGCGCTAAAGCCTTGTTCAGTGGTCTGTGATGTCAAACATGGATTTTGGCACGTGAAATTGGAGGAGTCGTCGAGCTATCTAACTACATTTGCTACACCGTTTGGCAGATTTAGGTGGCTCAAGATGCCTATGGGAATCAGCCCAGCACCTGAGATTTTCCAGCGGAAGCTGACACAAGCGCTGGAGGGTCTGCCAGGCATCTACCTCATTGCGGATGATGTGTTGATCACGGGAGAAGGTGACACACAAGAGATGGCCTACAAGGACCATGATGAAAAATTGAGACAGTTTCTCAGCAGAAAGGAATATCAAACTGAATGCAGAAAGTTCAAGTTGAGACAGCAGGAAGTGCCGTACATCGGACACCTGCTGACAGCAGATGGACTGAAAATGGACCCCGAGAAAATCAGGGCGGTGAAAGACATGCCGAGACCCACTGACGTGAAGGGTGTACAGAGACTGATGGGCATGGTAAATTATCTTTCTAAATTCTACAAACACCTGTCAGATGACTGAGGTACTGAGACAGCTCACACACAAGGAGAATATGTGGGAATGGATAGAAATGCATGAAGAAGCATTCAGCAGGCTGAAGGAAAATATAGCCAAAGCACCAGTACTGAAGTACTATGACCCACCAGAGGAACTGACATTGCAGTGTGATGCTTCAGAAACGGGCTGGGAGCAGCACTGACTCAGAAAGGAAAACCAGTAGCATTCGGGAGCAGAGCACTGACACCAACGGAAAGGGGCTATGCCCACATTGAAAAAGAATGTTTAGCTATTGTCTATGGCAGTGTTTCCCAACCTGTGTCCCGCGGTACTTTACTGTGCCGTTTGATGTGTCCAGGTGTGCCGCCTGATTTGACCGAAAATGTAACACTAACCCTAACACTATCCCTCCCCCGAAAGCAATAGCTATTGAGCTGCAGGATTCCTATTGTTGCGTCGTCGTTGTTGTCACACGTCTAATTAATTAGACGTGCGACAACAACAACCACGGAACAATAGACTCTAACGACCATAGGAATGTTAATCACCTGTACTCGCCTGGCAACTTTACTGTATAAATGGGGCACAGCCTAGCTTGGCACTCACTCACATTGTACAGCTACTACAAGATGGAACCAGCAGTCAAAAAGAGATGCATCCAGAAGACTCTACATTTCGCGGCAACCTCCAGAAAGACACCACCAGAACCCGACAGCAGCACACACACACACACACATATATATATATATATATATATATATATATATATATATATATATATATATACATACATACATACATACATACATACATACACACACACACACACACATGCACACCCCCCGTATATCTAGGTGTGCCCCGAGATTTTTAGGCTATGAAAAGTGTGCCCCGGGACAAAAAAGGTTGGGAAACACTGGTCTATGGCATGGAATAATTCCATCAATATACTTATGGCCGGAGAGTGACAGTACAAAGTGACCATAAGCCTTTGGAGAACATTGTCAAGAAGCCGCTGTTGAGTGCGCCAAAGAGACTACAACGTATGCTGCTCAGGCTTCAGAGATATGATTTTGATGTAATTTATGTCCCAGGTCGTGACATGTTGCTTGCAGATACACTGAGCAGAGCATACTTACCAGAGAGCTCATCTACAAGCACAGTGGAAGCTGAGATTGAGACAGTCAACATGGTGGCCTACTTGCCTATCTCTGAAGAGAGGCTGAGCACAATCCGCTCTGCTACACAAAGTGATGGAACGCTACAGAAACTGAGCAACACCATTCAGAATGGATGGCCTAAGCATAAGAAAGACACACCAATGGATATTATGCACTACTTCTCATTTCAGGAGGAACTGAGTGTGCAGGATGGCATCATCTTCAGGTGAGAGAGGTGTCATCCCGTACTCACTGCAAAGGGACATCACCCACCGGATTCACTCCTCTCACCTGGGGGTGGAGGAATGCCTCAGGCGTGCGAGAGAATGTGTCTACTGGCTGGGAATGAATGAACAGATAAAGACATTCATAATGAAATGTGACATTTGCACGTTGGTTGACACAAAACAACAAAAGGAGACACTACATCCACATGAAGTACCAGGTAGGCCATGGGCCAAGGTCGGTACAGATTTGTTTGCTTTTGGCAATAAGAATTACCTCATTACAGTGGATTACTATTCCAACTTTTGGGAGGTTGACTACCTTCCTGATACAAAGTAAAGTACTGTAATAAGAAAGCTGAAGGCTCACTTTTCCCGTCAGGGGATTCCGCATTTTCTTTTTTCGGATAACGGCCCTCAGTATTCGTCCGAAAAGTTCCGGCGTTTCAGTCAGCTGTGGGAGTTCGAGCACAAGACGTCGTCTCCTGGATACCCACAGAGCAACGGGAAGGCAGAGTCTGCTGTGAAAACGGCAAAACGACTGATGCTGAGAGCTAAGGCAGCGGGACAGGACCCGTACTTGGCTATGTTGGATCACCGCAACACACCTACTCAAGGCCTGACTACAAGCCCGGCTCAGAAACTGCAGTGCTGAGCAGGAGAACCAGAACACTGCTACCTACTCGGGACAGTCTTCTACAACCTGAGGTGAGACATGCAACACAGGAGCAGGTCGACAGGCGGGAGAAGCAAGCGAAATACTACAGAACGGCTAAGGATATGGACATGCTCAGACAGGGGGACCGTGTTAGAGTTCAGCCATATGAACCACACACGACCTGGAGGAGGGCTACAGTGGTGGAGCCCGTTGACCACAGGTCCTACTCGATACGACTGGACAATGGAGGTGTTCTACGGAGGAATCGGCGTCTTCTGAGGCGGGACCAGGGCACAGTACCTAGTGTGACGGCCCGTACAGTGACTGTTGACACTCACACAGAACCGGACACTGTTATGACCCCTGACAGAGTAATGAGTGACACACAACAGACTGTGACTACCAGGTCTGGCCGACCTGTTGTTAGGCCAAAGTATTTGCAGGACTATACGCTGATGTGTGGTCGCTGTTATGTGACTAGGACTTTGACGGTACGGAGTGACAACAAATGACTTTGGTTGGACTTACAAAAAGGAAAAAGAAAAAGGGAAAAAAAGGACAGAGGGACAATGATGTGACTTTTGTGACTTTGGACTAAAAAAAAATGTTGAATGGATATTGCATTTGAAAAAAACCTCACCGTACCTGAAAATATGGTTGGAGTAATATTTGCCTTTGAGAAGTATTTCGGTGAGGAACATTTCTATTGTTATTTTTCCACAGTAACTTGCTCAGAGAATGATTTATTTTCAGTTGTTGATGAACAGAATAGTGTTTTACTAATGTCTGTTACAGAGACATTATTTTCGGTTAAGTGATGTTGTTGATGTTATTGCGTTTTTCTATTTGAATAAGAGTTTACACTTCAAAAGAAAAGAAAAAGGATGTAAAAATATGATTGTTAGTTGGCTATGGGTTTCCACGCGGACATGTTAGAGTGTAACACCAGAGCCGCGGATTGAACGTGCTCGAGTGACAGAGAGCCAGACTTTAAACGTGCTACGTTGTGAATAAAGTGTAAGCAGCTTGAGTAATGCTTTAATCGTCCGTTCTTGAAGTACGAGAGGCAATAATGAAACACTGGTGGCGCTATAACAGGGCCATGTGAAAACTTCAGGGCAGAGGTTCAGCTCTGGCATCCAGGGAGTGGGTGTGCAGAGTTTGGCTGCGATCAAGCCAGAGATTAGCTGTTCACAGACGGACACACACGGACGGACAGAGTACAAAACACTCTCCCCATGCCTTCGGCCTGGTGGAGACAATTAACTACAGTTTGAGTTTAGTGCTAGGACTCCTAGGAGGAAGCATTACTCCGTTACTCAACCGAGTAGCGACAACATTTGTGTACATGTGCTTTCTGTTGAAGATGAAATCAAAGTGTACAAAAAAAATAATGAAAACATGCACATACTTATTCTGTGTAACTTTATCACAGGCTGCTTCAGCATGGCTGCCTGGTATATCTGTTCCTCCGACATCTCTCTCTTAAAAAGCCCCAAATAGTTCGTCTCCTTCGGTCCACTCTGATGGTTCACGTTTGAGGTCCGCTTTTACCGTCTGGGATGTGACTTTACTCGCTGACATGTTGTGGTCTTGCCGCAGTCCTATTCTGTAACAGAGCTAAGCTAATGGCCGCCGCTCTTTGTCTGTCTAAAACAGTGCAATGCATGCTGGGAAGAAGTAACTACTTTCAACAGGTCACAGTTTTGCGTGCGTGCGTGTGTGTGTGGGTGTATTTGTGTGTGTGTATGTGCGTGCGTGCGTGCGCAGAGAGAGAGAGAGAAAATAACACCTCTGTAAGTCCGACGGTTCAAGTTACATTTCTTCCTCTGCCTAGAGGGAATGTGTGTGCAAAAAATCACGGAAATCACGTGTATGGGGTGAATTTAATGCCATTATTATCTGCGTAGTTTTACAACCTGCGTCGTAATTACACTTCACCATAGAATCTCATACGTACGTACTTTTACAGAAACGTACGTCTTTAGAAGGACCTACGTGTTATTTGTCCCATTGTAATCCAATTCACACGTAATTTACAGTTCCTAAAATTACGAATACAAAATCACGACTAATGAATTCATAAGTACGTAGGTACGTTTCATCCATTACGCCCATCCATTTCTTACTACTAGGTACGTTTCATCCATTACGCCCATCCATTTCTGATATTACGCCCATCATTAAAGTCACGTATCACTCATTACGACCATCTCAATATAGGAGTCATTTTGGCAGTAATCTACCATGGGAAGAAGACGTACGTAAATGGACCAATCAGGGAATGGGGGCGGAGCCTCCGGTTGTTAAGGGAACCGGCACCCAATCTCTGAGGAGGACACCCGCCCTGGTCCCCGGCCCTATCTCGGCCGTCCCTGGTCCGTTTCGGACGGGGGGAATCTCGTTGGAACCGGGCCGCCGTCCCGGACGCGCTCCCGTCGGTCTCGTGCCCAGGTGGGGGTCCGCGGGGCATCTCGGCCGTCCCTGGGCCGTTTCGCACGGGGGGAATCTCGTTCGAACCGGGCCGCCGTCCCGGACGCGCTCCCGGGGGTCTCGCGGTGCCCAGGTGGGGGTCCGCGGGGGTCCGCGGCGGAAAGGGGCCTACGCGAGGCCCCGTAGATCTGCTGTTTTCTGGGGTTGGAAAACTCTCAACCAGGGCCTGGGAACCAGGCACCTGCTCTCCGCCGGTCCCCTGGGGTCCCCTCGTATGGCGCCGCACGGTGGCCACGGCGGGTACTGCGACGGAGGGGGGGTCTGAGCCCTGGGTGCTCACAGGCCCAGGCACAGACACCATCTGGGGGGAACTTCTGACCGAGGCCTCGGCCTGGTCGTGGAGACTGCTCTCCAGGGGTCCCTTGGGGTCCCCACGTATGGCGACGCCCGGTGGCCACGGCGGGTACTGCGACGGAGGGGGGTCTGAGCCCTGGGTGTTCACAGGCCCAGGCACAGACACCATCTGGGGGGAACTGCTGACCGAGGCCTCGGCCTGGTCGTGGAGCCGTGGAGCCCTCGTATGGCGACGCCCGGTGGCCACGGGGGGGTACTGCACACTGGGTGTTTGATCCCAGGCACAGACACTCGTATGGGGTGAATTTAATGCCATTATTATCTGCGTCCCAGGGGCGGGCGGTCCCTCTGACCGCGGGACCCCACCTCTTAAGGCCCAGGAGGGGTGCTTAAAGGTGGGTACTCGGGGACGGGCGGAGCGCCTGGTTCCCCGGGCCTGTCTGCTAAATCGCACTAAGTATAGAGGAGTCCCAGGGGCGGGCGGTTCTTTCGGCCGCGGGACCCCACCACTTAAGGCCCAGGAGGGGTGCTTAAAGGTGGGTACTCGGGGACCCACGGAGCGCGGGTCCCCCTGGAAGTGCTCCCCGGAGTTCGTTGGTAGTGCATGGCCGGGTGTGGGCGCCCTCCCCCGGGCAGAGGTCCCCAGGGTGTAGCCCCTGGTCCCTGTGTTGGGTGTTGGGTGCCTGTGCCTGAGTGGTGGTGTGGCTCCAGGCGTGGGAACAGGGGCCAGGTCCAGCCTCGAGTGTCTGTGCCTGGGATCAAACACCCAGTGTGCAGTACCCCCCCGTGGCCACCGGGCGTCGCCATACGAGGGCTCCACGGCTCCACGACCAGGCCGAGGGCTCGGTCAGCAGTTCCCCCCAGATGGTGTCTGTGCCTGGGCCTGTGAACACCCAGGGCTCAGACCCCCCTCCGTCGCAGTACCCGCCGTGGCCACCGGGCGTCGCCATACGAGGGGACCCCAAGGGACCCCTGGAGAGCAGTCTCCACGACCAGGCCGAGGCCTCGGTCAGAAGTTCCCCCCAGATGGTGTCTGTGCCTGGGCCTGTGAGCACCCAGGGCTCAGACCTCCCCTCCGTCGCAGTACCCGCCGTGGCCACCGTGCGGCGCCATACGAGGGGACCCCAGGGGACCGGCGGAGAGCAGGTGCCTGGTTCCCAGGCCCTGGTTGAGAGTTTTCCAACCCCAGAAAACAGCAGATCTACGGGGCCTCGCGTAGGCCCCTTTCCGCCGCGGACCCCCGCGGACCCCCACCTGGGCACCGCGAGACCCCCGGGAGCGCGTCCGGGACGGCGGCCCGGTTCGAACGAGATTCCCCCCGTGCGAAACGGCCCAGGGACGGCCGAGATGCCCCGCGGACCCCCCGCGGACCCCCACCTGGGCACGAGACCGACGGGAGCGCGTCCGGGACGGCGGCCCGGTTCCAACGAGATTCCCCCCGTCCGAAACGGACCAGGGACGGCCGAGATAGGGCCGGGGACCAGGGCGGGTGTCCTCCTCAGAGATGGGGTGCCGGTTCCCTTAACAACCGGAGGCTCCGCCCCCATTCCCTGATTGGTCCATTTACGTACGTCTTCTTCCCATGGTAGATTACTGCCAAAATGACTCCTATATTGAGATGGTCGTAATGAGTGATACGTGACTTTAATGATGGGCGTAATATCAGAAATGGATGGGCGTAATGGATGAAACGTACCTAGTAGTAAGAAATGGATGGGCGTAATGGATGAAACGTACCTACGTACTTATGAATTCATTAGTCGTGATTTTTTATTCGTAATTTTAGGAACTGTAAATTACGTGTGAATTGGATTACAATGGGACAAATAACACGTAGGTCCTTCTAAAGACGTACGTTTCTGTAAAAGTACGTACGTATGAGATTCTATGGTGAAGTGTAATTACGACGCAGGTTGTAAAACTACGCAGTTAATAATGGCATTAAATTCACCACATACACGTGTTCATGATTTGCTAGCCTGGCGCGGCCAGACTCATAGCAAGGGTTCAATGATGTTTCCTCCCCGCATATGCGGGGAAGAATCTTCAGTGAATCCCCGCTATGAGACTGGCCAAGCCAGGCTAATGATTTGCAGCATTTTGCTCAAAACGGAGCACTCCTGCGAACTTTGGAAGCCAATCAGGATGGAGTATGAGAAATCAAACAGAACCTTGTTGATCACGACGATTATTTTGCCTGTGCTTTTGATATCCCTACCCTCTGGTCATACTTTTTATTTTATTTATGTCCAGTTGGAAATATGTTTTTATCCCATGTTTATTTTTATTTGAAACAAAACAAAACATATGTTAATCGTGTTAACCCTGGTGTTTGGGGTATATTTTCAAAATGTGTCAATTTGACAAAGTTAATAAAAAAAAGAAAGAAATAGAGACAATCTGCAAAGTGGACGTGTGGCATTGTGAGTTGCGTTGTGACTTTGTAGATAGTCTACTTTCACAATTCCGCGTACAAAGAAGAATAATAGTAAAGAACCCTCCCCCGTTTGTTTTGTTTTTTGTTTGTCTGTTTTACAAATCAACAACCCTGCAAATATATGTAAAACGCTATATTGACTAATACAATATGCCGTTTTTAATTTTTCTGTTTGTGCGTTTGTTTGTTTGTCTGTCATTGTTGTTTTATAGCATTAGCATTCCCCCAAGCCGTGTTCATTTCACACATGCAATGCAGTACATATCTCAACACTGAGCCTATTGCAATGTTTTCTATAGATCAGTGGTTCTCAACCTTTGCAGGCCGTGACCCCCCCAATCCCAATCCCCCGAAATGACATGAATAAATAAATCCTATTTGAACTGAGGACCCCCACCCTGACAAGCACTTGGAATTGTAGAAGTTGAGGCGTGACATTTAGTTTGACTCGGTTCCACAGATACATTGTGAATACATCTACAGCCAGTGAGCTCGTAGATTGCCTATTTTCAAAAATGTTGCCTCTTTCTTTGACCCGTTTTTATAGTACAGTTTGTTGATTACTTTTGATGCAGTAATGGTCTTCTTTCTTGTCTTTTTTCGGGTTGTAGATAAGGGAGGCGTCTCCGACCGATTTGAGACCACCCCCCCCACCCCCCCCGTCTCCGCCCTTATATACCCCCCCACCCGCCCTAATGTGCCTGCATGGTAAATCTTTTTTATATACCATGTGCCTTTTTCATTTGGTCCCTCAGAGTTTATCTGTGGAACTGTCTTTTTTATGTGAAAGGATCTGCCTTAATCGTTTCTCGTCTTTATATTTGGTATATCATGCTACTGTTGTGTCCAATGGAGTGTCTGTTTTTTGACATGAAGTGCGAGTGCATTGCTGAGAGGTTTATTTGAATGACGATGATCAATGATAACATTAAAAAAGGGTTTTATATCAAACTTGTCTCTGTGTGCTGTGTTAATTTCATTGACTGGTGTCATGGCCATGTTACATGCAAGGTTACATGCAGGAAGTAGCTGACTGAGTTAGGACACTGGCTATATGATCTGGAGGTTGTGGGTTCAGACCCCACTCAAGTCTTTACTTTCAAGACAGATTTCCAGAAGAACAACTTAAAATAAAGGTAGTGGGTCACACACACCAAGACTGCAGTTCAAAAAGTTTATTTCATATTTGAACAATTAAGGCTATCCAGCCTTCATCAGCCATCACACTGATGAAGGCTGGATAGCCGAAAAGTTTGTCCTTAAAACCCGGTCGATGCCGGATTTTGCACACACACTCCCTGGATGCCAATGATGAACCTTTGCCCCAAAATTTCCAAAACGGCCTGTTATAGCGCCACCAGGAGGCCGGCCGCTTTGTGCAAAACAAGTTTTTGGACAGTACACCTACAGATTTTGTCCAAACATCATGCAAATTGGTACACAGTCTCTCTAGAGCCATTCAACGAAACAGGTCTTTCAGATTTCTCAGACTCCATCCTGATTGGCTAAGATTGGCTTCCAAAGTTCGCAGGAGTGCTCAGTTTTAAACAAAATGCTGCAAATCGTGAACACATCGTGTGATTTCTGGGAAATTGTGCACGCACATTCCCACTAGGCCGAGGAAGAAATACCACATGAACATTTTCAACTCAGCCTCATGGTGGCGCTATAACTGGCCGAAAAGTGTTTTTACCTCTAACTGCACGGATCTGTGGATAACTTTGTATGCCAACTCCCTAGAGGCCAAGGAAAAACCTTTGCCTGAAATTTTTCACATAGTGCCACCAGGAGGCCGACAAATGTAAAAAACATTTTCTAATATTACTCGTTCAGATTTTATCCAAATTTCACACAAAACGGTACTCATGCTCTCCATAGTCATGTGATCAAGACGGGTTTGTTTGATTTCTCATAATCCACCCTCATTGGCTACGATTGGCTTCTCAACTTTTCAGGAGTAGCCCGCTTTGTACCCGTTTTGTACAAATCGCCACAACTACTCAACGCAGCGTCCGATTGTGGTCAAACTGTGCATGCATATTCCCACTAGGCTTTGGAATAAATGCCACATGACAGTTTTCAAATCAGCCTCATGGTGGCGCTACAACACACACACACACACAGACACACACACATTTATATTGCTCCTAAACATTTTGCCAAACATCACACACACACTCCTATCCTCCTGGTGGAGACCTGTGCCCAGAAGGGCACTTTTTCTAGTTTTGATATGTTTTGAACGGGTAGCGCACCTATAGTCAGAGCGTGGGCCGTGGTGGTCATATGAAGAGCAGAAGAACAACTTCAAAGTTCCAAAAAAAGCAATGTCAATTGGCTGGTACCAGTGGTGCCTATGGTAGTCATAGGGGACTATAGTGACGCAGGATACCTTGAAGGTCATTGCAACAGGCATCACCGCTTGGTTAAATTCTCGTGCCGGCGAACAGTCAACGCCAGTGTCCTCACACATTCACACACCAATGGTGGCAACCACTGGGAGCAATTCGGGGTTTGGAGTCTTTCTCAAGGACCCTTGGACAATAACTGCAGCGGTCCGCGTCGTCCAGGGCAGGGTGGTTGAAGTAACTGCACATGATGTTCACAAACCAGGGCAGGCACTTCGAGCAGAAAACGAACCTCAAAACCATGGTTGAATCTTTGATTTGTTTCTCAGTCAGTAGGATGTAGATTATTTTGCTTCTGAGAGAGGCTGCCTGATAAGTGTGGTTACTGCAGAATCCATGTTGTCTTTCTAATGACCGTGTTAGTTTGATTACTTTTTTTTAAATATATTTTTGGAGGGGAAATGAGAAGAACAAGGATCCATAAACAATTACAAAATAATTATTAAAAATAAATGAAAAAAGTAATCGAAAAAACAGACACCTCACGTATTTGAAGGACATTATCAGTCATTGAAATTTCTCTTAACAAATACTACATCATATATTTTTGGATTAATCATTAATTGATCATCCCATTACACGAACACACAATAACAGAATGTTGAATTATATGACTAAGAAATAAAACAGGCACTAGAATTAAAAGCCACTTCACCCCTGACACCACCTGATCTTATTTGAATGATGTTTAGGACACTAGAAACACTTTTCCTGGGTTCTTTTGTGTGTAATCTCTGTTTTCAGATATCCTGGACAGGAATTCATGTGAAAGTGAAATTCAATCAAGTTTGTACCTTTATTAGTGATATTAGTATAATATTTATTTAATTTGTTTCAGCATAGTGGTGGACGCCATCTTTAAATGGTCCATTTTGAACACGTGAATCTCATTTGCGTCCGAGCATAGGCATGGTAACGCCCCGCCTGCCTCTGATTGGCCTACCGACACTGCCCGTCTTGACCACTGTCCTCCGAGGTGGATATAGCTATTAGGAGTAGGGATTCAGCAGACTAGCTGAAGACAATGTCGGTACATTTTGAAGGCTTTCATTGACCAACAATAATAATAATAAGGGAAACATGATGAGAAATGACTAATGAGCAAAGTAAAAGAATATGGAAATGTAATTTATAATGAATATTATTATATATGAATATTACAACCCCTATCACACAGGAAAGTGTATTTATGAAACTAATAATAAAACAATGAGCTTAAATACCAAAATAGACGTGATAGACATGTATAAATAGGCCAAGCATGTAGGTAGGTACTGACTGTGAATAAAGACAGTTTTTATAAAGTGATGCAAAGTGTCATGAATGGCGGACTCATCTTCAAAGTGCTGTCCCATTTCTTTCACAACAATTTGGAGGCGCCCTTGCAACCTCTCACCCTCAAGCACTTACAGCTGACGTCACTAAAGTCAATGAGGGTTCAGGGCTCAGGGCTTGAGGGAGGCAATTGGGATTGGGCCCTATATACGCGCTACCGGCAGTGTTGTGAGGCCCCACCATAGGGCCCCACAGCTTTCGGACCTGCTACCTGCCTGCTCAGAAAGGCTTTAAATACCCCTGTCACTTAACCTCTGCCTCCCTCTAGGGGTTACATAAAGATGGTGCTGGAAGCAGCAAGGATGTTTTTGAATGTGGAAGACATAAGTGCTGAAGAACTGGACAACACATTGAGAGAGGGGTTGGTGGTTTACCCTGTCTCAGCCAAATGCGGCTGAAAAATAGAACCAAAATATCAGTAAGGGGAAAGTTCGGGTGGGCACTGTAATAATGATTCACTGAGGATGCCAAAGGAGACATTATATTCCCAACCTGTGGAGGGCAGTAATACCTTAGTAATACGCCTCGCGGCTTCCACACAGCCGGAAATCCAAAAAACGAAGAAGAAGACCTTTACCCACAATGCAGTTGTGAAAACAACATGGCGGTGTGTTGACTGTGCGGTGGCATTTTGATGCACACTTTTACATTTCGGGAAGTTTAAACCAAAGATCCGACATCGTTAGTCCCCCCCGCAGGGCACCGGGATCTGGGTTGACACTTTAACAAACAAAGAAAAGTAAAAACGTTTCGTTTCAAAACAGTATGGTCGTTAAGCAGCAGGAGGACGTTTGTTAGCAGCTCAACCACTGAAACACAGCAGGTAAACTATTCACGTTGTGCTTCATTCGTTTGTCTTTGTTTGACTCGTCTTTTAAGATGGAACATCAATCGTATTTCTCTGCTTGCTTGTAAATGTGCTCATAAACAACCAGTTACCCCAGTAAAAAACAAGTTATTTTCTTCTCCTTTCTCCCTCTGTTTTTGTCACAATCTTGGTTAACTAGTTACTTAGATTATAGGATACTTAGCCTATATTATTATATATTGGCGATTATTATTCAGACCTTGATTGATTGTTTACTTTATTTAAAAATACATTTAAAAAAGATAGTCACAAGAAAGCCGTTAGGCTTGTTTCCATTGTGGTCCTCTTGGGGAAACGGGAAGGGGAGCAACAATACAATACAGACACAAAAACAAAAACACCTTTGTATTTTTCCAGGAGACAGAAAAACAAACATAAAACAAAAACACAAAACAGAACAAATACAACTGACCAATAACACTGGATTTATTTTCTTTTTTTTCCTTTTCTTTTTTTCATTTGTGCCATTTATCAATTCTACACTCAAAAAGTCAGTATACTTAAAATTATAAATTAGGACATGTTATCAGCCAACCATCTTTTTAATGTGGATTTAAAGTTTTCAAAGGAACTGATCACCTTGAGGCTGGAAGGCAAGCCATTCCACTGAACTGCTGCCGAGTATAGGAATGGTGTTTTTCCCATATTGCTGTGAAAATGGCAGGGTTTGAAATCAGTAGGGCTCCCTCTGGTGTAGTGCCTGTGAGTATCACTAACCTTTGAAAAGTAGTCACTGAAATATTTGGGTGCTACATTATTTCTAATCCTGTGAACTAGACACATTTTAAATTGGGATAATAATAAATAAACTTTATTTATAAAGCGCTTTTCAAAACAGAGTTACAAAGTGCTTTCCAGTGGCATATAAAAAGGCAATACATCAGTTAAGAGGCACATTACTGAAATAAAACAACAACAACGTTACAGCAATTACACAAAATAAATAAATACACAATACCAATAGAACAATTCCACATAATGAGACAATACAATAAATCTAGGGGAAAGCCTGTGTGAATAGGTGGGTTTTTAGCAGTGATTTTGTTAGCAGTCTTGCTGCAGAATTCTGTACCATTTGTAGGCGAGCTATTGCTTTTTTGGTGAGCCCAGAGTATATGGCATTGCAGTAGTCTAGGCGTGAGGATATAAATACTCTCTCCTCCACTTTAAGCCACCCCAGACTGGTGAAGTGGGCAGGGAGAAGATGAGTTCTAGGATGCAACTTAAGGACCACTCTAACCAATTTAGTTTCTTCTTGAGGGTCATAGAAATGCCATTATACCAAGATGTACAGTAGGGCTGCAACTAACGATTATTTTCATAATCGATTCATCTGGCGATTATTTAAACGATTACTCGGATCATGGCACCTTTTTGCAATTACAATTTCGCAATAAAAATGAATACTCCTTCAAAATTTATATTTGACCCCCTTTTTTATCCAATTTGATTTCATTGCCATTCCTTGTACCTGTAATGATACTGTAATCTGTAATGTTGACTATCTATCCATTTATATCTCTGGGACCCCAATTTATTTATTTATTTTAATTTCTATTGTAAAATCAATTTTGAGAGTCCATTTGGTTCCATTTTTGCACTCTCTGTTACAGACCCTTTAAGGTCCACTTGGTTTACTTCCTAACTACAATTTTACAATTTAGGCATTTAGCAGACTCTCTTAATCCAGAGCAATTTACATTAGGCAAGAACAAAAGCATGGGAATACATCACATATATAAAATGCATTTATGAAACATGCGTAAGCTAAGAGCGTAACTAGAACATATCTATATAATGAGCCGATGGCATTATCCGGTTAATTGGTTTTTTTAATAGGCTACCCCAAATGTAATATGCATGTATAGGCTACATAATTAAAGTTGGTAGACGAATGGTATACATTTATTTATGCTCCTTTTTAAAAGACAAACAAAAAAGCAACATTTAACAATATAAATAAATTGTTGTAGGCTTAATCATCAATAAACAACGCATCGCATCTGCATGCATGCATCTGCGCGTCTACAGTACAGAGGTCCGCCGGTTCTAGTCCAAAACATAAATAAGTCCAGTCCAAATCTGAGCAGCCTATACCTATAAAGCCACTGGACGCATGGGCTAAGCCTTTTTTATTATTAAGGAAGATCAGCATGCATGTCACCGTGTTCCGTTTGTTGACTTTTCGCTGACGAGAAAACCCTCAAACATCGATAGCACATGGCTAACTTGATAGCCGTGGAGGAGGAGGAGGACTGGAGGAGGAAGCGGCGGCGGCGGCTGTAAACGTTCTCCCTCCAGGCCAAAATGGATTTAATAAGGCCAAGTAGGTCTCTGCATTGATACGGTCGACATGTTGTGTTAATCTCGTCTCACTGTCACTCGCTTAAGTTTTGACTACCGCAAAGCTACCTACCGTTGTAGCCAACTAGCCATTGAAGTACAACAGAGAACTTTGGGACATTGAGGGGGCAGAAAACGGCGCCCGAGCTCTGTTCATGCAGCCTGGAGTGTAAGCTGGGCGGCGCAAATAACAGCAATTTTAGGCATGTGTGCAACATGACAACTGTTTTAAAGTATTGTACAGTGACAACTACAGTCTCTGTAATGTTTATGTTGTACTATTACTAAAAACGATCTAAAATAAAGGGATTTATGATCAGAACACGCATTTATTATTATGCAAATTAACCGTAAAGCTGATAAGCATACTCTTAACGGTCGGCTAACCAGCTAGCCGGTTAACCCCCGACATCCCTAACACACACACACACACACACACACACACACACACACACACACACACACACACACACACACACTCTTTAATATGATGATTTGGGGTGTTACAGTAGGCTACAGTATACAGTACAGTAGAGTAGAGGGACCCCCACATGGTCATTTCTCAACCATTTCGGACGCGGGCGGCTCGCTGGAATTGGGCCGGCACCCTGACCGCGTTCCTGGGGGTCTGGATGTTCCGGGGACCCCCACACGGAGTTGCACCACTCACTTCACATGGGTGTGATTTTTTTTAAACTAGCGGAGCAAATGTTTTAACGACATCATGTCGCACATGCAGCTTAGAGGCTGGTCAATTGGTTATTTTATTTAATGAAACGTGTACGTATTGAATGAAAAATATGAATTATGAACCTACAGTGACTAGTCCAGTGTGGTGCCGTGACACAAGTCCAGTGGTGCTGCAGAATACTTTAATATTTGGAATGTATCAATGACACTTCAGTTTAACCACTAAACCCTTTATACTTGGACCACCAAACCTAATATATGGACTTTCAAACCTAAAATAGCCGATCTACAAGCTCACATGTAATATGTAAAATATCAAATTGTCCCTAAGCAGCCATTTTAATTGAGGCAGAAGCGAGCCTTTAGTTTGCTGAGTGAATGTATGGCATTATTCTTTTAGTATTGTCTTTCTCATTTTTGTAGTGCAGATTAATTTGATAGGAAATGTTAAAATATATTGAATTCATTTTGGTTTAAATTGAACTCTAAATGTTAAAACAGCTATAAGATGAAGCTGAATGATAACTAAAACATTATTTTCTGTTGGTGATTTCCACAGAGCACCACAGAAGGAGATCTCACGCCATCAGGAGAGATGGCCTCCAAAAGATATTCAGCACGGTCAGTGGAAC
Organism: Electrona antarctica; assembly: GCF_951216825.1. Taxonomy (NCBI): domain Eukaryota; kingdom Metazoa; phylum Chordata; class Actinopteri; order Myctophiformes; family Myctophidae; genus Electrona; species Electrona antarctica. The sequence goes on along the minus strand of NC_136803.1, from coordinate 24,495,908 downwards.
AGCGGGAGATGGACCAGGGACTGTTTCATGCAAAGCTGCAACCTGTAGTAAAGTTGTACAGGATGGGTATGTACTGTTTTATTTATAGCTAGTTAAACATGTGAGCCATGAGCTATTGCACATTTAATCGCTTCCATAGCGACAATCTGCCGAAATCTCTCACGGCCCACGTCTATTTTACATCTGGGTGGCTGCACAAACATTGACTGCCAACAACGGCTATTTATATTTATGCAGTTAAGCGTTTCCAACGCGAGGCACGTGTGTGCCTATGGTGTGTGGCTGTGTGCTAGCAGCAGCCACCACCAGGCTCCGCCAAACGTTGGTCAACTCAACTGTTATTGTCTCCACCAGGCCGAAGGCATGGGGAGAGAGTATGTTTTGCACTCCGTCCGTGTGTGTGTCCGTCCTTCCGTCCGTCTGTGAACAGCTAATCTCCGGCACCGTTAACCCGGTCGATGCCAAACTTTGCACACACACTCCCTGGATGCCAACGATGAACCTCTGCCCCACATTTTCCAGAACGGCCTGTTATAGCGCCACCATGAGGCAGCTTTTCACATTTTTTACCTAAAACTGCACCGATCTGCGTGAAACGTTGCATGCACACTCCCTAGAGGCCAAGGACAAACCTTTGACCTGCATTTTCCGCATCTGCCTTTTATAGCGCCACCAGGAGGCCAACTTTTGTAAAAACACATTTTTTTATATCACTCCTCCAGATTCTGTCCAAAAATCTCACAAATCGTTACACAGTATCTCTATGGTCATGTGTTCAAGTCGGATCTGTTCGATATTTCATATTCCATCCTAATTGGCTATAATTGGCTTTCACAATTTGCAAGATTGCCCCGTTTTGAACAAAAGCCATCAAATCATGAACGCAGCATGCAATTTACGTGAAATCTTTCACACATTTTCTTACTAGGCTGAGGAATATATCCCACCCTTTTCACATTGGCCTGTTATAGCACCACCAACAGGTTGATTTTTGCTAAACACATTTTTGGAACAAAATGCCTCAAATCATCCAATTGCCATCAAAGGCGTATGAAGAAATGGCACCCTTTTCACATTGGCCTATTATAGCGCCACCAGGAGGCCACAACCTGACCTGGCTTGGTGGAGACCTGTGCCCCGAGGGGCACTTTTTCTAGTTGCATCTCTGTCTGTATTTATAATTTTATTTTACCGTCAGCACGGTTGGGCGGCCGTGTGTCGCCCCCTTGCTTCTGGGTCCCAACGCAGTTGCTTGCTAGTTACGCCCCTGCGGAAATGAACCGGAAGTGAACTTCAGCGTTATCAGATTTATAAATATACATTACGTACATCCACGACAAAAATAAATTATGTATTATTCAAGTTCAGAGGAGTTTCTGGTCTTAGTTAATCCTAAACTCCTCTGGGATTTCAATGGTTTCTTTCCAGACTCGGAGGAGTCCAGACAGCAGGCTCAGATGAATTCTCCAGACCCAGCCAGACCTGTTTCAGTGAAACAGGAGGAACCTGAAGAGCAGCCAGACCTCAGTAAGTCTCTCTCTTTTCCAGCTTCAAGGTGGTGTTCATTGTCACATAACAGCTGCTGCTGCAACCGAAACTGCTTGTAAATCCACCGATCAGTTCAATAGTTAAAGTCCATTGAAAATTGAATGGTGGTCTCGGGTGAATTGGAACGATACAGGAAAGGGGTGTTCCAATATGAGTGTTCTAGAAATTTCTCTAACATGGGAGTGGATGGCAGGCCAGTTTTATTCTCACTGGAGACCTAGCCTGTGCACCATTTCATTTAGTATATATGATCCTGTTGGGAGCGGATGATATTGTTCCTTCATGTTGTAGTATTCTTTTGTAGTCGACAGGCAGGAACAACGGGGTGGCAACTTCCTTTTCCCTCAAACCGATTTTTCTCAATAAAAGTTCCGTTAGATTGTTCCTGACTTTACATGACGTAACAATATCATCCGCTCCCGACCGGATCATACGGATTTTTGAAACAGAGACCAGGCTTTCCTCCGAGGTGGTGGAAAGCCTGGTGAGGCGAGGTTACTGGAGACCTAGTAGAGAATACTAATAACAATAATTATTATTGTTATTAGTATTCTCCACTAGGTCTCCAGTTATTAAAGTCCTTATTCACTTGCTGCATTTCAGACCAGTGTGTGGAGTCCAGACTGCAGGTGAAGATGAACTCTCCAGACTCAGCCACGGACGTTTCTATTAAACAGGAACCTGAAGACGTTTCTATTAAACAGGAACCTGAAGACATTTCTATTAAACAGGAACCTGAAGATATTTCTATTAAACAGGAACCTAAAGACCACCAACACCTCAGTAAGTTTAATTTGCTCTTCCTTTTTCTCCTCCTATTTTCTGTTCTGTCGGGCTGCAACAATGTCTTATTTAAAGTTATTTTCACTACAATAACAATGGCAAAACATATCAGGACACTGATAATATGCCAATATGAAAATCCATCATTGGAATATATCTCAAATTTCATTTAGAAAGATTATTTTCTTATTACCATAAACAAAAGCAACATCATATTTTGCACAAATGCAATGAGAAAGTAAACTTGACAATATAAGTTCACCATGTTTCTTTACAGTAAGTAGGTCTCAAACAGTTTTTCATGGTGTGTCTCTGTAGGAGACGAGGTGTCTAGAAATGGCTCTGTGAGTCTGAACTGTGTAAGATGACAGATCTCTGACTATCTTTTAATCAGCTTCTTCATTTGAGGTTTAACCATTTGAACCTACAGTATATTGTGGGGGGAACAGTTGCCTGAAATAGTCAATCCACAAGCTCACAACACATTGCAATTAGCTGCAATGTAGGAATTGCTGTTATGTTCTGTCCGTTAATTTGACATGGACATCACAATGACATTAGACGAACCAGATTATTATTATTATTGCTTAAATTGTATATTGCACGAGTGCTATTTTTCAGCACCTATCCACAGGAAGCTTTTCTAATTTCACTATAGTCGAAACCCAATCAAGTACAAAAAATATAATATAAATATATACAGTGAGTTGCTGCGTTTAGCTGTAGCCTATAACAGGCTATATTGTTCCATTTTGTGAGTTGTCCCGGCGTTAATAGTGAATGTACTTCGCGCTTCCCTGCGTTGGCTGATCTGAGCACGCAGGAGTTTGTAGGGTCCGATAAGAACGCAAGAATACAAGAACGCAAGCCCCTAAAAAACATGCTCACCCCGGGTGTGGTAGGCTACTTAATATGCTACAATCGATAATATGGCGTCTCGTTCTTACACCTTTGTTGCCTTACCTCGTCATGACGGTACCAAAGAAGTTCTGACGACAGTGCTCTGCCGAAAGATAAAGTCCACAGCGTGTCTCATCACAACGTACTGTGAGCTTGCTTGTAGGTCAGATACTTTCAGCGAGCAACGCTGCCATAAGACAAAATAAGCCTGAAGTGTAAAGCCAAATATATCCTTTGTCATATCACGGGGTCCCACACCGAAAATAGCCACTCTACAAGCTAATCTGGTTGTCCTTCTTTTTGAATATTTTGCAGGGCCTTTGCTCCTAGACCATAAGGGTCATAACACATTGTATTTGTTTTTTTGTAGACTTTCTGCACGTTCTTGTGTGTAAAGAGGAGGTTCCACCTGAAGAGGAGAGGAGCTCCAGGCTGGTCCAGGAGGAACCACAAGCTCCAGAGATGAAAGAGGAACAAGAGGACTTACTTCAAAGACCAGAAGAGGCTGGTGGAGCAGCGTTGACATTACTAGCAGTGAAAAGTGCAGAAGATGATGAAAACAGAGAGACAGAGCCTGTAGCCGGCACCTCAACCGAACACATGAAAACACAAGCTGATGTAGACGACTGTGGAACATCACAACCAACTAGTGACCACCAGCGCCTCTCTTCACACTGTTCTGATTGTGACACTGAAGACAGTGATGAGTGGGAGGAGACTAGGGGAGATCAGTCAGCTTTAAACACACTGAAATCACAAAACACACAAAATGTGGGAGGACAGCGCAAGCTGTCCAAGGACCTGAAATCATCGAAACAAACGGACTCCATGAGGAGTCACACAGGGAAGAAACCTTTTAGCTGTACAGAGTGTGGCAAAATGTTTAATCTCAAGGGAAATCTAAAAACACACATGAAGATTCATACAGGTGAAAAGCCATTCACTTGTACAGAATGTGGTACATGCTTTACTAAGGCGGTTAATCTAAAAACACACATGATGATTCATACAGGCGAAAAGCCATTTTCTTGTACAGTATGTGGTAAAGGCTGTGTGAACACAAGTAATCTAAAAACACACATGATGACTCATACAGGCGAAAAGCCATTTTCTTGTACAGTATGTGGTAAAGGCTGTGTGAACACAAGTAATCTAAAAACACACATGAGGATTCATACAGGCGAAAGGCCATTCTCTTGTACAGTTTGTGGTACAGGCTTTACTCGGATGGATAGTCTAAAAACACACATGATGATTCATACAGGTGAAAAGCCATTCTCTTGTACAGTATGTGGTAAAGGCTTTACTCAGGAGAGTAATCTAAAAACACACATGCTGATTCATACAGGTGAAAAGCCATTCGCTTGTACAGTATGTGGTAAAGGCTGTGTTCACACAGGTCATCTAAAAACACACATGATGACTCATACAGGCGAAAAGCCATTTTCTTGTACAGTATGTGGTAAAGGCTGTGTGAACACAAGTAGTCTAAAAACACACATGAGGATTCATACAGGAGAAAGGCCATTCTCTTGTACAGTTTGTGGTACAGGCTTTACTCGGACGGGTAGTCTAAAAACACACATGCTGATTCATACAGGTGAAAAGCCATTCGCTTGTACAGTATGTGGTAAAGGCTGTGTTAACACAAGTAGTCTAAAAACACACATGAGGATTCATACAGGGGAAAAGTCTTGTACAGTATGTGGTAAAGGCTGTGTGAACACAAGTAGTCTAAAAACACACATGAGGATTCATACAGGTGAAAGGCCATTCTCTTGTACAGTTTGTGGTACAGGCTTTACTCGGGTGGGTCATCTAAAAACACACATGATGATTCATACAGGTGAAAAGCCATTCGCTTGTACAGTATGTGGTAAAGGCTGTGTTAACACAAGTAGTCTAAAAACACACATGAGGATTCATACAGGTGAAAGGCCATTCTCTTGTACAGTTTGTGGTACAGGCTTTACTCGGGTGGGTCATCTAAAAACACACATGATGATTCATACAGGTGAAAAGCCATTCGCTTGTACAGTATGTGGTAAAGGCTGTGTTAACACAAGTAATCTAAAAAGACACATGATGATTCATACAGGTGAAAAGCCATTCGCTTGTACAGTATGTGGTAAAGGCTGTGTTAACACAAGTAATCTAAAAACACACATGATGATTCATACAGGTGAAAAGCCATTCGCTTGTACAGTATGTGGTAAAGGCTGTGTTAACACAAGTAATCTAAAAAGACACATGATGATTCATACAGGTGAAAAGCCATTCGCTTGTACAGTATGTGGTAAAGGCTGTGTTAACACAAGTAATCTAAAAACACACATGAAGACTCATACAGGCGAAAAGCCTTTAGTTTAAGACATAATGATCAGTCAGTCTAATCCAGGATGACAATGATGCAAAAGCAGAGGAATTACATGTGTAATCTGACACTATCAACATGACAATAAAATACCCATTAATAGTTTCTTGTGGAGTTTAATTTGTATCTTGTGTATGGATGTTATTTTCTATTCAACATGATGAATTTTTGAGTGGTGTAAACCACTCCTACAACTGGCTTTTGTGTGCAGAAAAAAATGAGCATGGTTGCTATGTTCAAAATAATTTCTGACGTAATTAAATCACACCCGGGTGAACTGGATGACCGTAGCAACCATGCTCATTTTTTCTGCACAAAAAAAGCCAGTTGTGAAATCACATCCGGGTGTGATTTCATTACGTCAGATCAGAGCTGATCAGGCTATATAATACCTTACCTTATATAATACCTCACATCGGACAAAAACTCCAGCTGAATCAACTTCATGGTCACAAATCATCACATCAGAAGACGACCCTACCTAGCCAAAGATCTTTAAAGACGGTGGGAAGCCCAATAGACGAGACGCAAGACAAAGTTTTGTTCAACACCAAGAGAATATTAGATCACGGCTGCTCTTTGCCGAGACAGACCCTCCTGACCAGACCCGAAGACGACCCTACCAGAATCAGACCTGAAGGCCATTCATTCTTTGAGACCTTTGAAACCAAAGATCTTTAAAGACGGTGGGAAGCCCAATAGACGAGACGCAAGACAAAGTCTTGTTCAACACCAAGAGAATATTAGATCACGGCTGCCCTTTACCAAGACAGACCCTCCTGACCAGACCCCAGCCAGACCCTCCTGACCAGGAGGGAGCTGATCATGCTATATAAAACCTTACACCACTCAGTTCACACAGGTGTGATTTTTTATTTTATCTTGCATTATTCCCTCCAGCTCATAGGTTACTGGTAGTACAATATGAGCATCGGTGTGTGTCCACATGCATTAACATTCATGCAATAATTATGTTCATTGATATGCAGTAAATGATGGTGCAGTAAAGTGCTCACAAGCTGCTGGGTTTGTGTAGATCAGGGGTGTCAGCTACATCTTATAATGTACCTTTGGACCATAACAAAGCCACATATGCATCACAGTTACGATTCTATTTAACTATCATCGTCATTTAAAGCTATATTTAGTGATTTGAGGGATTTTGGAAAACCTCTGTCCGCTAGGAGGTGCCTCCTGAAGTTATTCCTCCATGATACGGAAACAGAGGTTTTTGGCTACTAGCTACCTATTAGCATCGAACATTCGCCATCTTATTGGCCAAGCCCATTCTGAACGGGAACCCCTTTTGGTGTTTTAAGCATTATGCTTTAGCTATTGAAAAATAGCAGATCTACAAGAGCTTGTAGATCTGCTTTTAAATCGTGAAAATGTGGCGCACATCTTTGAATATATATTCTTTCAGAGCGTTTTGAACTCAAATCTTTGCTTCTGGGAGGTCCCTGGAACAACATTTTCAGATTGGGGTCTGTGGCCAAATACAGATAATTCCATGGGTACTTGACATGGAAAGGTTGAGAACCAATGACATAGAAACATGGGTTTTTCAGAGACACTGAAGTCACACTCGGATCAGATTACACACACAACCCCTCCCTCCATTGAAAGTCACATGAGAGAGCCCTCCCCTCCCTGAAACAAAGATATTATAAGATAAACAAGAAGACTGCAGCCAGCTTGGTTATGAAGCCATTATGTTGCCCCGAGATGCATGGGAGTCTCCAGTCTTTACGTGAGTGACAATACGGGGGCTGGGCTGCCTCGTGCTGTTTTCAGGAAGGGAGGGGGTGAGGCATTTTTTTCTTTTTTTTTGCGATCACGTGATCGGAGTGTTGTGCTATCATCCGATGCTAGTTGATAAAGTGCCCGGGTGTGTAGAAAGACGATTGAAAGTAATCAATAAAAACATGCGGTAAACGTAGAAATCCACTTCCCGCACGTGACATTTGAGATTTGAACCACGTAGAAATCCCTCTCCCGCATCCACTGTGTTAATTATATCAGAGTATCTAATGAGGTTCTACGCAGTAGCAATATCGATAAACCATACATAAAGACATCCCATATAACACTCTACAGTAGGCCTTTGCAACACCTCTGCTCTCTGTATTAGTGTACAGTATACTAGAGCGGTGCCCTTGGGGCCTCTACAGCGGTGCCCGTTGGTCACTGGCCTACTTGGAACGATGCAAGTTGGAAATGAATGCCCCACCCAGATATTATGAATGTGTCCCTTTTATGCCCATATATGGAGTTCTTTGTCAGGCATGCCCACATGTGAAGTATATGCAGACGTCAGTATGATGTCAGAACAGGCCAGATCCAGATATGGACCCTGGGCAGGGGCCCTGTCCAGAGCCCAGGCAGAGGCCTTTTTGGGGCGGTTCTGGACAACCGGTGGTCCGAATCGACTCTACACCGGCCACTGCACCCCCTGCAGTGTGGAACGTGTGTGTTGAATTTGGAGTCGGTGGGGCAGACGGTTCTCGAGTTACGTGGATTACACACAGACTGACAGACAGACGTACAGACAGACGTACAGAGACTTGGTGCATTTATAGATAGATTATAATAGTGTATAATTACTGAGGCGGAAAATATTCAGTCACACGGCCTGTCAACAGTATAACCACAGGAAGAGAATGCCTGCTGCTGAAGTAGTATAGCTAATAACTACAGATGTAGATAAAAACAATTGCTGATATATCTGTTTGACTCTAATCAACAGTGTTATATTTTGTCCCATTGCCATGAAACGGCACCGGCACTTGAGTTGACATACTGGAAAATAATGTCTCTATTGTGCTTTGCTTCTGTTGTTGGCTGTCTTTCATTTCTTCTTCCTCGTGGCAGTGCAGCCTGTGGAAGTTGATGGATGGAGATCTCAGGTAGCCTGGCGCAGCCACACTTCACCCGCCCCTATTGCATATGCACGTAGCCCAGCGCAGTGGTATATTAGTATCGCAACGCGAGGCTAGATCTCAGGTGCATCTTGATTAGATGTATTGTGCTCGCCACCTATAAAAACAAAGCAGCACTAAAATGTGCTTCATTGGTATATACACCAATGCAAATCAACTTCTTTCTAAATGTATCTGCGGAATATACAGTATAGCAACTGCTTATATATATTTTTGTCCAGTGCACAGCATGCAAGCACAATGTTGTCAACGGTTGTTGGTGTTAGACGATTCTGGAGAGGAAAACACCCCCGCGGTTCGCCATGTGCTCGAAGGCGTTCTCGACAACTGTTCTTGCCCTCGACAACCTGTAGTTGAATACACGCTCTGCACATGTCAGACCTCTGTCTGCATAAGGCTTCAGAATGTACTCAGTCATTGTGAATGCTTCATTTGCCACTATGGCATATGGAGCCAATTGCTTTGTTCCAGGGAGTATATTGGGTTAGGGATTTTAGCCATCCTGTTCTCCAGCGACTTCTGTAGCGTACACCCTTCAAAAACTCCACCATCTGAGACTCTGCCATTACATCCCACGTCGACATACAGGAACTTACAATAATGTCAACCAATGCCATTAGGACAATAGAGGATCCATGTTTGTAGTTCCTGTAGATTTGTAGTTCCTGTAGATAGAGAGGTCGTGATCATGAATTTTTGTGGACAATTCATTGTCAAATAATTGCACTAATTGCTATTTTATGGTGTTTTTAAAGCACAACATTTTATAATTTAAAAATGTTAGCAGAAATAGGCTATCTACAAGTTAACAACGCATCACAATGTGATGCATTTGTGAGCTTGTTTTGCCATTTCTCAACAGATTAAGAAATTCATAGATGAATGGAAACTAATCTGACAAAGAAAAAACAATGCTGATTATCTTAATTGCATTAAGGTGATTATGTAGAATTGTAACAGGACTACCTGAATACTGAACCAGAGTTTCGTGGGGGGTAGATATAGACATGTTTGCCATCCAATGCGCCGAGGCAGTGGATTTGAGGAAATTCCACTTCTCCTCAAATCCTTTTGCGACCTCGAGCCACTCCTCTGCTGTACTAGGACACTGAAAAAGAGATGCAATTAAATGAAATGTTATTGAAAATGAAATGTTATTTGCTACAACTGTCTGTTATCATCATTGAGCAACAAAGAGAATGAGGCAGGAGAGAATGTGGCAGCAGAGAATGAGGCAGCAGAGAATGAGGCAGCAGATAATGAGGCAGGAGAGAATGAGGCAGGAGAGAATGAGGCAGGAGAGAATGTGGCAGCAGATATGGAGGAAGAGGTGGGGCATGCAGGAAGAGGAACTGCAGGAAATTCACAGGCACCCCAAAATAAACGTGAGAAAGAGACAAACGTCCCCAACTCAATTGGCAACTACCTAAAACGATCCCAACAAAAAAAGTCAGATGACATTTCTGCTTTTTGTAAAAACCTGGAGAATAAAATGAGGAGAATCAAAAATGAGCAAGTATACGACTTGAGTTGGAGCATCAACTAGAAGAGGCCTGCTACCAAGCAACATTGAGTGATCGCTCACTGCAGAACCCCAACCCTTCTGGAAACCCCAGTACTTCAGTCCACTATTCCCCCACCACCTCAACCAGCTATGCTCAGCTTTACCCATCAAGTTACCACCCTTACCAATATGGTAATTAGATGTATTGCAAATCTTTTCTTGTGCATTTACTTTATATAATATTTAGTTATTAATTATTTTTGAGGCCCCTCCTATATATAGGTTTAATGTTTGTCTTTAGTTCAATGTTTGTTTAATAAACGCAATTGACAATGAAGGGGAAACTTTACATCACCATTACATCACCTAATCATGAGTTAGACTTTAATATATTAGTGCCCCTCACTTCACACGGGTGTGATTTTTTTATTTCTAGTTCCATAGATTGCACAATACATTGGCATATATTTAGTCAATTGTGATTTATTCACTGAATTGTTAATTTGTATTCTACCTTCTATTGCTATGTATTCATTATTCTAAATAAAGTAAATTTGAGGCACTTTGGCCAGCTATAAAGTTTTCTTTGTTTACACAGAGTTGCCAGTCATGAAATTCCTGGAAAATATTTTGAAAGTGCTGACATTTTTAGTGAGCTAATATAGGAATAGACTATGTGACAACCAGGAATATTTATATATAATAATTGTTCTATAGACCATTATCTACAATTTAGAAGTGAAAAGTAAACTTTTACATGAATTGTAAATGACAATGTGTCTAGGAGACCCCACGATTATGCAGAATGTCTCAAGTTTTGAGAATGTATAAAAGTATTCTTTTTAATAGCAGATCTACAAGCTCACACCGTATCAAACTGCAACACAATGTGAGCTTATAGATTTGCTATTTTCAAATAGCTATTTTCAAAAGTGGTTAATGTTTTGTAACTACTAATAATTAAAATAACACATTTTCTATGAGGTTGAGATCAGGCAAGTTGGCTGGTCAGTTAAGCACAGCAATACCATGGTCAGCACACCAATTAGTTTTGGGTGTGAAAGCGCCCTTTCTCTGGAAAACCAGCAGTCACAGGGGAACACTTCTTCCGGTACAACGCACTTGTATCTTTTATTACTATTTTCCATTTGCACAATGGTGAACAAACAGTCTCTTTTCTTCAGGCACTGTTAGTTTATTAGAACTCATTTAATAACATTTAATTTAACATTAATATTAACAAATTATTAAATTAACCACTAACCAATTCCGAGCCGTAGCTCAGGGATTGTTTTTATTTCTCAAATTGATTAACAACGTCAGCCCTGTTATACTAAGTTGTTGTGTGCGACTTGTTAAAATAGCTAATCTACAAGCTCAAAACGCATCGAACTCTGCCTTGTACGAGTTTTAGATTTTTTTTTCATTCTTTTTTTTATTTTTCATTGGGAAGATGTATATTGACATTTCCAAAATAGGGATTGATTAATAATCGGTTGATGTGTCAACTTAATGATTAACAATTATTTTTCATAATAATTTAAATGTAATAGTTCAGTGGTTTTCAACCAGTGGTCCGGGGACCACCAGTGGTCCTTGAGGGGGTTCTAGGTGGTCTCCAGCTAAATGATGGAGAGTTTGTAACTCTTTAACTTTTGAGAGTGTAAGATGAAAGCAATTTGGTTTTGATTTATGCTCTCAAGAGTTTGTTAAATATCTGCATTACTTAATTTACAAGAAAGTCTACATAATTGGAGAATGGAATTGTGGACAAAATCCTATCCAACGATAACAAAATGCATTAGTTTTGGGCCAGCAAATCTAATGTCATCAAATGGTAGTCCGTGGCTCAAAAGCCACGGACTATGAAAAAGCTTTGATATGAAAAAGCTTTGAAAACCACTGTATTAGTTGGATTAACCGTTGCACTCCTAGATGGATGTTCTCTGCCACCCACTCCACCCTCACTACCTGCCTCACAGACATAAAAACCTGGATGCAACAAAACTTCTTAAAACTCAACTGTAGCAAATCTGAAATAATCATCATCGGCCCCCGACTCCCTCACCCGCTCCACCCAGGACTTCTGACTCACCATCGACGGCTCCCTTGTCACTACCTCCACACGCATCCACAACCTAGGTGTCATCTTCGACCCTACCCTCTCATTCCTCCCCCACGTAAACCACATCACTAAAACAGCTTCTTCTTTCACCTCAAAAACACCGCCCGTCTCCGCCCCTCCCTGACACCCTCATCTGCCGAAAACCCTCATTCACGCCTTCATCTCATCCCGACTGGATTACTGCAACAGCATCCTCTATGCAAAAACCCTCAACAAACTACAATACGTCCAAAACTCAGCTGCCCGCCTGCTCACCTCCACCCGCTCCAGAGACCATATCACTCCAGTCCTCTGTGACCTCCACTGGCTCCCCATCAAACACAGAATTGAATTCAAAGCACTTCTCACCACCTACAAGTCACTGCACAACCTGGCTCCCCCTTACCTCTCCGCCCTCCTCGAGCCACACGCACCATCCCGCTCCATCAGGTCCAGCGATGCCGGCCTCCTTGTGATCCTCAAGAAGATCAGGCTCAAAACCTGGGGCGACAGGGCCTTCTCTGTGGCCGCCCCTACCCTCTGGAATGCCCTCCCCAAACACATCCAAGATGCCCCCTCACTCCCCACCTACAAAACCGAACTGAAAACCCACCTGTTCAGAATAGCATTCCCTAGCTAATGTGTTTATAACTTGTTACATGTGCTGTTTTTTATTGGTATTATTCTTATTTTACTTATTTTTCTAATAAAGTTGTAATTTTCTCATGTCCGGCTCATCCTATAGAGTTACGTTGCAGCACACACTCAATTCAATTCAAAGGGCTGTATTGGCATGAGAAAACATACGTTTACATTGGCAAAGCAGAAGCACAATACAACAATACAGCAATAGAATCAAAACAAAAATGATGTAGCCTACAGTTGAAAGTCAGAGTCTTCAATAGATCAATTTCTATGTACCAATCCAATGATGGATGCAGGTATAGTGCAGGAATATACACTGATTAGTCTTTCCATTACACTCACTCACTCTCACTCTCTCACACACACACACACACACACACACACACACACACACACACACACACACACACACACACACACACACACACACACACACACACACACACACACACACAGTCACTGTCACTGTCACTGTTACTGTTACTTTGAAGAACTTGGCATCGGGTGTGTGTGTTAGAGCTCTTCACGGGTCCAAAAAATGGCTCCGAAATCCGAAATTAATCTGTGACATGTTACCGATTCCGACCCGTTCCGAAAATATTTTGAAATAGTTAAACCGAACCTGAATGGATCCGTGACAATTTCGTCCGTTTCCGACCCGTTCCGATATTTCTTTCAAATAGCGGAGCCGAGTCCGATCGAAATCCGATTATTTGATTAAAGCGCGAGAGAGAGAAAGAGAGAGAGACACAGACAGACAGAGAGAGACTGCGCGCTGCAGTAGAGGGTGAGAGAGATAAAAAAAGAGTCTCGTCTCTTCTCGTCTCCTCAGCGTGCGTTACACACAATCATCAGTTTTAGCAGAAGCAGATACATCATGCATGTACCGGTCTTGGCTGAATGGAATATTATAACATATTATTACTTATAAACAGCTCCTTCTTTGCTCTCATATATGGGCCCGATTAAGCAAGTCGAAAAACCCATGCGGTAATACAGATTTTGGCCTCGCTCTGCGCCTTTTCGTATTATGGAAGCCGTGGTGAACGCTCACTCATATGGAATACCACGTTCCTGAATATTTTAGCATTGGGGGAGTGTGCTATTAAGCCCCTTGACCTAAAAACACTCAGCGCATACCGATTCCGCCTGGGTCTGACCACCTCTTAAATGCAAAGAGCAATGTTTGATTTGACACGAGCGCGCAGTTGGTACACAAATGCACGTGCATGGGAAGTTTGGGAACACATGAACACACACGCTACTCCACGTCCTGACGTCAGTCAATCACGGTCACAGTTTAAATACCACCACTCTCACATGTCCAGCCTGAGAGAGAGAACAATGGAGTACGTTCTTGGTAGAGAATATGAGAGACGCCACAGCCGTGCCGAGAGGGTCTACAGACAACGCAAGAATTACCTGGGACTGACAGGTATATGCCTATAGGCCATATAACCTTCTTCTCATATATATATATATATATATATATATATATATATATATATAAATAAATAAAATAATGTTATTATTTTCTCACAGAGCCGCAATGCAGAGCTGAGCTGCGCCTCTCCCGTCAGGCAGTAACCGACATTTGCCATTTGGTCAGCAACGACATCGAGCCCAATGTCACCTGTCCCTTTGCATTGCCAGTTGCTGTTAAAGTCAGTGTTGCACTATATTTCTATGCTGGTGGTTCATTCCAAAATCACCTCAGCTCACTTGGAGGAATGTCACAACCTTCCGTAAATCTGGCTTTAAATGCGGTCACTAAAAGCCTCATCCGACACGCCCGTGAGTTTATCACGTTTCCCACAACACCTGAAAGCCAACATAGGGTGAAACAGGAATTCGTGGACAAGTATGGGTTCCCTGGAGTTCTGGGTGCCATAGATTGCACTCACGTCCAGATTCGGGCTCCGGATGTGAACAGTGTAGCCTATGTGAACCGTAAGGGAACCCATTCCATCAATGTCCAGGTAGTTTGCGATGCATTTCAATACATCACAAGTGTATTTGCAAACTATCCTGGATCAAGCCATGACGCATACATCATGGATAACTCTGTCATCCCTACAATCTTCGGGAGGGACCCCCCTCCTGACGGGTGGTTGTTAGGCGACAATGGGTATCCTCAAAAAACCTGGCTGATGGTGCCATATCTGGGGCCAACAACAGTGCGTGAGTTTTCTTATAATAGAAAACACTCACGGGCGCGTGTGGTAATCGAGCGAACATTTGGCGTGCTCAAAAAGCGATTCAGCTGTTTGGACAAGTCAGGTGGAGTCTTGCAATACACCCCTCAGAAAGTACCATCTTTCTTTGTCGCATGCTGTGTGTTGCACAACATAGCCATGCGTCATAGACTGGTGCTAGAAGGCTTTGATGAGGACAGGTGGTTGGAACATTACCGGAGAGAGCAAGCAGAGCTGCATGTTCCAGCTCCAAATGATGATAATATAGTGCAGGCAACCGCAAAGGCAGCGAGGGACCAGGTGGCAGATGATCTGGTGCGACGCCGTCGCCGTTAGTTGCCTGGTAAGCAAACTACAAACAGATTATTATTAATTATTATTTTTCTTAGCCTATCGTAATTTTGATTTATTTCAGACGGGAGACGCCAGCTCACAGTATGTAGCCTCCGCATACTGGCACGCATTCCGTGCGTAATGGCCCTTTAGGCCTATACACTCATTCCTGCAGAGCAGAGGAGCTGAAACCAGGTCTTTATTGCACTTTTTATTCACTCATTTTGTAATTTCCTTTTTATATTTGGCAACATTTTTTTGGAATAGATTAAAAGTGGTTAGCTTGTTTAAGGTGACTTTATTTGGATTTCGGGAATAAGAGGGACATTTAAGTTTGGAACCACTTTTTAGTTTGACCATATTAATTCGACTATATAAGTACTGTGGACATTTGCTGGAAATCATTACAATTTACAATTTAGGCATTTAGCAGACGCTCTTAATCCAGAGCGACTTACATTAAGCAATAACAAAAGCATGGCATACATCACATATAAAAAGTAGTTATCATGAATCATGCGTAAACTAAGAACGTAACAGTGGAGTATCTATGTTAACTATACATACTATACTATATAATATATTATACATGTGTACTATAAAGTGCTATGACTACATAAAGTGCAATTCTAGAGCTGTCTGTCTACGTAACAAGCTATAAGTCTGTTTAAAATACTATCTAAGTCTACATAATGTGCTATCTAAGGGGCTAGGCTAGGGCAAGTGCTACGGGCCATGGTGGAGTCTGAAGAGGTGGGTTTTCAGACTACGGCGCACTTGTTTCGTACAATCAAGGCCCTCGCCATCGGGAAATCTCTACTGCTCCGGAGACCCCTCTCTCCCCTTCTCTGCGGAGGTGTGTTTATTCTGAAATAAAACAAATGCAGCTGTTCCATTTTGCCAGACTATTAAATAGCGTCTCCCCTTTGTCTTCCTGTCTGCAGTTGAACGTATGGTTACTTGGTAACCTTTGTTCTCTGAGTGAAGAGACTACCTCTCCACCCAACATATTTCATATGTAAGGGGAATGACCCCACCTCACTTGTGACGTGGATATCTCTTTAAGACACACCAGTTGTACTGGCACGCACGGGTATATAAGGCCCAGGTGTGCGTGATTACACTTGTTTACTTGATCGACACCGCTTCTGATCTTGGTGGAGAGGTAGTCTCTTCACTCAGAGAACAAAGGTTACCAAGTAACCATACGTTCTCTATGTATCGAGACTACCTCTCCACCCAACATATTTCATATGTAAGGGGAACTCTGTAAGACACCTCGTGAGGAAGCGAAGCAGTCCCAGAACCCCGAAGACACCGCCAGTGGGCTCCGACCCTCGTAGAACCTGATAAATGCTGACAGCGTCGATCAAGAGGCTGTCCCACAGATCTCAGATTGGAGGGCACCTCGAAGCCCATGTGGCAGCGAGGCCCTGTGTGGAATGTGTACATGTTCCTGTTGGGGCTGGCCTGCCTGCCCGCCCATATGCCTGCTGGATTGTTTCACAAGCCAATGAGTGAAGTCCAGTCTTGGAGACTATCTGCCTAAGACAGTTAGGCCCATTTAAGGCCCTGAGAAGAACACTGAGGAAGGCCCTGCTTCACCACCCTGCTTAGGAGGGTGGGAAGGGTGAAAATCAATAGACTGGATGGCTCACACTCCGATCAGGCCGTAGGGCAAAATGCAGGGATTGGTGCCGACGACACCTAAGCATTGCCATGTAGGAAGCGGCAGCACCCCTCACTGACAGGGACATTCTTGTGGCCGCTAACGGCAAGAATGCTGTCCTGTGAGAAGCCATTGTAGCCTAAGTCTCCACGGGCTTAATTGGCTCTCTAACACCGTTCAAGTCCGTCACATGTTCGAGACCCTGAGGCCAACGAAAGTTCGTGTGGAAGCAAAAACTGGCTGTTTCTAGCCGCGTTACAGACCGTCACACGGGTAATTTATAGTAGAACTAACTACAACGCTAGCTAGGGCCACGCCGGGCCACTATGCAAAGCTAAATTACCCACCAAGTTAGTATTAACCCGGTAAAAGAAAGCGGACTTACCGTCTTTCTTCGACTTGAAGCCTCGGGGAAAGGTAGTTTCCGCGGCACCGAGAAACCTTCTCGTCCTTATGGAAATAATCAGATACCAATCGGGAGACTTCGCTGCGGTGTGTGTTACACATGAGAAGAACGTATGGTTACTTGGTAACCTTTGTTCTCTGAGTGAAGAGACTACCTCTCCACCCAACATATTTCATATGTAAGGGGGAATACCTCTGGATGAGGAGGGAGCTCACTCCGTGGCTTCGGTAGCCGGTCTCCAACACACAGAATTACACCCAGGTGTTTACACAGCCACGCCGTAATACAACCTTATGGTGGTTCTGCTCACCCCTGACAGTCACATTCTGCTGTGTGAACAGACAGAATTATTCGCTGGAACAACGTGGAACGTGTAAACTGACGCTGTCAACGGTACGCCCGCGTAGTGCATGACTGTGAATGACAGATAATGCACTGGTCGCATGTTCAGAAGAGCCGGAGACACCAAGTGCACCGTGACTGCCCTCGGCCCTAAGGGGCGGAGGCACCGCCTGAGGGTGGCCCGACTCACTAGAGCAAGGGACCGAGTCCCTGCTTTGCCCTCTAACACATGCCGAGGAGCGCTGTGGACTGTGAGAGTTGACGCCTGCAAGGCCTCTTGTCGAGGTGCCCAAAGTGCTGCAGGTGCCTGGCCACATTGTTGTGGCACTGCACCTCTGAGCGAGCACACATCATTCGGTTATCCGATTTAGGATGCAAAGGCCCTCCCGCCAAGGACTGCGTCCAATCGGGGGGCTAGACATATGCCGAATGGGACGATACGGGACTCAAAGGTTCCGTCGTCTAAGACAAGCCGGTCAGTGCGTCAGTATGTCCGACCCGGGATCTGAGTATAAACATCCCCGGTCGAGCATGGCAAGCCAGTCGTCTTGGAGGATGGCTTGCCAGACCCTCAGCCCTTCCTTGCCAGGAGAGTGCTGTAAGCAGCACACAACCCCCCGAAGACATAGTGGAACCCACCCAGGGGTCCACCTGAATTGTCTTCCAGGACAGCCGCTGTCCCGAGAGATAGCGGGTGGGGTCTGGGGCCTTAACTGTCAGGACTGAGGGATGGGCTTAGCCCGCCGAGCACCTTTTAGCCATACCCCGCCGGTTGGCCTGTAACCGGACACGTAGGTCCCTGGAACTGCCAAACCTGACTGGGGTTGCACAGCCTGAGGGCAACCGAGGCAAGCTGCTCACGGCTGCTTGTGGAGGTGCACATCCTGTACACCTCCACAGCCTCCTTAGGATGCTGTAGCAAAGCACTGGCCTTTTTGGTCAAACATGGCCGACGGCTCAATAGGCAGCGTCATTGGGGGAGCTTGGTCCTCCTATCGCAGCTTGGATTGGGGCCGCCGCAGATGGCGCCTCATCAGAGGGCATCGATAGCATCGCCCGCTGCTGCTGCCTGGGGAGCCTGGAAGCCAGTAGCTGCAGCTCCTAAAGGTCCGGGCCATTATGGTCACATACGCGCCGCATATAAGCCGGTGCTGAAGTAGTGACAAAATAGGCCTGTGTTGACTAGCTGCGCCTAGATGGCCATAGTGCATTCTCGGGATGAGAAGGAGCTTACTTTGTGGTTTCGAACCGGTAACCGGATTATACCATGCAAGTTTACCCCTATAGGTGCGTGAACGGCCTTGCCGTTATACACCGTACAGCGTACTCCGCCCGACAGCCGCGGCACACTCCGCTGTGTTACCGAAATTGGCGAAACTACATCACGAACGCGTGAACTGACCCCGTCAGCAATACGCCGTATATACAGTAGTGTGCAAGGGGCTGTGATTTCAGGGCTTGCTCCTGGCAGACTCAGACTCAGACTCAACGCAGACGATGGCTGCCACGGCAGCCATACACTCGTGTGGTGTTTGAATAGACTGTCTGCTCTGATCCCAAGGGATTTGGTAGTTTTAACTACAAACGAGCCACGATCGAACCCCGAGAGGGACGACTCAGCGTCAGCTTTCTGAACTGCAAAGTGCAGTGGCTCAATTCGGAGGGAAACTTGCTCCGTGGCTTCCCCCGTCCGCACGGGTTCTACCACGCAGTCTACACCGGAGTGCGTGAACGGTTTTTGCCGCAATACACCCCAGGGAGCTCTCTCTCACGAGGCGAGGCAAAAAAACACAGCCCTACAGACGCAGAAGTCGCCCCAGCGACAATCCGCCTGTATAGTGTGCTGTGTTCAGTGCTAGCCTGGCAGGACTGTTGTTTCGCTGCGCCGCCGCAGGTCAACTCCAGCCCACGGAATATGCCCCACGGATGCGTGAATTGACGCTACGCCAGCAATACACCCGTATAGAGCTTTCTTCCGCTGCCTTTATCAAGGATTACCGCGCCACTTGTCCTGTCTGTGTCCCTCCCCGGAGGTCGACAGACAGGCTATACACCACAGGACGCGTGAGCTAACGCAACGTCAACAATACGCCTGTAATGGTGTTTTGGCTGGTTACCCTGTTTTTGTTGGTTGTATACCTACAAAGGAGCTGTGTGACAGCAACCCAGAGAGGAGCATCCATGCCAGCTCTCTTAAACCGCATCCTGCAGTAGGTCAATCCGGCTGCCAGAACTCGTGAGTAGCTGCTTTTTAAAATGTCTAAAAAATGCAGTTATTGTTGATAACTTGCTCTGCACTTCTGTCGAGGAGACCACGTCTTGGACTGCTCGGTGGAGATCAAAAAATCAGTGTAATCACGCACACCTGGGCCTTATATACCCGTGCGTGCCAGTACAACTGGTGTGTCTTAAAGAGATATCCACGTCACAAGTGAGGTGGGGTCATTCCCCTTACATATGAAATATGTTGGGTGGAAAGGTAGTCTCGATACGATAGAGAACTTAAACCAGATGACCTGTTCTTTCCTTGAACACATTTGAAGTTGAGTTTCACTCGCACAGAAAACGGGTAAGCTTGATTTCAAATGTATTTATTGTAAATTAAAATGACAGCTTTGCTGTAAACTTATTAAAAAAAGGGTGCTCGTGCATGAGGTCAAAACAAACAATCATTTTTTGGCTCTCCCCCTCGGCAGACGCAGGCGTGGACCTCCACGGGTCAGCCGGCCACGGGAAGGACCAGGAGGAGTATCATCAGGCCGGCGACGGGCCGCTCTAGTGTTGTTGCTGGGGGATGAGCGAGGTGCCGGTGGTGTTGCTGATGGTGGTGTTGCTGATGGTGGTGCTGGAGGTGCGGGAGGAGGTGGAGGGGCTTGGGCCGTCGGAGGAGCGTGCCTCAACGATCCCAAATGAGCGAGCCGCTCCCATGCAACAGCGCAGCGCTCTAGCGCATTAGCGCTGCGCACGAGAGCCTCGGTGGCCCGCTCATGTGAGGCCGCGACCCGTCCCAGGGTGGTCTCTAGCATTTTGAACCCCGCCTGCTGCATGTCCAAGAACGGGCGATCCCCGTCCCTGGACAATGCTCGATGGGGTCCCCGCCTGAGACGACTCGCGGCCTCGGTCGCTGCCGGAGGCCCACTCCCCGACGGTCCTTCCCCGGGATCCACCTCCTCCTCCTCTCGCTCTCCCCCCGCTTCTGCTGGCTCCGACTCGCCAACCTCCTCCTGGTCGGATTCAGCAGCTACGCTGGAGGCGGCCGAGGAGCCATCTGTGGAATTACCATTGAAATTAGCTGCATTGTTTGACTGCATTCGTTGCAATAAATTACAGTTTGGAGATGTGTGTGATGGTGTCTCATTCCTTTCCACTGGGTAAATGTTGTAGGCTATGCATAGGATCCACATGTGAAGTGAGATTGGCTATTATTATACTATTTATTAGCCATGCTATGTTACCGATATGTGTATTCTCCCACATTACACCACCTGGTGTAGCATGCAAATTAAAACTGAAGGCAGCAGTTATAATCCAACGAAAAAATAAGGAATTGGGATAAGATAACCCCACGAAAAAAAACCTCAACACATGAATCTTCTGAAATCCAATTGTTAAAAAGAAACTGATGCCTTAATTCCACTCTTTTTGGACTTATAGCCAATAACCCGTTTGATATTATTTCATTTCAAAATATATCTAGCCATTTCCACCGTGTATACGTGTAGAATTTACTACTATTGCAGTCCAAAAGCGTGTGGTTATTATCTTCACCAATTATTCTTTCGTTTTGATAACGAAATAACTGCCTTCAGTAGTTTTAATTTCATGGAATTGCGTGGCATGTGCCTACACTCGGCCATCATAAACCAGGTGTTAATTTGGGAGAATGTCCCCCCCCCCCCCCCAATAATAAGTGGAATTGGAAGGAAATTGAATTACCAGATACCCCGCCGACCTCAACCCCACCGAAGCCCTCTATGCTTTCGGCGCAGAGGGTAGAGGCGGCGAGTTCCTCGGCTGGTGTGAGAACCTCCAGCGTAGCTGTTCCTCCTCCCGTGGCCGACTGCTGCCGCCGGTTTTGGGCGACCTTTGGATTGAATATTCTATTGTCAATTTCAATATAAGGCAATATGCCATGGGGAGCCACCTATTAATCCCCAAGCCATTCTGGTCAATGTCAATATTCCCCATAACACCATCTATACAGTCAACTCAACATACCTTGTGTTTGCCCGTCCTCCGGAGATCAGCAAACCTCTTCTTGACTTGTGTCACAGTGCGGCTGACTCCGGAGGACGCACACGGCCGCCCGAACGGCAGTCCACGCCTGCTTTGCCAGGAGGAGGTTGGGAGGATGGGAAGGTGTCCCATATATGGCCCGTTTACGTCCTGTGACCTCATGCACGAGCACACGTATCTCTTCTCTGGAGAATCGAACAGCCCGGCGGCGTTCTGGTAACTCCGCCATTATAATAGCTTTGCACAGACCGCAGGTGATCACCTGACTTTTAAAGGGAATGGCATGATTGGCTGGAAGGAGAAACGCCCTAAACACTCCCATGACTAATTCAAGGCCGTTTTGCTCACACCACGGGGTGTCGAAAGCGCTTCTTACCAGGCCCATAATTGTAATATGACATTGCCCACGCCTCCACGTCTTAAAAACTGTAATATGATATGTAATTAGATTTCACCTGTGACCTGCTTAATCGGGCCCTTTAGTCTCTTCTTTATCCACGTTTGGGGAATGGGACACACAGGAGAGTTGTCATGGTTGCTTTAATCCTTCTTATAGTAATATGATTTGAGCTTTGCTAGTTTGCTTTCACCTCGTTGAGGTGAACACTGTTGTCGGGATCCGTGGTCGTGATCTAAAGTATAATTGCACGCCGGTGTTTTCATTCAAATCAGCGCAAGGCAAAACCATGCGCTGCTGATCCTAAATCAGTATAATCATCACACGTAACACAGCCGTTCGTGTCGCTGCAACACTAACCTTATCCTAGGTCAGCCTAAATGATCACACTGTAAACCGAACTTTGTTCCCCGTTTTTCTCCTCCGCAGCAGTGCGGAGCGACATTGAGGGGTCGGAAATAACGTGTGTGTCACTGTGAAGGCCGTAGACTACAATGCGCCATTGGACTGGCCCCATGAAGTGAACGGAGTTGGCGTAACTCTGCAAAGTGGTGACGATTTTGACGTAGGCTGGTGGTCTTGCGCAAGAATGTGTTATTTCATAGAAATGGGTATTGTACTGTAAATATGACAGTTGCATGGATGCAAAGTAGTGGTTGATGTCTGGACAGGCATACTGTTGGTGTTGTGCATGGTGAGATGTGTGCAAACGGTGTGGTTTGGTAGGAGAAGGCGGACAAAGGATGGGGTGTTGCGCTGTCTATTAGGGTGGCAGGATTAGGGCTCTACTTCACGGCACGGCACTCCATCTTTAAGAGTGTGTAGCTGTGGACAAAAGTGGACAAAACCTGCCTACAACCATACAGCGTTTAGAAAGTCATTTAAATAAAGTTATATTTTAAACTTTAAAATGGCTATACAATGTCACGATTACAGCCCACTAAATGTAATGTGTTTTTAAAGATTCATAATAACTATTATTGTGGTCTCATGGATATAGTCCATAATTCCATATTTGCAATATTCTATGTCAAAGGGTTCTATGTCAAAAGTCAATCATCATGGGTGAGAGAGGAGACTCCCGGTCTAGACTAGAGCAATCGCTTCAGCCCAAGCACCCTGTAGAGAATTCCATTGTTCTTTACTGTTTGAGGCTGTGCCAGGTGTGAGAGAAATGTAGCATTCTATTGTCTCAAGGAACTTTCTGGATGTTTCTGAAGACACCAAATGTTTCTTTTCACTCTCTATGTAAAGTCTAAACTCCACCCCTGTGTTCAACTCTGTCTATGCAAAAGTACTATATATTGTCTCAGTAACTGCAATGTTAAACTAGTAGTCTTGGGCAGGCTGGCCACCAAGGTGGTCAGCTTTGCTTGTGCTCCCGTGGGCCACCCATGGCCACGGCGAAGCTCTCTGCTGTCTTTGTCTTTGGATCGAATAAATGCCAAATGGTCAACTCTGGGATCTTCAGTTCACTCTCTCTGCCTGCGTTTCTTCATCTGATGCGTTGACTACAGTTTGCTTTAGTTTAGAGAGTTAATTTCTCTCTAGTTTAGTGAGTTTAGTGAGTTTAGTTGTGTGGAAATACATGACACTATTATTATGTTGCTCTTAACAGTATCCTAACTCCTGTCCCCATGTTTCATTCTTCTGACTGGCTGCTGTTGCTGCTGTAACACGTTCTCTGCATGGAGATTAAATGGATGTTAAGAGACTTCAGCTCTTGATAATAAGCACTGATTCATTTGAAGTGGAAGGAGATCTTGTAGGCCTATAGACAGACCTTTTTTAATTTCTGTGAAGTTGTGTTCTCACATATTATAGTTGACTGCATGAGATTGTCTACTTTCACAATGGAAGAGAGTTAAATGTAATGCCTCAACTCCAACTACAATTCCAAATGCTCGCCAAGGTGGGGGGTCCTTATTAGTTCAAATATGATAATTTTGGGACACACACACGCACACACGTACGCACGCCAGGGAGGAGAGCTTGTAGGCCTACAGTACAGTAGCCTACAGTACGTACAGCACAAGTACAGTACCACTCAGTTCAGACCGGTCAGATTTTTGAGTGGTGTAAACCACTCCTACAACTGGCTTTTTTGTGCAGAAAAAATGAGCATGGTTGCTATGTTCACCCTGTTGTAATGACGTAATGAAATCACACCCAGGTGAACAGGGTGAACATAGCAACCATGCTCATTTTTTCTGCACAAACAAAGCCAGGTAATGAAATCACACCCGGGTGTGATTTCATTACGTCAGACATGATTTCATTACGTCAGACAGACCTTACACCACTCAGTTCACACGGGTGTGATTTTTTTAATATTATTTAGCATACCCAATAGTAACATAATCCATTGCATTGAATCCATCTTCTATGAATTATGTTTGCGATGGTTGTTGAAAACCACCATGCCAACAATCAAAGTAGTCACAAAAAGTGCACAATCTTTACGAATTCCCTACCAGCTAGGACACATTTAATAATGTTGAACATTGACATTGAGTCATAATCAGCAAAAATCTTACACAATCATGATGTGATTATAAATCACAGATAAAAATATAAATAATGGACAGGTATGATTTTCAAGTTAGTTGAAGTTAATGAAACAAGTTGAAGTTTATTGTCATAACAACATACAGTACATAATTAGCAGTCATGAAATGATTGGACCCAAATGGACCCTGACCCCATGAGGATTTTACTTTTATGACCTCAGCGTGCGCACGCACGCACACACCTCAGCATGTGTGTGTGTGTGTGTGTGTTCTAACTGTTCTTGGATGGTACTGTACCTCCTCTCTCTATCACACACACTGATGATTCATTCCACCACACCGTGAACCCAACATAGAGCGGTTCAGTGAATTTGGCCTGGAAGGTGTGCAGGTGAGTGTGAGTGCTAGAGGACACCGTGAAGAAGGACACAGTGCCATCAAGATAGTCAACACGCACTGCTACTCTACTGGAGGGAGAGGAGGGACGGTCAGGGAGCTCGGTTTTCTTCTTATTGTGACACACGGTGTAGGGCAGGCGGTGTTAAAAATGCCGTCGCATTTCAGACTCCAGGACTTCTCGTTGAGTCCAAACTCGCCGTCAACACCCTGTCTGTGGAGGCCTCTGTATGCCACTGCTATCTGAACGCCTCCACTCCACTCGACCACCCAGGAACAGCGTTTAGTCACGGTCAGCCTCTTTCTACACATCACCTGCCTCAAGTCTTTAAATCTGTCCGGGTTAACAGTGTACTTCTGCTCCGCACTCGTCCATGTCACTTTCCTGTTGTTCTCAGACAGAAAGGTCTTTGTGTGTGCCGTGTTTGGATCCAGTGTGAGTTCACACACATCTGATGAGAGAACAAGACGGTGAACATTAAAATCATCACGCGCGCAAACGCGCACACGCACACGCACACGCACACGCACACGCACACACACACACACACACACACACACACACACACACGCCCTCGTCTGAGTCAACCAGTCCCCTTTCCTTTGTGTAGTATTTTAAACACCATGCCACCACCAAAGCTGCTACTCCTCTAAAAATAATAATAATTGAGCTGCACAAGGACAATAAAAGCTCACCTCTGTGTGGATCCTTGCCAGCACGATCCTGTTGAACACAGTCATGTTATTTCATTTCAACAACATGTACAGTATGGTATTGTATTGTATGAACTCTATTGAACAAGTAATTCTGATTGAACAACATCATGTCTTGAAAGAGGGAGGAGATATGACAGACCGACAGACAGACAGGCAGACATCAGTGAGTGAGTGAAAGAGTTTATAATGCGTCATGTATTCTTTACCAGCTCCTTTTGCACTTGGAAGACGGCCTCCCATATCCCATCCCTGTGCTTCTTATACAGGCCTTCTGCCACAGCTTTGCAGTCTGGGAACAACACAGGCACACAGTTGAGTAACAGTTGAGTGCAGTAACTATACGTTTTTGGACACACCGACTTATTTGTAGCCCAAAGGTCGAATTAGAGTTCGTGATTGTGAGGGATAAACAATTACCTCAAGAACATAATTACAATTTGTGTAATATAACTTATTGTACATTTACCCCACTACATTTATTTGAAAACTTTAGTATAGTTACTTTGAATATTATTACAAAACATACATTAAACACAATGCGTTGCGAGCTTGTTAATAGCTCGCAACGCAAACAAATATAGCCAATATTTTCGTACTTTTACTAGAGTACATTCCGTACTTTTACCTGTAACAGAGTACTTCTACATTGCAGTATTGATACTTTTACATTAAAGGTATAATCAGTGATTTCACTTATTCTTTCTTATTTTTTGGATAATCCTCCCTACTATAAAGTGTGCTGACCATATAAGGAGTTCCTCCATGTCCCCAGTGAGCCCCTGGGGTCAAAAACCCTAGTTTCGGTTTGGGCTTTGGGTGGCAAAGCCTTCATCCAATAAGGATGAGAGGGGCCTTCCTCCAATCATGATCGAGTGGGGCGGGCATTGGTGCACGTGCTGTTGGTCTGTTGTACTTCCCCCACTGTAGAGCGTGTGCATGTGCACATCTTGTTACCGGGTGGACCGTTTTTTTTCCCAACTCACCCAAATCACTGAATGCTCCTTTAAGTAAACAAAAAAGTAGTATTTTTTCCACCACTGCCAGTATCTCTACAGGTGGGAGGTATAAAACTTTCCAAGTGATGGTTGTTGCAGGTCAGTCTCCTCACCTTTAAAACTGGGTCTGTCTTCCTTCTTTTGGCTCCAGCACCTCTTCATGAGTTGTAGCAGCTCCTCCAGCCCTTCGGCCTGCATTCCATCAATATCCTCTAGGGGTGGCCGTACTCCCTTGCAGGCATTAAACTTAAAATAGTAGTGCCCAGAATCTGAGAGAGCGGAGGGAAGATAGAGGAATTATTATTATACATATGAGATCGGCTACTTGTCAACTAATGTTTAGTTTAGTTTAGTTTATTTGATCATCTTCACAGTAACAAAACAGCTTATTTGTTAACACACGGTTACATAACCAAAAGGAACTGGAGGTGATCAAAAGGAATAGGCTGAAGCCGAAAGCTTATAAATGCCTATCCTACGAACATCAAATCCTCACGTGGTTACAGCAATTGAAGGAATTACAATAAACAATCCAAACAATTTAACACCACCGTCAAGAAGATTCACAACCAATTGACGAGAACCAACACCATACCCCACCCACCCCCGTGTCACCATAGAGATCCACCAGGATCCCTATACATTAATTACCATAATCATCATCATCATCATCATCCTCATAGGTTAAATATGTTATATACAAATTATCTTATGATATACTGTATTAAGTGTATTTAGCCAAAAGGATATGTGATTCTAATAAATTGTTCTTATTGTCGAATTAACATTAAGTAAAAAAATCTAATCTGTGTGGTCAAGACAATTAGTGATTAAAGCTGCTATAAGCAATAATTATGTCAACATTTTAATTACATTTGTTTTGGTATTCAGACAGGCAGCAATGGGTAGAATGCTCCCAAAAAAATGTAGTCTCTGTGACTCATCTAGGGGCCGCAATCTGCATTCAAAGATTTTCCTAGAAGCTTTGTCATTGGTCGATTTGCCTGTCTACTTCCTGATTGGTTAGTCATTGCGACCGGGTTTTTTTTTCAACCAATGACAAAGCTTCTAGGAACATCTTTGAATGCAGATTGCGGCCCCTAGATGTGTCACAGAGACTAATTTGTTTTGGGAGCGTTCTACCCATTGCTGGCTGTCTGAATAATAATAATAAAAGTAATTAAAATAATTGCTTATAGCAGCTTTAAGGAGTTGTGTCCACCAAGACATTTTGGGTAACACTTTAGTTAATGTTGGGTCTATAATGCATTCCTAAAACATTATAACACTCATTATAAATGTTTATAATCATGTATGACAACTCAAAATATTATTATAAGATAATATATTATAAGTGCTTATAACACATGGCCATAACTGTGCTCATAACGCATGGTACCATTTAAAATGCATTATAAATTGATTTATAATAATGATGCATTACAGTTAATGCATTACAAGTAAAATGTTACCTGGTACTAAGTTTATAATGCATTATAGCCAGGACTTATACATCACATTGATATAACTTATAAATACTTCCTAAACCATGCTATAAGTTCTTATGCATAATTATACACACATAATACATATTTTAATGCCTTATCAGTGCATTATAGACCTGACCTTAAATGACAACTCCAGATAAAATAACATAGGCTCATTTTCCTACATATATTGATCCCAAATGACTTGCCTTGGGGGTTTATTTAGCAGAAATTCCCCTGTCGTCCAGTTTCCTCAGCAGCCCTCATACATAGAGTAACATAGAGTGGAGCACATAAGCATATATTGCTTTTACACTATTTGTTGGGTTCAAAAGTGATTTTGAAAAGGGAAAAGTCATTACAAACACATGCATTCCTTGGTTGTCCCACACGAGCCACCACAGTCTGCTAAACAGATGTTATGTTGTTATTTGTTTTGCCATGTCTTGGAAAAGACGCGCTGTGATTGTAGTCAGTACAGTCACTTTGATTGGCATTTGGCACTTGGGACAACCAAGACATGGATGTGTTTGTAATGACAACTTCTCTGGAAGACAACGAAGGAGAAAGAAAGAAAAAAATACAGAAGACGAGAAAGATAATTACTCACTTAAAATGCTCCACACCAGTATCCCGTAACTAAAAAAAAGAGACATTGATCATCATTTAGCATACATAGTCCACTTATCACACATGGGACACACTGGTTGAATTTCGGTCCCACAGAAAATGGCAAAGGGAATGATAAATACCTGTAGACATCAAAGGCAAGGGTGGCCCCCTCTGACCCCGAGGCCTCTGGAGGTGCGAAGAAGGGTGTGCACGCCCCAATGAGATTTGTGGCCGTCCTTATGTCTTCAAACCTGGCGAGGCCAAAGTCAGTGATCTGGATGAATAACGGAGAGAAAAATGAACAGAGGGAGAGAGGGGGGGGGGGGGGGGGGGGGGGTAGGAGGAATAGACAGAGGGTAAAGGAGAGAGAGCAAGAGTGAATGATGATGTAACAGTACTGCGAGTCTGCGACCAGAGCCATCAAATAAAAGAGTTATGATATTGAGGAGGCAGAAACCGAGTGCTCGAGCGCTGTTCGTGCTGCCTGGAGAGGGACAAGCTGGAGTTTGAAATATATATTGTTTTCAACGACGGCGGTGCAAATAAGAGCAATTCTAGGCATGGGTGCAACATGTCAACTGTAGTATTGCTGTTGCCTGAGTCCAATGTATTTCTGCCTACTTCCGGTCCAGGACTTGTCCCTATTTGTTGTCCCCATTCTCAATAGAAGTCTATGTAGGAGAGACGCCATTGGACTGGCCCCATGAAGTGAACGGAGTTTGCGTAACTCTGTCTTACTCTATGGCTCTGTCTGCGACAACAGCCAGGCAAGCTCTATCACATTATCAAGTGGCTGCTTGAACACGCACCTTTTGAAGAGTTTCTACCCGGCTACCATCAGACTGTTGAACCAGGACTGGACACTGCCTTGTTCAACTGTGTGTCGTGTCTCACCACACCTCTCAGCCATTATAAAATACAAGGTAGCCTCAAAATTCTTGTGGCTTATTGCTTTAGTCAATTGTGTCTATAAATTAAACCGTTTTCTGCAGCTCAAGCCACAATACCCCCCCCCCCCCATCTCACACACACACACACACACACACACACACACACACACACACACACACACACACACACACACACACACACACACACACACACACACACTGATCACATTTCATTTTATAGTTGTATTATGTAAAAACAAGAAATGATGACAGTCAGCTGCTTTTATATTTGCGGCGGTGGTGGTCCACAGTACAAACTAGAAAAAGTGCCCCTCGGGGCACAGGTCTCCACCAGGGCAGGTCAGGTTGTGGCCTCCTGGTGGTGCTATAATAGGCCAATATGAAAAGGGTGACATTTCTTCTTATGCCTTGGATGGCATTTGGATGATTTGAGGGATTTTGTTCCAAATGTGTTTTGCAAACATCCAACTGTTGGTGGCGCTATAACAGGCCAATGTGAAAAGGGTGGGATATATTCCTCAGCCTAGTAGGAAAGTCCAGGAAAGATTTCACGTAAATTGCACGCTGCGTTCATGATTTCAGGCTTTTTGTTCAAAACGGGCCAATCCTACGAACTTTAAAAGCCAATGTTAGCCAATTAGGATGGAATCTGAAATATCGGACAGATCTGTCTTGAACACACACGGACTCACGCACACACAGAGTGCAAAACATACTCTCTGCCCATGCCTTCGGCCTGGTGGAGACAAATTATTATAATAATTAAATGGCAGATGTACAAGCTCCCAACCCAACGTGTCGATATATGAATATGATGCATTGTGAGCTTGTAGATATAGGCTATTTTAACTATTGTATTCTTTTTTTATTATATATTTGGTAAAGGAATGGTTTTGGTCATACAAGGTTTCCATCTGACAGCATGGTTCTGTATCAGTATCAGCAGTATTCCATTCAAATTGGCTATTATGAATTCCACAGGCCTGGGAATACAACCTGACCTGGCGGGGATATGCGGCCCGGGGCCCGGCCGGCTACTTTCTGCTTAATATGGTATGGATATAGGCCTACATACTGTTGACATTTACAACTTTATCAACAAAAATACTTATACATGCAATGATGCACAAATAAATTGCATTAAACAGTGCTGCCGGGTGGGTCTTTGCGCCACCGCTCTGGCATTGGAAAATAAACTTTGAGGTCCAATGTTAGGCTGCCTCCAATCTGAGAACCCATCGGCAAATAAAGGAATAGCAGCGCCCTCTTTTTCCTTGAAATTGGACGTGAGTCAACAGTCTGTCTTGAGAGGCTGCCTCAAAAAGGTCAGAGACTGTTGCTTTATTTTATTGTTTGTTATTTATGTATACAATACTGTCCGTTTTGAGATGCTGCAGTGTGTGCAGTTCAGATTGTTGATGTTGAATCCAAAATGTGGAATATGCAGCATAAAAAGGCTGATGAGAGACTGTTGACTATTTTTGTTTTATATCCTGCAATTATTCAGTTTGGCTGATTGGAGACTTCTTATTCAAATGAATTGGATTCAGTTGTAAAAGGAGCTGGCTAAACAGCTTGTGTTCTTTTTGCGGGTGGAAGGGGCCCGGTTGAAAAGTAATATATAAAGTAATATGTAACAGTATTACTATTGATTCCAAGTAATAAGTAATGTAATATTATTACTTTTTCTAAGGAGTAGTAAGTAAAGTAAAGATATTACTCTCCTAAGTAATATTGCCCAACACTGGTTGTGCAGGCCCCACAGCTTTCGGACCTGCTAACCTGCCTGCTCAGAAAGGCTTTAAATACCCCTGTCACTTAACCTCTGCCTCCCTCTAGGGGTTACATAAAGATGGTGCTGGAAGCAGCAGGATGTTTTTGAATGTGGAAGACTTAAGTGCTGAAGAACTGGACAACACATTGAGAGAGGGGTTTACCCTGACTCCGCCAAATGCGGCTGAAGAATAGAACCGAAATATCAGTATAAGGGGAAAGTTCGGGTGGGCACTGTAAATATGATTCACTGAGGATGCCAAAGGAGACATTATATTCCCAACCTGTGGAGGGCAGTAATACGCCTCGCGGCGTCCACACTGCCGGAAATCCAAAAGAAGAAGAAGAAGAAGAAGAAGAAAACCGTTACCCACAATGCAGTTGTGAAAACAACATGGCGGTGTGTTGACTGCGCGGTGGCATTTTGATGCACACTTTTACATTTCGGGAAGTTTAAACCAAAGATCCGACATCGTTAGTTCCCCCCGCAGGGTACCGGGATCTGGGTTGACACTTTAACAAACAAAGAAAAGTAAAAACGTGTCGTTTCAAAACAGTGTGGTCGTTAAGCAGCAGGAGGACGTTTGTTAGCAGCTCAACCACTGAAACACAGCAGGTAAACTATTCACGTTGTGCTTCATTCGTTTGTCTTTGTTTGACTCGTCTTTTAAGATGGCACATCAATCGTATTTCTCTGCTTGCTTGTAAATGTGCTCATAAACAACCAGTAGTTACCCCAGTAAAAAATAAGGTATTTTCTTCTCCTTTCTCCCTCTGTTTTTGTCACAATCTTGGTTAACTAGTTACTTAGATTATAGGATACTTAATTAGCCTATATTATTACATTGTTACATTTCTCTCAAACGCTACCCACCGTTGACTGTCATTGTAACAATGTAATGCGGAAGTCCTCATTCTATCTCAATGGAATAGTTCCAGCCATTGGAGCAATGTTTGGAACTATCGCCCATAGGTACCCGCTTTGCGGCGAGATCAAAGCGTGTCACCACTCTCTTACTAGATTACTCTGACACAGACTATGCGAGATATTGTCATTGTAGTTCTGCGTGCACTTTTTACTCTTTGTACAATAGAAAACAGACGTTCAACAGTACATGCGGTCATTGGCAGTGTAATTCGTGCCCTTAAGAAGTAATGTACACTCACTGGCGAAACGGCTGATCATGCATCAAATTAAATACCTTCACCTTCTCCCACTGAACCCCACCCCCTGGCTCTCCTTGAACACAAAGTCGTTGCATTTGCATGTCTATGGGAGGGTCGCGCCACGTAATGGACATGCCCGTGAATGGCACGTGATGACGTCAACATGGCTTTGCATATTTGCTATAAAGGTTCAAAAGTGCAAACAGTGGTGTGGTGCAACCACTCCTATAGACAGCTATCTGGGTCCCTGGGTCTGTCCCTGGCTGGCTAACACGCACACACACACTCTCTTTAATATGATGATTTGGGGTGTTACAGTAGGCTACAGTACAGTAGAGTAGAGGGATCCCTACACGGTCATTTCTCAACCATTTCGGACGCGGGCGGCTCGCCGGAATTGGGCCGGCACCCTGGCCACGTTCCTGGGGGTCTGGATGTTCCGGGGACCCCCACACGGAGTTGCACCACTTACTTCACATGGGTGTGATTTTTTTAACTAGCGGAGCAAATGTTTTAACGACATCATGTCGCACATGCAGCTTAGAGGCTGGTCAATTGGTTATTTTATTTAATGAAACATATGTGTACGTATTGAATGAAAAATATGAATTATGAACCTACAGTGACTAGTCCAGTGTGGTGCCGTGACATTGAGTGATTTGATTGAATTGAAATATGTATAAACAGTTTGCAGAATTACAGTACATTTCAAGCACAAACTCAATACAAAGACTGTTAACTGTGAGTGGACGACCCAATTAAGCTTTTTTTTAAGTTTACAAGAGGGTCCACCTTGTTCAATTCATCAAAACATTTAGAGACGTACAAATAGACACTTCTATATAGTCAAAGAACAGAACAGGAATTCATCATAAGGGAGACACAAGTCCAGTGGTGCTGCAGAATACTTTAATATTTGGAATGTATCAATGTCACTTCAGTTTAACCACTAAACCCTTTATACTTGGACCACCAAACCTAATATATGGACTCCCAAACCTAAAATAGCCGATCTACAAGCTCACATGTAATATGTAAAATATCAAATTGTCCCTAAGCACAGGGCTTGACGCTTAGCATTTTTCCAAGTAGCACGTGTGCTCCTAAATTGAAAAATCTAGTAGCACACAAATATTTTTAGGAGCACAATGAAAAGTTATCAAATAATGTGTATTTCTTTAATAAAGTGATATATGGTCAATGAGGAGGCATTTATAAGCAATTATTCAATTTATTTGAATATAAAACATACACTTGTCTTAAAGTGAATCCATGTGCAGTGCAACTGAGGTATCATGGTATCAATTTAACAAAGTTAAATTCTCCAAAAGGTGCAGAGAGAATAATACTGTAACAACAAGTATTATCAGTTGGTGCAATCCAAGTGCAACTGAGGTAGCATCAAAACAGCAAGTTACATTCTTCAAAGAGTGCAGAGAAAATAATACTGTATGTAACACATCAAGTATTGTCAGTTACCAGTAATCCTAACCCAATACTTTACTCCAACAGAGTTAAGCTTATTTGACCTGTCATAGGTATAACATAGTCATACAACATTCATGTAGCACTGGTACACGTACAGTCTATACCTTCTATACCGTATAGGGTAGCCAGGCAGGGTTCACAGAAGGTGCTTCAAATACTGCTTAAAACGTCCTTGAATTTCAAATGAAATGAATCAACTACAAGTTACTCAACTAGTTCGAAGTGCAAAATCAAAGTCTGCTCAGTCTCTTTAGACACAAAGGATATCGTCCCAGCAGCTTTTGTAATCAGGTCGTTTGGCCCGCTTGGAGGTCAGCCAGCGGTCCACCGCAGGAGTTGGATCGAATTCCTCGACTGAAGGCCCCTCCAAGCTGACCCGCATCAAGTCTTCGGTTGTTGAGACTGCAAGGCTGCTTCTTGAGGAATTCTTGATCCGGTTTTGGGCTGAAAAACCTCTCTCACACTGGGCAGCTGAAATCGGCAGCACCAGCATGATCTTTACCAACTCCAGCATGTTCTAAGGGAGAAGATAACATATTTTAAATTCATTTCAACTCACCTTTAATTCATCAAAACCAATATACAATGCTTAAATTGTGATTTTGTAAGGTTTCTTTTTTTTTAATGCTCTATTATGCCAGACTGACTTAGTGCACAAATGCTCATTTAATGCACAAATGCTCATTTAAATTGGAAAAATAATATCTAAAAATAAACTGTCTGTACTATTTGGCCTTACTTTGTATTCTTGCTTGTAGGGGTCCTTCGTCAGCAGCATCTGCCACAAGCCCGCGTAGGTTTTGTCCCTGAAGTTCTGGCTAACCAGGACTTTGAGTGTCCGCCATTCATCTTGGACTGCAACTGTATTGCACCCTGCACTGAAGGAGGGAACAGAGCAATTGAGTTTGCAATTGCACATATGCAGCAAGTGTTTCAAATGGCAATACAGTGTCTCATCAAATACATTCTTACCCTGTTAGAGGTTCCTTAAAATGCCCCAGCAGCTCTGCCACGCTGTCATCCCCGAATGCAAGAAGGTCGGCTGGATCTTCTGGCCATGTGTCGGGGTTGAGGACTCTGAAGCAGTCCAGTGTTGTATGGATGTCATCATCCTTCACCAAACCACCGAACCTGTCTTTGATAGCATTCACACTGATGTTGACGGCAGCTTCCACGTGACGCTTGAGCTGTGGATGTGCCAGGCCGATGACATCCCCCTTCAGTGTCATTCCCTTCAAAAGTCACACAAACACAGGCACACACTTAAATCATGGCTGTGGTGTCATTGTTGTGTTGTGTGCATTTCCCTCATGCTAAGCCTCAATCCTTTCTTCTATGCATCCAAAAACATGATTCTGAAGGTGCCTGCCATAATCCTTAAGACACACAACACACTGATTTATCCTAAACACACCTGGAATTTTATTTCATCTCCCTGCTGCTCAGCAAAGGCAGTCTCGATCTTCTCAAGCAAGCCACCTGGCTTTGGCTTTGTCTTGAGTGTCTCCAGACTGGTTACAGTCTTTTTCAAAGCTGTGGTGGCTTGGGGGAGAATCAAATCATTCTTCTGTAGTGTGAGGCTGAGGGTGGCTAGCTCCTCAAACAGGTCACAAAGAAAGTGGGAAAATACACAGAAAAGTGTAGTCTCCATTTCCTTCTTTATCTGTTTTGTGTAGTGAGTAAAGAAGTAATACAATACAAATGTTAGTTCAATATATACTCCTTGGCCATCTGTTATTGATTATGAAAGTTATGTTTGACAGAAAACAAACCTTTTTTGCCCGCCCTTGAATTTCAGCAGAAGTGGACGCTGAGGCTGACAGATGCTCCATATGAGTATTGATCATGGTCACTGGCGAGGTTCTTTCCCTCTCCATGTCGCAGGAACACCTTCAACGCTCGGTGTATGTGTGGGATCCAACGGGTTCCCTTGACGCCGCTGGGACAGCACATGTTCACTCCAAGTTGTTCTCCAAGAGCATAGAGCTCTCGTTTTGACTTGCCACTCATGTGGTACATTACATTACATTACAGTCATTTAGCAGACGCTTTTATCCAAAGCGACTTACAATAAGTGTATTCAACATAGGTAGGGAACAAAAACTACTAATCACCAGAAGTCTTTAGTGCATTTTCTGCAAAAACAAGCAACCAAGAGTATACCTAGCGCTAAGGTAAAAGTGCAATATATCAGCTACCTATTTCCTTAAACAGATGAGACAAAATAGCTAAATCAAATGAGCATGAGCTAAAACAATTAAGTGTATCGACTAAACAAGATCCAATAAACAATACAACAATAGAAAACAAGCGTTCGTACAACTAGTTAGCAACAAGTAGGTCAGGCAGAGAGGAAGGGTAGTGTTTCCTGAAGAGGTGGGTTTTAAACCTGCGGCGAAATATGGGCAGTGACTCTGCTGTCCTAACATCAGTGGGAAGTTCATTCCACCACTGTGGGGCCAGAACAGAAAAGAGTCGTGACCGTGTGGATCGGCCAGAAGGACCCTTGAGTGACGAGGCAATCAGTCGCCCCGAGGTGGCAGACCGAAGTGGTCGGGCAGGGGTGTAGGCATCGACCATAGCCCGGAGGTAGGAAGGAGCTGTTCCTTTCACTGCCCTATAGGCTAACACCAGGGTTTTGAACTGGATGCGAGCCGCTACGGGGAGCCAGTGTAGAGAACGGAGAAGGATGGTTGTGTGGGAGAACTTGGGGCGGTTGAACACCAGACGAGCCGCAGCTTTCTGAACAAGCTCCAGAGGTCTGATGGCAGATGCCGGAGCACCAGCAAGGAGGGAGTTGCAGTAGTCCAGGCGGGAGATGACGAGAGCCTGGATGAGCACCTGGGCTGCCTTCTCCGTGAGGAAGGGGCGAATCCTCCTGATGTTGTAGAGGAGGAATCTGCAGGACCTTGTCACTGATGCGGTGTTTGCCGAGAACGTCAGTTGATCGTCCAGGGTCACACCCAGATTCTTCGCAGTCCGAGTTGAGGTCACCACAGCATTATCAATGGTGATGGCCATGTCTCGGTGCGGACAGCCCTTCCCCGGGAGGAACATCAGCTCGGTCTTGTCCAGGTTGAGCTTCAGGTGGTTTGTCGACATCCACGCCGAGATGTCAGCCAGACAAGCAGCAATGCGTGCCTCCACTTGGGTATCAGAGGGGGGGAATGAGAGGATCAGCTGGGTGTCATCGGCATAGCAGTGGTAGGAAAAGCCATGGATGTAGTGTAGAGAGAGAAAAGAAGAGGACCCAGAACCGAGCCTTGGGGAACCCCAGTTGTGAGCCTGTGTGGTTCTGACACAGACCCTCTCAGCATCACCTGGTAGGAGCGACCCGTCAGGTAGGATGCAAACAGGGAGAGTGCAGAGCCTGAGACACCCATCCCCTCGAGGGTGGAGAGGAGGATCAGATGGTTCACCGTGTCGAACGCTGCAGACAGGTCCAGGAGTATCAGGACGGAGGAGAGAGAGTTCGCTCTAGCGGCATGGAGCGACTCCGTCACTGCCAGCAGGGCAGTCTCTGTCGAGTGACCCACTTTGAACCCAGACTGGTTGGAGTCCAGGAGGTTGTTCTGGTGGAGATAGGAGGACAGTTGTTTAAAGACAGCACGTTCGAGAGTTTTAGATAGGAAGGATAGAAGGGAAACCGGTCTGTAGTTCTTGATCTCAGAGGGGTCAAGTGTCGGTTTCTTCAGGAGGGGGGTGACTCTGGCAGTCTTGAAAGTAGAGGGAAAGTAGCCAGATGTCAGAGAGGTGTTAATAAGGTGGGTTAAGAAGGGAAGAAGTTCAGGTGCAATAGACTGCAACAGAGTGGATGGGACCGGGTCCAGAGAGCATGAGGTGGGGCGACTAGAGGTAGGTTTTCCAAATAAGATGAAGGAGATCATACACTACAGACACCTTAGCTTCCTTCTTCTGTAGGTTCAGTATTGCCAATTCCAATCTGTGCAAGAAGCAGACAACATTGATTCCACAGTTAAGTATCCTACAGAATAATAAATCATCTCTCTCTACTCACCCCAGTGTGTCACACACACACACACACACACTTTTTTTTTACTAATTTGGTGAGAGAAGCATTCTAATTTCTAACTAATGCTAATAATACAATCTAAAGACAGTTAACTGAGCAGGAATGCTACATTTGAATGTAACTAGTTCTGATTACAAACCTGTGTGGCATACAGTGGATGGGAATGACGTGGCTCCCTGCCTCGCTCTGCAGGTGGGCAATCACACCCCCACGGATGCCCATGTTGACACTGGCCCCATCAGCACCGAAAGCAACACATTTTTTCAGCCATTCCTCCTCTGCGCAGTCTACAGCATCAAATGCCGCCTTGGTGGCATTCAAGACCCCTGGAAAACCATAATTAAAAAAGACACTAAATTAAAAAGGATATTATATGTATAGCTTTACATGTTGCTTTCAAATTAAATGTCATTTGAAAATTGTAAAATATTTGAAGATATGCACATTTTAAATTATTGTTATTATATTATTATTGTTAAAGAGAAACAGCTTTTGACTTACCAAGAGCATGTGAATGTTCCAGTTTCTGTTGGCCAACTAGGATATTTCTTGGCTTGCCATTCTCTAAAATCCTCACATATACGATTTCACACTCTATGTTTGCGATGTCACTGTCTCCGTCAATCAAAACGGCCAGATATGACGCTGCTCTCAGCCTCGCTGCAAGGCTTTGCTTCATCTCGTCAGCAATCTGTCCTATCATCTCGGCACATCTTTTGTCGTTACGTCATACGTTGGATTGATGTCCACTCCATTTTTTTTGTGTAGGACCATCAGTGGGTGGAACTTCACAAATGGCAGCTCTTCTTTGGCAATGTGATATGCTATATTAATTTTTATTTTCAGCTGCCTTCTTGTTTCAGCTTCAGACAGCACCACCTGTCTCCTCACAGCCACCTGCAAGGGCTTGTTTTCAGCAGCAATGTGTGCATCTCTGCACACTGCATGCCTATTGGATTTATTGTGTTTTAGCACAGTGT
The DNA here is from genome assembly GCF_951216825.1 of Electrona antarctica. NCBI lineage: Eukaryota > Metazoa > Chordata > Actinopteri > Myctophiformes > Myctophidae > Electrona > Electrona antarctica. The sequence goes on along the minus strand of NC_136803.1, from coordinate 24,456,464 downwards.
CTCTTCTAAGGCTCGGGTTGCCCGTGACAAAAACTGACTTCCCTTTGTCTCCCTTTGTCTGCGCTTTGCAGTATTTGCAATACATTCTATTATTCTCGAAAATGAGCCACGGGAAGGTTTTTTGCCACTCTGCATTAAATTTGTATCTCTTTACGTTTACTGTTTTGTTCGCATTCTCTTCAGCCAGTTCTTCCTCGACCTCGTCATCTTCCACCATTTTCTCCTCCTCGGTGCCGGAGGGCACCGCGTCCGCATCTGGTGCTGCCGCCGTCACTTTAAAATAGTCGCTAATGCGCTTCATTTCATCAGTTAATTAATAATTTCATAAAAGTTCATCTGTTCATGTATGTTTGTTTGTTTCATCGTCTTTCCCTCGCAGGCTCGCACTGCTGCTAAAGGTTCACCGGTGAATCCAGGTGAATCACGTGATTTGTTTTCAGCTGATGCCATTGGTTCAGTGCAGTGGACTCCACTGCACTGAACCAATGGCATCAGCTGAAAACAAATCACGTGATCCACTGAGTGGAGCTGCATTCAATGACAGCATTATATTAAGCAACACTGCAACACAACACAACATTATGGGCGCGTTCGGAAATAACGCACTGAGCGCACTGTGCAATGCAAACTAATAGGCTAGTGTGCTCCGGTGCGGTATTTTCGAACGTGCCCATAGTATTTGCACGGTCAAATGTGGTAGTCGCACACGTGCTACAAGTTTCATTTCACAACTCGCACAATTATATTTTTAGTAGCATATGCGAGTACCTAGTCGCACTGTCGAGCCCTGCCTAAGCAGCCATTTTAATTGAGGCAGAAGTGAGCCTTTAGTTTGCTGAGTGAATGTGTAGCATTATTTATTTAGTATTGTCTTTCTCATTTTTGTAGTGCAGATGAATTTGATAGGAAATGTTAAAATATATTGAATTCATTTTGGTTTAAGTTGAACTCTAAATGTTAAAACAGCTATAAGATGAAGCTGAATGATAACTAAAACATTATTTTCTGTTGGTGATTTCCACAGAGCACCACAGAAGGGACCAGGGACTGTTTCATGCAAAGCTGCAACCTGTAGTAAAGTTGTACAGGATGGGTATGTACTGTTTTATTTATAGCTAGTTAAACATGTGAGCCATGAGCTATTGTACATTTAATCGCTTCCATAGCGACAATCTGCCGAAATCTCTCACGGCCCATGTCTATTTTACATCTGGGTGGCTGCACAAACATTAACTGCCAACAACGGCTATTTATATTTATTTATGCAGTTAAGCATTTCCAACGCGTTTCCAACTCTTAACTGCCAAAGACGGTGCTTTACATTCAATGTTCTTTTCAGTGGTTTACCATAGATGGCGCTCTTCGCTAACGTATTAATGGCTTTAGGTTACTAAGCGACAGATACAACCGGAAATGCAGCAGCGTAACTAGACGTCAGTAGGCCCCTACGCAGGCTGGTCAGCGCCAGACACCACCCCCCTCGCGTGGTCTGCATTTTGGTTTATAAACAGCGGGGCACTGTACAGTAGTTGGGATTTGTGAACAGAGCCGCAGAATCCAGTCTGGACTCGGGATAGCCCACTGCACACTCGTAACTTCTGACTTCCTTCACGTTATTCTCCACCAGAGCTGTTGGGAGGCGAGGCACGTGTGTGCCTATGGTGTGTGGCTGTGTGCTAGCAGCAGCCACCACCAGGCTCTGCCAAACGTTGGTCAACTCAACTGTTATTGCATCGCTGTCTGTATTTATAATTTTATTTTACCGACAGCACGGTTGGGCGGCCGTGTGTCGCCCCCCTTGCTTCTGGGCCTGCTTGCTAGTTACGCCCCTGCGGAAATGAACCGGAAGTGAACATCAGCGTTCAGCGTTATCAGATTTATAAATATACATTACGTACATCCACGACAAAAATAAATTATGTATTATTCAAGTTCAGAGGAGTTTCTGGTCTTAGTTAATCCTAAACTCCTCTGGGATTTCAATGGTTTCTTTCCAGACTCTGAGGAGTCCAGACAGCAGGCTCAGATGAATTCTCCAGACCCAGCCAGACCTGTTTCAGTGGAACAGGAGGAACCTGAAGAGCAGCCAGACCTCAGTAAGTCTCTCTCTTTTCCAGCTTCAAGGTGTTGTTCATTGTCACATAACAACAGCTGCTGCTGCAACCGAAACTGCTTGTAAATCCACCGATCAGTTCAATAGTTAAAGTCCATTGAAAATTGAATGGTGGTCTCGGGTGAAGTGGAACGATACAGGAAAGGGGTGTTCCAATATGAGTGTTCTAGAAACTTCTCTAACATGGGAGTGGATGGCAGGCCAGTTTTATTCTCACTGGAGACCTAGCCTGTGCACCATTTAATTTAGTATATATGATCCTGTTGGGAGCGGATGATATTGTTACGTCATGTTGTAGTATTCTTTTGTAGTCGACAGGCAGGAACAACGGGGTGGCAACTTCCTTTTCCCTCAAACCGATTTTTCTCAATAAAAGTTCCGTTAGATTGTTCCTGACTTTACATGACGTAACAATATCATCCGCTCCCGACCGGATCATACAGATTTTTGAAACAGAGACCAGGCTTTCCTCCGAGGTGGTGGAAAGCCTGGTGAGGCGAGGTTACTGGAGACCTAGTGGAGAATACTAATAACAATAATTATTATTATTAGGTCTCCAGTTATTAAAGTCCTTATTCACTTGCTGCATTTCAGACCAGTGTGTGGAGTCCAGACTGCAGGTGAAGATGAACTCTCCAGACTCAGCCACGGACGTTTCTATTAAACAGGAACCTGAAGACGTTTCTATTAAACAGGAACCTGAAGACATTTCTATTAAACAGGAACCTGAAGACATTTCTATTAAACAGGAACCTGAAGACATTTCTATTAAACAGGAACCTGAAGACATTTCTATTAAACAGGAACTTGAAGACCACCAACACCTCAGTAAGTTTAATTTGCTCTTCCTTTTTCTCCTCCTATTTTCTGTTCTGTCGGGCTGCCACAATGTCTTATTTAAAGTTATTTTCACTACAATAACAATGGCAAAACATATAGGACACTGATAATATGCCAATATGAAAAATATCTCTCAAATTTAATTTAGAAAGATTATTTTCTTATTACCATAAACAAAAGCAACATCATATTTTGCACAAATGCAATGAGAAAGTAAACTTGACAATATAAGTTCTCCATGTGATTTTCTTTACAGTAAGTAGGTCTCAAACAGATTTTCATGGTTTGTCTCTGTAGGAGACGAGGTGTCTAGAAATGGCTCTGTAAGTCTGAACTGTGTAAGATGACAGATCTCTGACTATCTTTTAATCCGCTTCTTCATTTGAGGTTTAACCATTTGAACCCTAGTATACCTACAGTATATTGTGGGGGGAACAGTTGCCTGAAATAGTCAATCCACAAGCTCACAACACATTGCAATTAGCTGCAATGTAGGAATTGCTGTTGTGTTCTGTTCGTTAATTTGACATGGACATCACAATCACATTAGACGAACCAGATTATTATTATTATTGCTTAAAGTGTATATTGCACGAGTGCTATTTTTCAGCACCTATCTACAGGAGGCTTTTCTAATTGCACTATAGTCGAAACCCAATCAAGTACAAAACATATAATATATAAATATATACAGTGAGTTGCTGCATTTTGTTGTGGATTATTAATAACTCATATAGTCTTTGAGAAATAATCGAGGTAGAGAGTGGACTGAAACAATGTCACATTTATTACAAGGAGTGGTCTGTACCAGCCCAGGGAAACTTGCACGGATGCAAGCCTCCTGAGCCCTTTACATTTCTCTCTCTTATACACAATGACAGAGCAGAGAATACATCGGAGGTGTGGTCAGTGGTCAGTAGACATGGTCAAACATGGGTCTTGGGTAAGAATAGGTCATCTTGACAGGCAATCAACAGGTGGTAGCCTTGCTTCCTATGCTCTTTAACACTAGCATGCCTGATTTAAAATCTCTACTAGTAAGACGGCTAACGGTCGGGCTGACCGTGTTTTTCGTGTGATTTGATTGGCCATTATCTCCCCCACTCGTCTAATGATTTTCACACCTCCCTGCACCCGTTGACGGCTTGCCATTGTCTTCTAAATGTTACATTCCAACTAATTCAAGGCAGCAGTTTCAACTGACAGGACAACTCAAGTTATTTTTTATTTTTCATTTCAGTTTACCAAACTATAATTATAGTGACGATGTGAGCGCTATATATTCAATATAGCGCTCACATCGTCACTATAATTAATTACCCTTGCGCAGCAAACACTGTCCGACTTTGTATTGAGACAATAAAATAGGCTAACACACGTTATTGTAACAGCCAGAGCCAGGCACACACAGAGAAATACGACATTAGCGTTATATATTGTAATTTTTATATAGAGGGGAAACATTATAGGTAGGGAGGTCTATCGCGTTGGAATGATTCATGTCATTTTTACATTGTTCGTTTAGCGTGCCCTCCGAAAAATAAAGTCACAAACAATGTCTGTTTTTTTGGGAAGGCGAAGCCTTGCCTAGCCTTACAGACCCGCTGCCTATGATCGATGTAATTTATATATATTTGATTGATTGTGCCAGCAGAGAGGTCCGTAGCAGAAGGTTTATAGCAGCACGGTTTATATATACACCATAGGATAGATCAAGTCATGTGACGCATCACCGCCACAAATAGTGCTACAGCGTTATCTAAAATGCACTTCCGCATACCTCACCGGCAGTTACTTGGATCCATGAACATATTCTCTCCCTCTCTCTGCAGGGAGAGAGAAAAAAAAGAGAGACGTGATGCATGAAAATCAGTTCCACTGCTCGCGTGCAGAAAAGTTTACAGACAAAGAAGGACGGACAGAACTGTTATCTTTTCACTGACAAAACATTTAGAGGTTCGGGACGTCTATCGGGTTGGACTGATTTCAAACACTGTCATTTTTATTTGGAATCGCGCATCGGCAAGCATTCTCGCTCCAAGGAAAGGAAATGTCGGTCGGGTCAAACAGACCATGCTATAAACTTTATTATTAAACAACATTTAGTCTATGCTGTGAGTACATTCATAATGTAAGTTTGCCTACATGTGGCAGTTGGAATGCAAATGACACATTAGCTTGAACAATGCCCGTCTCCAGCCAGGAGGGAGGTGTGAACAGCACTGCTTGCGGGGAGAAAGGGTGAGGTGTCTAAGAGCGGTCCCACGGACCGAAAAAGAGCAGACTCGGTAGTAGAATTATGTCTAAAATCATATTTCCAAAACGTTTCAGATGGAAAAAAAAACAGATGGTTTGAATCGAACATTTAGAAAAAGTCATGCAAGGGGAACTTTCTCAGGACTTCATGGGCCAAGAAAATCCACTTAAAAATTTCAAAATTGGTCAGCCAGACCGCTCCGACGTGCTAGTGTTAAGGGAGTGTAGTATTCTCATCTTTAAACTCCCACTACAGTTTAGCTGTAGCCTATAGCAGGCTATATTGTAACATTTTGTGAGTTGTCCCGGCGTTAATAGTGAATGTACTTCCCGCTTCCCGCTGATCTGAGCACGCAGGAGAGTTTGTAGGGTCCGATAACAAGAACGCAAGAATACAAGAACGCAAGCCCCTAAAAAACATGCTCACCCCGGGTGTGGTAGGCTACTTAAAGGAACGCAATCAGGTGTGAATTAATGAGTCATAATTTGCAAGCAGTGTTTGTGGAAACATCCAAGTCATGCAAGGTAACACGCCTCGCAAAACCCAAGCCGCCAGACCTCAAACATGTCAATAACACAAAGGCTATACTAGTGCATCGCCATATCAACATCATTCAAAATGAGGCATTTAAGTGTAAATGACAAATATGCTACAATCAATAATATGGCGTCTCGTTCTTACACCTTTGTTGCCTTACCTCGTCATGACGGTACCAAAGAAGTTCTGACGACAGTGTCACTCTGCCGAAAGATAAAGTCCACAGCGTGTCTCATCACAATGCACTGTGAGCTTGCTTGTAGGTCAGATACTTTCAGCGAGCAACGCTGCCATAAGACAAAATAAGCCTGAAGTGTAAAGCCAAATATATCCTTTGTCATATCACGGGGTCCCACACCGAAAATAGCCACTCTACAAGCTAATCTGGTTGTCCTTCTTTTTGAATATTTTGCAGGGCCTTTTCTCCTAGACCACAAGGGTCATAACACATTGTATTTGTTTTTTTGTAGACTTTCTGCACGTTCCTGTGTGTAAAGAGGAGGTTCCACCTGAAGAGGAGAGGAGCTCCAGTCTGATCCAGGAGGAACCACAAGCTCCAGAGATGAAAGAGGAACAAGAGGACTTACTTCAAAGACCAGAAGAGGCTGGTGGAGCAGCGTTGACATTACTAGCAGTGAAAAGTGCAGAAGATGATGAAAACAGAGAGACAGAGCCTGTAGCCGGCACCTCAACTGTACACATGAAAACACAAGCTGATGTAGAGGACTGTGGAACATCACAATCAACCATTGACAACCAGCTCCTCTCTTCACACTGTTCTGATTGTGACACTGAAGACATTGATGAGTGGGAGGAGACTAGGGGAGATCAGTCAGCTTTAAACACACTGAAATCACAAAACACACAAAATGTGGGAGGACAGCGCAAGCTGTCCAAGGACCTGAAATCATCGAAACAAACGGACTCCATGAGGAGTCACACAGGGAAGAAACCTTTTAGCTGTACAGAGTGTGGCAAAATGTTTAATCTCAAGGGAAATCTAAAAACACACATGAAGATTCATACAGGTGAAAAGCCATTCTCTTGTACAGAATGTGGTACATGCTTTACTAAGGCGGTTAATCTAAAAACACACATGATGATTCATACAGGTGAAAAGCCATTCTCTTGTACAGAATGTGGTACAGGCTTTACTCGGGTGGGTCATCTAAAATCACACATGATGACTCATACAGGCGAAAGGCCATTTTCTTGTACAGTATGTGGTACAGGCTTTGCTCAGGCGGTTAATCTAAAAACACACATGATGATTCATACAGGTGAAAAGACATTTTCTTGTACAGTATGTGGTAAAGGCTGTAGTAACACTAGTAATCTAAAAAAACACATGAGGATTCATACAGGCGAAAAGCCATTCTCTTGTACAGTTTGTGGTACAGGCTTTACTCAGGCGGTTAATCTAAAAACACACATGATGATTCATACAGGTGAAAAGCCATTTTCTTGTACAGTATGTGGTAAAGGCTGTAGTAACACTAGTAATCTAAAAACACACATGATGATTCATACAGGTGAAAAGCCATTCTCTTGTACAGTATGTGGTAAAGGCTGTGTTAACACAAGTAATCTAAAAACACACATGATGATTCATACAGGTGAAAAGCCATTCTCTTGTACAGAATGTGGTACAGGCTTTACTCGGGTGGGTCATCTAAAATCACACATGATGACTCATACAGGCGAAAGGCCATTTTCTTGTACAGTATGTGGTACAGGCTTTGCTCAGGCGGTTCATCTAAAAACACACATGATGATTCATACAGGTGAAAAGCCATTTTCTTGTACAGTATGTGGTAAAGGCTGTGTTAACACAAGTTATCTAAAAACACACATGATGATTCATACAGGTGAAAAGCCATTCTCTTGTACAGTTTGTGGTACAGGCTTTACTCAGGTGAGTAATCTAAAAACACACATGAGGATTCATACAGGTGAAAAGCCATTCTCTTGTATAGTATGTGGTAAAGGCTGTGTGGACATAAGTAATCTAAAAAAACACATGAAGATTCATACAGGCGAAAAGCCATTCTCTTGTACAGTTTGTGGTACAGGCTTTACTCAGGCGGGTAGTCTAAAAACACACATGATGATTCATACAGGTGAAAAGCCATTTTCTTGTACAGTATGTGGTACATGCTTTAATCAGGCCGTTAATCTAAAAACACACATGATGATTCATACAGGTGAAAAGCCATTCTCTTGTACAGTATGTGGTAAAGGCTGTAGTAACACTAGTAATCTAAAAAAACACATGAGGATTCATACAGGCGAAAAGCCATTCTCTTGTACAGTTTGTGGTAGAGGCTTTACTCGGACGGGTCAACTAAAAACACACATGATGACTCATACAGGCGAAAAGCCATTTTCTTGTACAGTATGTGGTAAAGGCTGTGTTAACACAAGTAATCTAAAAACACACATGATGATTCATACAGGTGAAAAGCCATTTTCTTGTACAGTATGTGGTAAAGGCTGTAGTAACACTAGTAATCTAAAAAAACACGTGAGGATTCATACAGGCGAAAAGCCATTCTCTTGTACAGTTTGTGGTAGAGGCTTTACTCAGGCGGTTCATCTAAAAACACACATGAAGACTCATACAGGCTAAAAGCCTTTAGTTTAAGACATAATGATCAGTCAGTCTAATCCAGGATGATTTATGCAAAAGCAGAGGAATTACATGTGTAATCTGACACTATCAACATGACAATAAAATACCCATTAATAGTTTCTTGTGGAGTTTAATTTTTATCTTGTGTATGGATGTTATTTTCTATTCAACATGATGGATTTTTTTATTTTATCTTGCATTATTCCCTCCAGCTCATAGGTTACTGGTAGTACAATATGAGCATCGGTGTGTGTCCACATTTGTCAGTATTTAACAAGTCATGCATTAGCATTCATGCAATAATTATGTTCATTGATATGCAGTAAATGATGGTGCAGTAAAGTGCTCACAAGCTGCTGGGTTTGTGTAGATCAGTTACATCTTATAATGTACCTTTGGACCATAACAAAGCCACATATGCATCACAGTTACGATTCTATTTAACTATCATCGTCATTATTTAAAGCTATATTCAGTGATTTGAGGGATTTGGGAAAACCCCTGTCCGCTAGGAGGCGCCTCCTGAAGTTATTCCTCCATGATACGGAAACAGAGGTTTTTGGCTACTAGCTACCTATTAGCATCGAACATTCGCCATCTTATTGGCCAAGCCCATTCTGAACGGGAACCCCTTTTGGTGTTTTAAGCATTATGCTTTAGCTATTGAAAAATAGCAGATCTACAAGCTCATAGCGCAGCACCGAGTGCTGCACTACGAGCTTGTAGATCTGCTATATCTTTTAAATCATGAAAATGTGGGTGCAAATCTTTGAATATATATTCTTTCAGAGCGTTTTTAACTCAAATCTTTGCTTCTGGGAGGTCCCTGGAACAACATATTTTCAGATTGGTGTCTGTGGCCAAATACAGATAATTCCAGGTGTCCTTGATATGGAAAGGTTGAGAACCACTGACATAGAAACATGGGTTTTTCAGAAAACTTTTAGAATTCAGAAGCCTTTCTTAAAAATCGTCCTCGGGTCTAAATGGGTTAACGTTGTCGCACTGGTGTGATATGTCCCGTCGCACGTCAGCACATGGTGACAAGGCAACGCAAGTGATTCAATTATAAGGCGCTGTATTGGCATGAGAAATATATTAACATTGTCAAAGCAACTGTCAAAAATATAATACTATATAATATAATAAAAACAGCTATGTCACATTGGGTCGTTATGTATTGCTTATGAGTATAAAGCTTTTAGGAATATATAATAATATTTAAGAAATATATTTGTATAGTAGCTTTTGGACAAATAGCAGCATTTCTCTCAAAACAGTAGGCTATACAAAAAAAACTCAGATTTAAAATGTGTTTAAAAAGGTAGCAGTTATGCTTCTGTATGTGAAAGGACGCCAAGAAGTAAAGCGCGAACGTGTGTGTTACACAGATGCAATGAAGAATAATCCTCACTCTGGTGCAACACATTTATTTTAGTTTCTCAGGATAGGGGAATCTGTGAAACAGATTTAGGTCACACATCAGTTTACATTCAGTGTCTCATTCAGTCTGTACTGCACTGATCTGATCTGAATACTACTACTTGTTTTAGTAATACAGTCCATATACAGTAGATATCAATACCATATAACCTTAAAAGTACAATACTCTTTCTCTGCATAAATGCACCAATTTAAAGTTATACACAAAAACGTTGAACACAGTATTTTCAATAAACACTGTTGCAATAAACATATTACCTTAAGTGCCAAAACCTTCAGTTTAACATACAGTAGGCTACATAACACAGCTTCAGCAGCAATCTTAGTAAATAGCACTTCTTATGTTGGTTGACTGACTAGAAATATCACAGTCCAAACTTAATCAACTGTTGTGTTGCAGTGTTAGCCTGCCAGTTAGTGCCACTGCAATGCTAAACACCAAGATAATCACAACCCACTCATCATAAAACACTCATCTCATACTGAACTCATCTCTGCCCCATCTGCCCATTCAGATCCCCATTCATGCACATACCACTTGGAAATGTACTCTTTGGTCATTATAGCAGCTCTTACCTGTGAAACAGATTTAGGTCACACATCAGTTTACATTCAGTGTCTCATTCAGTCTGTACTGCACTGATCTGATCTGAATACTACTACTTCCTGTTTAACGTGTGCAAGGCGTATATCCAGAGCTATAAAGGATAGAGACCGAACTGGAAAATGTGGGTATTATTATTATTATTTAAATCACACCCGTGTGAAGTGAGCGGCGCTCTTATCATCATACATCATCATCATGGCCACGGGACGATATTTACAGTAGGAGTTTACAGCACCAGTGGCGTGCACAGATAGACACTAGTCTATCTGTGACCCTTTTGGCAATGTGCCCTTTTGAAAAAATAAAATAAAATAAATTCTTGATAAAAAAAGCTTCTAATATATTATTTAGGCCCAAAAATCTATAAATCTCACACTATTAAGGCAACCGGCCGGTTCCACGCGCTTCACAAGGTGCCCTTTCTTTTCACTTGAGCACCTGCCCCTCTAAATGTCTATGCACGCCACTGTACAGCACACGCACTTCTGCACATTTTCACGTGGAAAAGTGGCTTTTACTTTCACACACATGAGCAAACTGACACATGCTACTAGCCAGGATAAGGCACCGATACTGTGATACAGCATATTTATTAGGACTAGTAACAGAAATCTTTTTTGATTAAAATTATTATTATTTTCCCCTCCTGTCCGAGGAGGGGGGGGGGGGGGGGGCTGTGCCTGGGGGGAGGGGGTGCTCCAGCCCCCTATTCCCTCAGCCATGATCATCATGACGTAAAATAGACTCTATGCCTGTTTGCTCAGACACTATGATATAAAAAATAATAACAATAAAACCAGACAGCCCATTGTGGGAGTGTGGGATTTATCACTATCACTCTATCACTAAAGCCTGGTGAAATTCACCTGAACACCTGCCTGTAGAAACAACATGGATGTGGGCGGGGCAACACAACTACCTTCTAAGATGTCACTGAGCATCCTGAAGCTACCCAAGGAGCTGTATTTACTGTCTCTCTTCAGCTAAGAATGAAACCAGAGCTGTATTTACTGTCTCTCTTCAGCTAAGAATGAAACCAGAGCTGTATTTACTGTCTCTATTCAGCTAAGAATGAAACCAGAGCTGTATTTACTGTCTCTATTCAGCTAAGAATTAAACCAGAGCTGTATTTACTGTCTCTATTCAGCTAAGAATGAAACCAGAGCTCTTTCTCACTGGTGGATTTATTGGCCCTCACAAATAATCCCACAACGTCAAACTATATAACAAAATAAAGCATAAAAACACAAACATTCATATTGTAGACTAAACATATACAGAAGCATTAACATATAACCGAAATAAAGGGCTATGCCCATATATGGTAACCTGTTGGTCAGTGACAGGGCTATGACCATATATGGTAACCTGTTGGTCAGTGACAGGGCTATGAGATTTTAGGGAGCCAAAAATACACAGTTATAATTATATATACTGTATCTTACGATGGGATGTTGTTTGAGGTGAGACTTTACAGAGGATGGGATGTTGTTTGAGGTGAGACTTTACAGAGAAGAGTTTTACTCAAAGTCTCCAACTGTCAGTGGTAGCTGGTCTTCTCTCTATGAGTTCTCTCATGACGTTTGAGATTACTGTTGGTGCTGAACCGTTTCCCACACTATTCACAGTGGTAGGGCTTCTCTCCTGTATGAATTATCTGGTGACGTTTGAGATGACTGCTCTGGCTGAACCTAGTCCCACATTGGTCACAGGTGTAGGGCTTCTCTCCTGTATGCATTCTCTGGTGTTTGGTGAGACTACTGTCCTGGCTGAACCGTTTCCCACATTGGTCACAGGCGTAGGGCTTCTCTGCTGTATGAATTATCTGGTGTTTGTTGAGACTACTGTCCTGGCTGAACCGTTTCCCACATTGGTCACAGGCGTAGGGCTTCTCTCCTGTATTAATTCTCTGGTGTTTGGTAAGACTACTGTCCACGCTGAACCGTTTCCCACATTGGTCACAGTGGTAGGGCTTCTCTCCTCCATGAATTATCTGGTGAACTTTGAGATTACTGCTCGTGCTGAACCTAGTCTCACACTGGTCACAGGCGTATGGCTTCGTTCCAGTATGAATTTTCTTGTGATCTTTGAGATGACTGCTGCGGCTGAACCTAGTTCCACACTGGTCACAGTGGTAGGGCTTCTCTCCTGTATGAATTCTCTGGTGACGTTCGAGAGCACTTTTCAGGCTGAACCTGGTTCCACACTGGTCACAGTGGTAGGGCTTCTAAACAGCTAAACAGCCGTAATAATAACTATTAAATGAAAGTTTTCAAATAATCAGTCATGAAGAGTTTATTTCTGGATACAAGAAAAATAAAATGCGTCAGTGTGAACTACACTGCAACCTGGTAAATAAACATGTAGACTTGTTGCAGTGACTGTTGGTCCAGTTGTTGTGCGTGGTGCTACTGCAGTCTATAATCTGATCTCTCTCTTATGATGGCTCGCTGTAGTGTCTGTGACTGTCTGTGTGCAGTCTGATTTGTGGTGTGTGTGTGTGTGTGTGTGTGTGTGTGTGTGTGTGTGTGTGTGTGTGTGTGTGTGTGTGTGTGTGTGGGGGGGGGGGGTAGTTTTGTGTGAGTTTTAAGTTTTAAGCAGCAGCACCATTTAATTTATTTAATTAGCAAACTAGGCTGGATCATTCACTCTCATCTCATAGATAGGCATAGAATTTATATAGATATTCTCACTAGGGAGGACATTCATAGTTGGGGTGGTGCACTGTCTGACGGGCTTCTCTCCTGTATGAATTCTCTGGTGACGTTCGAGAGCACTTTTCATGCTGAACCTAGTCCCACATTGGTCACAGTCATAGGGCTTCTCTCCAGTATGAATTATCTGGTGTTGTTTGAGATGACTGCTCTGGCTGAACCTGCTCCCACACTGGTCACAGTCGTAGGGCTTCTCTCCAGTATGAATTATCTGGTGTTGTTTGAGATGACTGCTCTGGCTGAACCTGCTCCCACATTGGTCACAGGTGTAGGGCTTCTCTCCTGTATGAATTATCTGGTGTTGGTTGAGATGTCTCTTTCTGCTGTAGACATGTTTGAGTTGGGCAGGAAGGACATCTGGGATGGAGAACGAGGAGAGAGAAACAGGCTAAATAAAATGTTTTAAAATAACATGCAAGCTGTGTTGGTATTTAGGGATGGTTATTGGGTACTGAAATTCGGTTCCAAGTAGGAACCGAATTAACACTTGGTTGGTACCGGGTACCCATACAAATAATTAACTTTCGGTTCCGCCTATCGGTTCCTGACCTAAATGTGCAGTCAAGCGCTATTTATGTATTTAACAGCAAACTCCGGTAAGGGACTGATCGTTATTTATGCAGATGTGATTTTGTTTAAAAAAATAATCTTGATCCAGGCTACTAAAATGTACTCCAACTATCTGTGAGGCCATTCTCACAATCCTACCAAGGTGGTTTTTGTCCTTTATGTTCAGGTTTCCGTACCAACAAATAGCCGTTGCTAAACAGCCGTAATAATAACTATTAAATTAAAGTTTTCAAATAATCAGTCATGAAGAGAGTTTATTTCTGGATACGAGAAAAAGAAAATGCGTCAGCGTGAACTACACTGCAACCTGGTAAATAAACATGTAGACTTGTTGCAGTGACTGTTGGTCCAGTTGTTGTTGTGCGTGGTGCTACTGCAGTCTATAATCTAATCTCTCTCTTATGATGGCTCGCTGTAGTGTCTGTGACTGTCTGTGTGCAGTCTGATTTGTGGTGTGTGTGTGTGTGTGTGTGTGGGGGGGGGGGGGGTAGTTTTGTGTGAGTTTTAAGTTTTAAGCAGCAGCACCATTTAATTTATTTAATTAGCAAACTAGGCTGGATCATTCACTCTCATCTCATAGATAGGCATAGAATTTATATAGATATTCTCACTAGGGAGGACATTCATAGTTGGGGTGGTGCACTGTCTGACGGGGAGTGGAATGATACGATAGATACCGTTCAAATGGCAGTTCAAGTGGCAATATTTACACTAACATGACAGACTCAGTCAAGGTTTAGATTAAAGTCGAATGCAATGATGCAGGAAAGCAATACCTTTGCATGCAAAAAAAACATGTCAAGTAATAGCTTGTAGACAGGGTTCGGAAGTAACGGATTACATGTAAAAAAAAAAACGAATGGTTCAAGCCCATTAATTAAGATTCGAGTGCCAACCCTAACGAGCGAACATTCGAACCTTGAATGTTTGGGGACAGCCTTACCTGACAGTGATCGACCGTTCTCTCTGCATTGAATCGGCGAAATCATCCTTTGAATAGGGCCAGTATGGCCATACTGGCATACTCACCCTTGGCTGAACATAGCCTGGTCAAGGACTCCCCCTGCTGAACGTGTCATTTCCAACCGAAGGTGCTGATAACGGATGATTTTGACGATTCAATACAGAGATACGGGTCGAATGGGGTGGTGTGGAGCGCTCAGACGCGGGGACACAGGTGGCCGTGGGTAGTGAGAGTCTGACGGGGAGTGTAATGATACGATAGATACCGTTCAAATGGCACACCAGTAGGCTATGCATTGCTCGCTATATGATGCGGACATAACCATAACTCTACGGATATAATTAACACGCAGCGGGGTAAAATCTACTCCCAACGGCTTCTGAGTTGACCAGTGTGGTCGTGGTATCAAGATCATTTCAAACAACATACAACCAAAGCGTTGATTTCTAAATGCAAACGGATTCAGTCCGCGATTAATTACAGCTGTGGATCGCATCGCGCATTGCAAAGTCAAACTCGTCCGCTCAATCGCGCATATAACAATTGCACTAGCAAGCTCATGTGTGTGTCTCTGTCAGTCTGTCAGTCTGTCTGTCTGTCTGTCTGTCTCCGCACTCTTGTCATGTGAGAACGTGAAGAAGAGGCCTACCAATTTGTAGCATACCTTTGGCTACCTTTGAATACATATTCTTTATATTTGTATATGTATTATAATATTAGGGGTTATTAATATGATTAGGAATTAATTTGCCTTTTGTGTGAACTGTATAGTCACATCTCTTATTGACCTGCATGGTGCAAATCTATTGCAGGTCTATCATTCAGCATCAGAATTTCTCTTGCAGTTTAAAGCAAATTATGGTAAAGGTTTGAGAACCACTGGTCTAATGCATTTAAAACAGGGGTGTTTCCCCACATGGAAAGGAAATATATATGAACATATACATGCCAATATACGAATATAGCCTATGCAGAATATATCCTGCATATAGGCTATGCCATATCCGGGTTAATAATATGTGCATATACAGTATGTGGATTTATAAAAGCATTTGTCATATAAAGCTCATATAATCATACATACATGTTCATATATTGTAGGATTTATTTTCTAGGTTGGAATGTCTGTATTCCTCTAAATCGATGTTAAAAAAAGGCCAAATCGACATTAAAATGGCCAAATCTTTTGGCGTTTTTGCTGAACGCATCATGACACTCTTGCCATTTGCTGAAACCTGGCAGCCCTGGCCAGAGGTCAGCTGTCTCTCTCTCACTCACACTCACACACACACACACACACACACACACACACACACACACACACACACACACACACACACACACACACACACACACACACAGTTTAATTTAAACCAGAAAAAGTGCCCCTCGGGCACAGGTCTCCACCAGGTTAGGATTTTTAGTTTTTTCAGTCAAGTGGCATTTCTTCCTCAGCCTATAGTGGGAATATGCGTGCACAGTTTCACTGCAATCGGACGCTGCGTTAATGATTTGCGGCATTTTGTACAAAATGGGCCACTCCTCAAAACTTTGAAAGACAATCTTAGCCAATGAGGATGGAATATGAGAAATCAAACAGATCCTTGTTGATTACATGACTACAGAAATCATGTAATCAACATCTAAAGGAGTAATGTGTTTTACATAAGTTGGCCTCCTGGTGGGGCTATAAGAGCAGATGTGAAAAATACAGGGCAAAGGTTTTTCCTTGGCCACTAGGGAGTGTGCATACAAAGTTTTACACTGATCGGTGCAGTTATAGTTAAAAACACAAATGTCTGGAATGTCTGTATTCCTCTAAATCGATGTTAAAAAAGGCCAAATCGACATTAAAATGGCCAAATCTTTTGGCGTTTTTGCTGAACGCATCATGACACTAAGGTCCTGGCCAGAGGTTAGCTGCCACACACACACACACACACACACACACACACACACACACACACACACACACACACACACACACACACACACACACACACACACACACACACACACCAAAATTATACTCTCCCCATGCCTTCGGCCTGGTGGAGACAATTAACTACAGTTTGAGTTTAGCGCTAGGACTCCTAGGAGGAAGCATTACTCCGTTACTCCACCGAGTGGCGACAACATTTGTGTACATGTGCTTTCTGGGTCGCAGTTCTCTGTGCAACATCGCCGCGCTACCTTCACAAAATATTGAACATTTGGTATTATTTAAAAAAAAATCACACCCGTGTGAGGTGAGGGGCGCTCTTATCATCGTACATCATCATGACTTGAAATAGACACTATGATGTAAAAATAATAACAAAAACACAAGAAAGCCCACTGTGGGAGTGACTGACCCAATAGAGAATTTCATATACATTTTTCCCGTTGACGTTAAAGACCTGTAAGCCTCGGACAAAGACAACTCGTGGTGATAATTCTGACAAATAAAGACAATTAAAAAAAAGTTGGGTCCGAATAAATAATTAGAAAGAAGAAAAAATAGGTTTTTCTTCTAATTATTTGTTCGGCCCCAAAAGAAGTGTGTTTATTGTCATGATTTGTCACCATCCGAGTCGTCTTTGTCTGAGGCTTACAGGTCTTTAAATAAATACTCACGTCAATGGGGGAAAATTAATGGGAGATTATCTTCTGGGCCGCTTGTCGTCGGGACTGTGACGCTCTATAGACCCGAAACCAGAGCTGTATTTACTGTCTCTCCTTCAGCTAAGAACGAGGCAAGGTTGTTCTTTCTCACTGGTGGATTTATTGGCTCTCACACAAATAATCCCACAACGTCAAACTATATAACAAAATAAAGCATAAAAACACAAACATTCAGATTATAGAATAAACATATACAGAAGCATTAACATATAACCGAAATAAACAATAAATGACGACAAATCACTGGCACTGCTGCATAAACCAAAGGGAATGATTTATTTAAATGCTCTCTGAAGGGATATCGCTCAGGTTCGGTCTCTATCTTTTATAGCTTTATGGTTACAACTGCTGGTCTGTGACATCACTGAGATGCATTGGCTTGCATCGCCCTCTAGTGGTTATGCAGATTGCACCCACAAGTGTCAGTATAATTACCATTGGTAATTACAAATAATGACATACTCCTCACTAAATCAACAAGTGCACCCTAGACCCTAGATAATTGCAGTGGTATAAAAGGTACAATAATTGTCTCTGAGATATAGTGGAGAAAAAAATATTGAAACGTGAAAATATTCCAGTAAAAATTATAAAAACAACCTCAAAATTTTATTCAAGTAGAGTCCTTGAGTACATGTACTTAATTACTTTACAACCACTGCTTTTCCACAACTACACCTGACCTTAACAAGCAAAGTTTCATCATCATTACATCATGGTTTCCATGGTAACTTTAATCCACTGCTGTCGCTGGAAGTGATGATGTAATAAAGAAAAAAGGTAATCAAGTACTTTGGGTGGTAGCCTAGAATTTACAAGGAATTCCAAGAGATCTTCGTTCTTCAGGGGGAAGATGTATTGAGGGGAGAGTGTGTGTGTGTGTCGTGTGCATATGTGCATGGCTGTGTGTCAGTGGCAGCTGGTCTTCTGTCTATGAGTTCTCTCATGACGTTTGAGAGTATTGCCCTGGCTGAATCGTTTACCACACTGGTGACAGTGGTAGGGCTTCTCTCCACTATGAATTCTCTCATGACTTTTGAGCACACTGTTTCTGCCAAACCGTTTCCCACACTCGTCACAGTGGTAGGGCTTCTGTCCTGTATGAATTATCTGGTGACGTTTGAGAGTACTTTCCAGGCGGAACCTAGTCTCACACTGGTCACAGGCGTAGGGCTTCTCTCCTGTATGAATTCTCTGGTGATCTTTGAGAGTACTTTTCATGCTGAACCTAGTCCCACACTGGTCACAGGCATAGGGCTTCTCTCCTGTATGAATTCTCTGGTGATCTTTGAGAGTACTTTTCAGGCTGAACCTAGTCCCACACTGGTCACAGGCATAGGGCTTCTTTCCTGTATGAATTCTCTGGTGACGTTTGAGAGTACTTTTCATGCTGAACCTAGTCCCACACTGGTCACAGGGGTAGGGCTTCTCTCCTGTATGAATTATCTGGTGATGTTTGAGATGACTGCTGCGGCTGAAGCTAGCCCCACACTGGTCACAGGCATAGGGCTTCTTTCCTGTATGAATTCTCTGGTGACGTTTGAGAGTACTTTTCATGCTGAACCTAGTCCCACACTGGTCACAGGGGTAGGGCTTCTCTCCTGTATGAATTATCTGGTGATGTTTGAGATGACTGCTGCGGCTGAAGCTAGTCCCACACTGGTCACAGTGGTAGGCCTTCTCTTCTTTATGAGTTCTCTGGTGTTGGTTGAGATGTCTCTTTCTGCTGTAGACATGTTTGAGTTGGGCAGGAAAGACATCTGGGAGGGAGAATGAGGAGAGAAACATAGGCTAAATAAAATGTTTTAAAATAACATGCAAGCTGTGTTGGTATTTAGGGATGGTTATTGGGTACCGAAATTCAGTTCCAAGTAGGAACCGAATTAACACATGATTGGTACCCATACAAATAATTCAATTTCGGTTCTGCCTATCGGTTCCTGACAAATGCGCAGTCAAGTGCTAATTATTTAACAGCAAACTCCGGTAAAGCAAAAATGTAAAATAGCAAGGCAATGTTATAGCGATATCAAACGCCTCAAGATGAGCCTACTCGTCAAAAGTGACCCCAGCATTACACAAAATTAATTAATTAATCAGGACGAGTACACCTGTCAACGGGATCAAATGTGTTACGTTATTTTCTACCATTTTGGAACTGAAATAGGGAACCGTTAGGAACAGTAATCGATAAGCAGAACCGGATCTGGTATTGGACTCATACAAATCCTAACGATAACCATCCCTAGTTCCAAGTAGGAAGCGAAAAATAAATGTTAAGTACCGCGTACCCATAGAAATAATTGTATTAGCAACACACACACACACACACACACACACACACACACACACACACACACACACACACACACACACACACACACACACACACACACACACACACACACGTAATTTAAACCAGAAAAAGTGCCCCTCGGGCACAGGTCTCCACCAGGTTAGGATTTTTTGTTTTTTCAGTCAAGTGGCATTTCTTCCTCAGCCTATAGTGGGAATATGCGGCGTGCACAGTTTCACCGCAATCGGACGCTGCGTTAATGATTTGTGGCATTTTGTAAAAAATGGGCGGCCACTCCTGAAAACTTTGAAAGACAATCTTAGCCAATGAGGATGGAATATGAGAAATCAAACAGATCCTTGTTGATTACATGACTACAGAAATCATGTAATCAACATCTAAAGGAGTAATGTGTTTTACATAAGTTGGCCTTCTGGTGGGGCTATAAAGAGCAGATGTGAAAAATACAGGGCAAAGGTTTTTCCTTGGCCTCTAGGGAGTGTGCATACAAAGTTTTACACTGATCGGTGCAGTTATAGTTAAAAACACAAATAGACCAGTTATAGCGCCACCATGAGGCTGATTTGAGAAGTTTCAAGTTGCATTTGAGAAGTTTCAAGTTGCATTGCTTCCTCTGCCTAGCAGGAATGTGCGTGCAAAATTTCATGGAAATCACACAATGTTCATGATTTGCAGCATTTTGCTCAAAACGGAGCACGTTGGAAGCCAATCTTAGCCAATCAGGATGGAGTATGAGAAATCAAACAGATCCTTGTTGATCACATGACTACAGAGATCATGTGTACCGATTAGCGTGACATTTTGATACAATATGAAGGAGTCATTTAAAAAAATGTGTTTTGCAAAACTCTGCATCCTGGTTGTAACAATATGATTGTTAGTTGGCTACGGGTTTCCGCACGGACATGTTAGAGTGCAACACCAGGGCAGCGGATTGAACGTGCTCGAGTGACAGAGAGCCAGACTGTAAACGTGCTACGTTGTGAATAAAGTGTAAGCAGCTTGAGTAATGCTTTAATCATCCGTTCTTGAAGTACGAGAGGCAAGAATGAAACATGGTGGCAGCGGAAATAACTTTGGAATAAGAGAACAGTAAAAAAACGAACTTTTTCTGTGCAGCTAAACAGCTAACAACAAGCAGAGTACTGGAGAAAAGGCTCGTCACGTCGGTCGGCAATGGAAGGTTTGAAACCCCCATCAACATTGTGTTTGGACACTGGCAATCTTGCGAAGTCATGGAAATCATGGAAAGAGGAGTTTACACTTTACTTGGAGCTTTCTTTGCCACAGGCAGAAGAAACAACAAAAGTGAAACTGTTTTACTACCCGATTAGAGAGACTGGTAGGGAACTGTGTGAAACTCTGATAAGTGATGTGACTGCAGCCAGGAGGACGGTAAAGGACATGATTGAGAGATTTGATGGACATTGCAACCCCAAGGTAAATGAAACAGTGGAAAGATATCGTTTTTTCATGAGAAATCAAGGTCTGGATGAAAACATTGATAACTGAGTTGAGAATGTTGTCCAGCACATGCAACTTTGGAGTAATTAAAGACTCACTCATACGTGAATAGTATGTGGCATTATTCATTCTGGACTGAGGGAGAGATTGCTCAGGGAGGAGAACCTGAATTTGTGCCTACAGCTGTGCAGAGCTACTGAACTGTCACGTGAAAATATTAGGACTCTGGCAGGACACACAGTTGAAGAAGTGCACATGATGAAACAGACAGCATGGCAGGATAAAAACACAAATACAGTTTCATGCACATTCTGTGGAAACACACATGAAAAGGGACAAGAACAAGTGTCCAGCCTTTGGAAAACGCTGCAAAAAGTGCGGTAAAGAAAATCACTTTGCTGTCAAATGTAAAACCAGACAGGATAAAGGCATAGAGTATATAAAAGGATATAGACTGAACTGGCGCGAAGCTCCGCCCCCCCAGCTATTCATGTCAGTGGAAGTTGCTCAGTGGCGTTTTGAAGCACCCGGAAGACTGCCGGAAGTACCGTCTCCGAACGTCTACTTCCACATTTGACCACCAAATTTTGGTGGTCAAATGCGGAAGTGCAACCGAGCGCTCAATGTTAAAGCCCAGCTGCACGGGGTTTCCCGGTCATGAATACACAGGTCCGCCTGTAGTCCCTCCTCCTACCACTAGGGCCCAGCACTTCAACGTTGAATAGCCTCACTGGCCCCTTGGATAAAGGCAGAGACGAAGGAAAACAAGTGCACCATGTAACTGAACAGGATACTGAAGAATATGAGGACATCATGACTATCACCACTGCAGGGATAATGACAGTGACTGGTAATGAGGCCAGAGATGACAAAGTGAAGAACAGCCAGCTTTTCGCAGGGATGCTGATCGGCAAGGAGATGGTCAAGTTTCTGATAGACTGTGGAGCTAGCTGTAATGTCATCCCTGTTAATCTATTGAGTCCTGATACTCAGCTGGAGAGCACAAGGACAGTGCTAGTAATGTACAACAAGACCAGACTGCTTCCACTTGGAAAATGCAAGGTGAAGGTGAGAAATCCAAGGAACCAAAAGCAGTACCGCCTGGAGTTTGAGGTGGTGAATGAGGACTGTAGACAGCCACTGTTTCAGAAAGCCATGAAACTCATTAAACTACAGTATGAGAACATACTGGCTATTGACAGTATTGTGACTGAAGAGACATCAGCCCAGGTTGGTCTAAATATGCAACAAACAAAGAAGGAATACAGTGATGTGTTCACAGGTGATGGCTGCCTCGAAGGAGAGTACAGGATCGAGATCGACGAGAGGGTGGAGCCAGTGAAACTCCCCAAGCGACGAGTCCCGGTTGCCATGATGACTCCTCTTAAGTTAGAGCTGCAGGATCTACAAAGAAGAGAGATCATCACACCTGTGGAGAAAAGCACAGACTGGATAAGTAGTCTTCTTACAGTCCAGAAACCTAATGGCAAGCCACGAATATGTATTGATCCTAGACCACTGAACAAGGCGCTAAAGCCTTGTTCAGTGGTCTGTGATGTCAAACATGGATTTTGGCACGTGAAATTGGAGGAGTCGTCGAGCTATCTAACTACATTTGCTACACCGTTTGGCAGATTTAGGTGGCTCAAGATGCCTATGGGAATCAGCCCAGCACCTGAGATTTTCCAGCGGAAGCTGACACAAGCGCTGGAGGGTCTGCCAGGCATCTACCTCATTGCGGATGATGTGTTGATCACGGGAGAAGGTGACACACAAGAGATGGCCTACAAGGACCATGATGAAAAATTGAGACAGTTTCTCAGCAGAAAGGAATATCAAACTGAATGCAGAAAGTTCAAGTTGAGACAGCAGGAAGTGCCGTACATCGGACACCTGCTGACAGCAGATGGACTGAAAATGGACCCCGAGAAAATCAGGGCGGTGAAAGACATGCCGAGACCCACTGACGTGAAGGGTGTACAGAGACTGATGGGCATGGTAAATTATCTTTCTAAATTCTACAAACACCTGTCAGATGACTGAGGTACTGAGACAGCTCACACACAAGGAGAATATGTGGGAATGGATAGAAATGCATGAAGAAGCATTCAGCAGGCTGAAGGAAAATATAGCCAAAGCACCAGTACTGAAGTACTATGACCCACCAGAGGAACTGACATTGCAGTGTGATGCTTCAGAAACGGGGCTGGGAGCAGCACTGACTCGGAAAGGAAAACCAGTAGCATTCGGGAGCAGAGCACTGACACCAACGGAAAGGGGCTATGCCCACATTGAAAAAGAATGTTTAGCTATTGTCTATGGCAGTGTTTCCCAACCCGTGTCCCGCGGTACTTTACTGTGCCGTTTGATGTGTCCAGGTGTGCCGCCTGATTTGACCGAAAATGTAACACTAACCCTAACACTATCCCTCCCCCGAAAGCAATAGCTATTGAGCTGCAGGATTCCTATTGTTGCGTCGTCGTTGTTGTCACACGTCTAATTAATTAGACGTGCGACAACAACAACCACGGAACAATAGACTCTAACGACGGCAACCTCCAGAAAGACACCACCAGAACCCGACAGCAGCACACACATATTTATATATATATATATATATATATATATATATACACACACATACACACATGCACACCCCCCGTATATCTAGGTGTGCCCCGAGATTTTTAGGCTATGAAAAGTGTGCCCCGGGACAAAAAAGGTTGGGAAACACTGGTCTATGGCATGGAATAATTCCATCAATATACTTATGGCCGGAGAGTGACAGTACAAAGTGACCATAAGCCTTTGGAGAACATTGTCAAGAAGCTGCTGTTGAGTGCGCCAAAGAGACTACAACGTATGCTGCTCAGGCTTCAGAGATATGATTTTGATGTAATTTATGTCCCAGGTCGTGAGATGTTGCTTGCAGATACACTGAGCAGAGCATACTTACCAGAGAGCTCATCTACAAGCACAGTGGAAGCTGAGATTGAGACAGTCAACATGGTGGCCTACTTGCCTATCTCTGAAGAGAGGCTGAGCACAATCCGCTCTGCTACACAAAGTGATGGAACGCTACAGAAACTGAGCAACACCATTCAGAATGGATGGCCTAAGCATAAGAAAGACACACCAATGGATATTATGCACTACTTCTCATTTCAGGAGGAACTGAGTGTGCAGGATGGCATCATCTTCAGGTGAGAGAGGTGTCATCCCGTACTCACTGCAAAGGGACATCACCCACCGGATTCACTCCTCTCACCTGGGGGTGGAGGAATGCCTCAGGCGTGCGAGAGAATGTGTCTACTGGCTGGGAATGAATGAACAGATAAAGACATTCATAATGAAATGTGACATTTGCACGTTGGTTGACACAAAACAACAAAAGGAGACCCTACATCCACATGAAGTACCAGGTAGGCCATGGGCCAAGGTCGGTACAGATTTGTTTGCTTTTGGCAATAAGAATTACCTCATTACAGTGGATTACTATTCCAACTTTTGGGAGGTTGACTACCTTCCTGATACAAAGTAAAGTACTGTAATAAGAAAGCTGAGGCTCACTTTTCCCGTCAGGGTATTCCGCATTTTATTTTTTCGGATAACGGCCCTCAGTATTCGTCCGAAAAGTTCCGGCGTTTCAGTCAGCTGTGGGAGTTCGAGCACAAGACGTCGTCTCCTGGATACCCACAGAGCAACGGGAAGGCAGAGTCTGCTGTGAAAACGGCAAAACGACTGATGCTGAGAGCTAAGGCAGCGGGACAGCACCCGTACTTGGCTATGTTGGATCACCGCAACACACCTACTCAAGGCCTGACTACAAGCCCGGCTCAGAGACTGCAGTGCGGAGCAGGAGAACCAGAACACTGCTACCTACTCGGGACAGTCTTCTACAACCTGAGGTGAGACATGCAACACAGGAGCAGGTCGACAGGCGGGAGAAGCAAGCGAAATACTACAGAACGGCTAAGGATATGGACATGCTCAGACAGGGGGACCGTGTTAGAGTTCAGCCATATGAACCACACACGACCTGGAGGAGGGCTACAGTGGTGGAGCCCGTTGACCACAGGTCCTACTCGATACGACTGGACAATGGAGGTGTTCTACGGAAGAATCTGCGTAATCTGAGGCGGGACCAGGGCACAGTACCTAGTGTGACGGCCCGTACAGTGACTGTTGACACTCACACAGAACCGGACACTGTTATGACCCCTGACAGAGTAATGAGTGACACACAACAGACTGTGACTACCAGGTCTGGCCGACCTGTTGTTAGGCCAAAGTATTTGCAGGACTATACGCTGATGTGTGGTCGCTGTTATGTGACTAGGACTTTGACGGTACGGAGTGACAACAAATGACTTTGGTTGGACTTACAAAAAGGAAAAAGAAAAAGGGAAAAAAGGACAGAGGGACAATGATGTGACTTTTGTGACTTTGGACTAAAAAAAAAGAAAAGAAGATGTATTGACATGTTGAATGGATATTGCATTTGAAAAAAAAGTGATTGGTACCTGAAAATATGGTTGGAGTAATATTTGCCTTTGAGAAGTATTTCGGTGAGGAACATTTCTATTGTTATTTTTCACAGTAACTTGCTCAGAGAATGATTTATTTTCAGTTGTTGATGAACAGAATAGTGTTTTACTAATGTCTGTTACAGAGGTGACATTATTTTCGGTTAAGTGATGTTGTTGATGTTATTGCGTTTTTCTATTTGAAGAGTTTACACTTCAAAACAAAAGAAAAAGGATGTAACAATATGATTGTTAGTTGGCTATGGGTTTCCACGCGGACATGTTAGAGTGTAACACCAGAGCAGCGGATTGAACATGCTCGAGTGACAGAGAGCCAGACTTTAAACGTGCTACGTTGTGAATAAAGTGTAAGCAGCTTGAGTAATGCTTTAATCGTCCGTTCTTGAAGTACGAGAGGCAAGAATGAAACACTGGTGGCGCTATAACAGGGCCATGTGAAAACTTCAGGGCAGAGGTTCAGCTCTGGCATCCAGGGAGTGTGTGTGCAGAGTTTGGCTGCGATCAAGCCAGAGATTAGCTGTTCACAGACGGACACACACGGACGGACCGAGTACAAAACACTCTCCCCATGCCTTCGACCTGGTGGAGACAATTAACTACAGTTTGAGTTTAGTGCTAGGACTCCTAGGAGGAAGCATTACTCCGTTACTCAACCGAGTAGCGACAACATTTGTGTACATGTGCTTTCTGTTGAAGATGAAATCAAAGTGTACAGTGACATGAAAACATGCACATACTAAGGCGCGATTCATACTCCTATTTTAGAGCCGAATAAAAGTCGGTTCGGCTCTGTAGAGCCTACAATGTGACGTCATTTGAGGTTCGGGGGGGCGGGTACCGTCCTAAAGTCGGCGCTTCGGTGCTACTGAAAATTTCTGACGAGCCGAAATCATTTCGGCACTACAGCGCCGAAACAGCGGTAAAATAGGAGTATGAATCGGCCCTTATTCTGTGTAACTTTATCACAGGCTGCTTCAGCATGGCTGCCTGGTATATCTGTTCCTCCGACATCTCTCTCTTAAAAAGCCCCAAATAGTTCGTCTCCTTCGGTCCACTCTGATGGTTCACGTTTGAGGTCCGCTTTTACCGTCTGGGATGTGACTTTACTCGCTGACGTGTTGTGGTCTTGCCGCAGTCCTATTCTGTAACAGAGGCAGAGCTAAGCTAATGGCCGCCGCTCTTTGTCTGTCTAAAACAGTGCAATGCATGCTGGGAAGAAGTAACTACTTTCAACAGGTCACAGTTTTGCGTGTGTGTGGGTGTGTTTGTGTGGGTGTATGTGCGTGCGTGCGTGTTTCCAATAGGGTCCACCATGTTCAAATCATCAAAACATTTAGAGACGTACAAATAGACACTTCTATAGACAGAACAGGAATTCATCATAAAGGAGGTAAAAAGGGAAAAGAAATATATACAGTGAGGGGAAAAAGGGGGGGGCGGTGGGGGGGGATTCAGATTTTACGGGGGCCAGTTTCGAATTGCAGCCATCCGTAGGTGCCCTTTGAGAGCGGTTTTGAAGGAGTCAAGGGATTCGCATGTCTTAATGACAGTTGGTAGGGTGTTCCACATTTTGGTGGCATAGGAGCGAAAAGAATTTAGTCCCTTGTTTGTGCCGAATCTGGGTTGTACATGGTTCGTTGCACTCCCTCTGGTGTTGTGGGTGTGGACTTCGTTAACATTAAGGAAGTATCTAGACAGGTACATGGGTATCTTGGTGGTGTATCGAATCTTGTGGACCAGACCCATTGCAAGATGCTGTACTCTGTCGTCGACCCTAAGCCATTCCAGCCTGTCGAAGTGGGCAGGGGTGAGGTGGGTTCGGGGGGCTAGATCAAGTAGGAGCCTGACCAGTTTGTTTTGGGAAGTCTGGAGCCTGGTTTTAAGGGCCTTTGAGGTGCTGTGGTACCAGGAGGTGCATGCATAGTCAAAGAAACCCTGTACAAGGGCTCCTGTTAAGGTCTTCAAGGTGTTTTTGTTGACCAGTGAGGAGATCCTGTAGAGGAATCTTGTTCTATGGTTGACTCTTTTGATTACGTTGGTGGCCATTTTATCACCGGAAAGATTAGCCTCCAGGATGGAACCTAGGTAGGTAATTTCATCTTTACGTGTGATAACATTGTCACCCACTCTAACCAAGAAGCCATTTGCCTTGCTGAGATTACTAATAGAGCCAAAGAGAATGGATTCAGTTTTTCCCAGGTGTAAAGATAGTTTGTTATCAGCGAGCCAGGTGCAGATTCTACCGAGTTCAGAGCTGAGGGCATTTTCAACCTGCAGTTTGTCCCTGTCCGAGACCAGCAGTGCTGAGTCATCTGCGAACAGGAACAAGTTGCAGTCACAAGCTGAAGTCATGTCGTTTACATATATTAGGAACAGTAGAGGCCCTAGTATGCTTCCTTGTGGAACGCCACAGCTCACTGGGAGGGGGGGGGACAGTGTTCCGTTCACTTCCACCATCTGTTCTCTCCCCTCCAGGTAGGATTGCATCCAGCTCACTGATGTGCTATCGAAACCAATTGCTTTTAGCTTGTTAACCAGTATGGAGTGGTTCAGTATGGAGGATAGTCCCGCCTCCTTTCATGACGATGAGCGGCCACACCCCCTTTCATGACGACCAGCGGCCCAGAAGAGAATTTCACATTCATTTTTCCCCATAGATGTTTCATAAGGTATTTATTTAAAGACCTGTAAGCCTCGGACAAAGACAACTCGGATGGTGACAAATCATGACAATAAACACATGTTGTTGTTTTTCTTCTTTCTAATTATTTGTTCGTATCACGGGTGTCCGGAGGAAACCTTGTATCTCTTAAAAGTGATCAAAATGGACAAATTAAACAATGGAAACAAAAGTCGGGAAGTTGCGATCGGCAGTCAATTAACAAAAAACTGTTAACTGTGTTTCAGTGGTAAATAAGGACAGACTCAGTATGGGCGTTTAGTGTTTATTGTGGCCCGTGCCATCCATTCCATTCACAAGTTCATTGTCAAGTGCAAGGATACATCCGGTTATATACTGTAGTCGATGGCCTATCGCATCGATCTAGCCCAGTAACATCTTCCTTCACAAATAAAGCATTTTCGATATACTGTATATTGCATAAATGTTTCACCACCATTGTATCTCATTCATTGCATTTCATTCATTACATTTCATTGTATATTACATATTTTTCTCTTTTTCTTCTTTTTTTTTTTTTCTTCTTTTTTTTTCAATACCTTCAGTGTCAATCCTAAAATTGATACCCCCCTCTGTCCCGAGTCCCCCGCTTGTGCGTGATCCCTTTCACAGAACGAGTCTATCGGGTGGTCTGGACAGCATTCCAGCCCTTGTATATGCATGACCCTTTGGCAAAAGTTCATCCACTTCAGGCTCGGCCTGTAGTGCGGGCCTAATAGGGCTTGGCATATCCCTGTGGGATGATGGGGTGAGTGGGGTGATCTCAGCAACAGTTTTTTCTTGTACATGCCTCTGTGCCTGCGCCGTTTCCTCTTCTGTGCCTTTGGAAGCGGTTGGCTCTGCAACCCGAAGATCCACTCTGTCGCGACGATATAGTGAGCCGCCTATGTCCACCAGATAAGATCGTGGTGCCACTTTGCGAAGGCAGGTGCCCACCTTCCATCGTCTGGATCGATCCCCTGGCATTAGTTTCATTCGAACAGCCTCTCCTACTTCCAGCTCTGGTAGGTCACGAGCAGACCTGTCGTACACAGACTTGGCAAACTGCCTACGATAGCGCAGCTTCTCTGTGACTCCCAAGACAACACATGGCTCTAAAAGTTTTTTGTCACCGGAAGTGATGTTTTCAGCCGCCGAGACATAAGGCGCTGAGCTGGACTGCTGCTCATCTCTTCTGTGGGAGTGTTCCTCCAATGCAGTATCGCCCTCCAGGGATCATCTCCGTCATGCATGGCTTTGCGCAAAATGTTTTTGCTATCTTAACTGTGGATTCAGCCTTGCCATTTGATTTCGGATACCTCGGTGAAGAGGTCACATGTTCAAACTCCCATTCTGATGCGAAGCGTTTGAACTGAGCTGTGTACTGCGGTCCATTGTCCGTAATGACCCGGTCTGGCTGGCCATGCCTGGCAAACTGAGCCTTGCAGCACTTGATGACCGTGTCCGTGGACAGATCAAGGAGTAGCTCAATCTCCCAAAAGTCTGAGTAGTGGTCTACTATCAGCAGATAGTCTTTCTGTCTGTGACTGAAGATGTCCATACTCACAATCTGCCATGGCCTGTTGGGCAGTTCATGTGACAGCATGGTCTCCTTTTGCTGCTTGTGGGCGTATTCGTTGCACGTTGAACATGTGCTAACAAAATCCCTTATTTCTGCTTGCATATTAGGCCAATACAGCGTCTCTCGAGCCTGTCTATAACAGGCATCTCCTCCAGCATGGCTTGAATGTATGTGGGCGAGCATCTCTGTACGCAGTGCCTTGGGAATGATTACTTTTTGCCCCCTAAACAGTATACCATTTTGCACACTGAGCTCATCCCGAAATGACCAGTACTCTCTTGTAATGTGAGGTGTATTTTCTTTCATGTCTGGCCAGCCTGTAAGCACCATAGACTTGAGTGACTGCAAACATTCATCTCTCTCTGTCTGCAGTCTGATCTGTGCCCCCGTCACATTCAAATAGTCTGCCTGGTTGATGTGTTGAGCGTCTTCCTGTTCTTGCTGCAGAGAACATATGGCGTGTCATTGGTACACTGTTCCACTACCAGTGCATTCTGCTGTCGCCCTGCTAAGCGTGTCACTGATAAACATTTCAGGTCCTGGCTTGTAAACGACCTGTAGATTGTAACTCTGCAAAGTCATCAGCATGCTCTGGAACCTCTTAGGTGCATTAAGGAGGGGCTTATTGAAGATAGAGACCAATGGCTTGTGGTCTGTTTCTGCTGTAATCAGTTCTCGGCCGTATAAATAGTAGTGAAACCTCTGGCAAGCAAATACTATACTGAGGCACTCTTTCTCGATCTGTGCATAGTTTTGTTCAGTAGGTGTAAGAGCTCTCGAGGCAAACGCCACCGGCTGGCCTCCTTGCATAATGCAGCAACCAAGTCCACTCTGACTAGAATCACTCTGCACCGTGATTGGCTTGGTGACATCATAGTAGCACAGCACAGGTGCGGATGAGGCTAAGGATTTCAGCTCCTGTACTGCTGCTTCATGCTTTGGCAGCCAGTGCCAGGGGGTGTCCTTGTCCATCAACCGTCGCATTGGCTCGCAGACAACGGATAAATGTGGCATGAACTTTGCCAAATAATTTGCGAAGCCAATCAGACGTTGAACCCCTTTCACATCCACCGGGTTAGGCATGTCGATAATGGCCTTCACCTTCTCTGGGTCAGGCTTCAACCCTGTGGCTGTAAGAATATGTCCATGAAAGCGGACCTCAGTCATCTTGAACTGTAATTTCTTCAGGCCTAGCCTCAGTTTCACCTCTTGGCATCGCTCCATCAGGGCTGTGAGCTTGGCATCATGATCACTTTCAGCCTCCCTGTCTGCCACAGCCCACGACCAGAATGTCATCTGCTATCGGTTCGACACCAGTCAAGCCTGCCAGAAGCTCATGTTGCTTGCGTTGGTATACTTCTGGTGCTACTGAAACACCAAAAGGCAATTTAAGCCAACGCTTCCTCCCCCAAGGGGTCCAGAATGTTGTTTTAAAGCTGCTTTCCTCGTCCAGCTTGCACTGTAAAAACGCTTGCCTGGCATCCACCAACGTGAACACTCTCGCCTTTGGCAGTTTATAGAGGACATCCTCCAGAGTAGGCATGATATAATGAGAGCGTTTCAAGGCTTTGTTCAGGAATTTAGGGTCCAAACAGATCCTCAGCTTGTCCGGCTTTTTAATAATGACCATGTTACTTATCCACTCTGTCGGCTCTGTAACATCTGCCATATGGCTGTCAGCCTGATACTCGTCCAGCTGAGCTTTGACCTCCGCTTTAATAGCAATGGGGACGTTGCGATGTGAACACTGGACTGGGGCAACCTCAGGGTCCAACTCGAAATGAACCACACCTGGCACAGACTCTACCGGTGCATTAAACACGTCCTCATATTTGTTGATCAATATCTCTCTGGTTAGAGCTCCACACTGTGTGTGTTCCACGTGGCGTATGTCTTCAGTTATGGTGAAATGCATGAGCCCTAGGCGTTCAGAGGTTTCTCCTGACAGGAGCGGATGACGATTAGTTTTCACTATCTCAAATGACAGTTTGTACTTCCGTCCATTGACTGCACATTCAGTGTCAAATAGTCCCATGGAGCACAATGAATCACCCGAATATGGACTCAGTTTTGCATTGCTAGAGCGTAGTGGTGCTTTTGGTGCCAGCCTCATTTTGTTTGTATAGCTCATCACATCACATGTGGCACCAGAGTCCAACTGACACCTCTGTGTCTTGCCATGCATGCGTAATGTAACAAACCATTTTTTCTTCCTATTTTTTTCTGGCCCATTTGTCTTGTACGTGCATGTGTAAATGTCTTCAATGCTGTGACACTCTGAATCCTCAGCTGAGTTATCCACACAATGTAGCCCCATATGTGCCCTCTCCCTACGCTCATTCTGTAGCTCCGAGATGAGGTCACAGAAAGAGCCCCTCCCACCCCGTTCAGAGACGGCGCATGTTTCCACAATTCCCCATTTCTTACCCTTTTCTAAACAATATATCAAAAACGTGAAGTGGCTTTCATGGTTTACACTAATTCAACGTCAACAACGGCAAAGAAAATCCAACTTTAAACGGTTACGAGCGTTACAGCGGTTGGTTTAGTCAGCCGCTTCCATGTTTATCAAGGGATTGGTGCGTGTGCGCGGGCATGTCGAGTGAACTGAAGTCAGTTGGACATTTTCGACCAGGGGAGGCGCCGGGGAGGCGCTAAAGCTTTTCAACTTCCTTGAAAAACATGCTAAACAACCGCTAGACGCTCGTGTAACCGTTTAAAGTTGGATTTTCTTTGCCGTTGTTGACGTTGAATTAGTGTAAACCCTGAAAGCCACTTCACGTTTTTGATATATTGTTTAGAAAAGGGTAAGAAATGGGGAATTGTGGAAACATGCGCCGTCTCTGAACGGGATGGGAGGGGCTCTTTCTGTGACCTCATCTCGGAGCTACAGAATGAGCGTAGGGAGAGGGCACATATGGGGCTACCACACAATGCAGCTTTTTTTCATTGTATCTCTTTTTCCTACAAACTTTAGCAAAGTGATTATTTGTGCCACATGACTTGCACTGTTTTCCATAGGCTGGACAGTGTTCTCTGCCTCTTGCATGTGCGTTGCCACAATATCTGCACATCTTTTCCGTATCTGTGGTTTTAGATGGATTGCTCTGCTTCCATTTGTTTGGTCTGAACAGCTGGCTGTCAACAGCATGCACAACATCCGCCGACAGTGACGCGCTCGCTGCTGTCATATCCATCATTCTCGCACGGATGTCAGCTTGTTCATCTGCACGGCACATTTCTATGGCAGAGATTAGGGTTAGTTCTCTCTCTCTTAACAATCTGTGCCTAGTGCCCTCCTTTGCAACTCCAAGTACGATCTTGTCACGAATCAATTCATCTCTCAGCTCCCCATAGTCACATGTCGCTGCTTTCTCTCTGAGTCTGGTAACAAAATTGTCTATAGACTCCCCGTCCTCTTGTTTACACATCCCGAAGACGTACCTTTCGTAGATCACGTCTTTTGCTGTTTTAAAGTATTTCTCCAGGGCCTTCATAATTGATGTGGAATCCTCTTGCTCCCTCTCGGTGAGATTCAGATTATGCCGATAGATGTGACGACATTCACCGCCCATGATACTTCTCAGCGTTGCGGCTTGAACGTTCTTTGGCCTGTCGTATAGACCCGTAACCAGAGCGTAGTCCTCATATTCTGCTCGGAATATATCCTTATTTACAGTGACATCACATTGTGTAATGTGTAGGCCTGTGTGCAGAAACATGGGTCCATAGTGTAAGGTATTCATTCATGATCAGGATAAGTCAGGATAAATCAGGATAAGTCATTCTTATAATACTCATATCCTATATTCATGGGAAACAAGTCAAGGCATTGTTCAGGTTGTGTTGCTCTGAGGGAATGAGGAGCACTTGTGGAATTAGTTTCAATAAGCTTGTGGCTGCACTTTATTAAAACAAATGTTAATGCTAAATAGTGAACAAACCCCAAATTCTTTCCCAGGTTATAACATGCTAAATGATGATGGCTGATGCGTCATTCACTAACAATGCATTAAAATGCAGATATTAAACGTGTTAATGGTCACTGGTTGTCTGACAGATCACCTGTTAATGATCACATTATGGATGAACTGGGACCATTTTACACCTCTTTGACTCTGATGAGTTTCAACAGAACTACAGAAATAGGTCTATCATCACATACAACGTATTATCCTTTGTGAAATGTCAATGGTGTTGTAAGGGATATGTTTTGTTAAAATAGCTCTAGTAATCATTGATAGGCAATATTGTTTGTTCAGTAACATAAGTCTTCCCATGTCTCCATACCTACTTCACTAACATCATTATTATGCTTTCATAATGTGAAATGTGATAATAATACAATTGATCAACAGTAATATGGAGAAGGAAAGGCCTGGTTTTATTTGAAAAATGATCATGTGTGCTTACAACATATCACTAGAAAATACATTAGGCCTATATACAAAAACATGTGATTCTCTCTCAGTTGGAATGCAGACAGATCTGTAATGGCAACCAGATAACTGGCCAATTGAACACTACTGTATACTGGCTGAGGATGGGAGAAAGACCTTATTTTCTGTGTCACTAATCATACATCACAACATTCACTTAGTTGTGCCACAATGTCTAATATAAAATGTCTAATAAAAGTGTCATATACAGTACTGGTATGTACAATGTAAACATGTAAAATAAATACATATATGATAATAAGGTGCATGGTCAAAATGGGAATTAAAAGAGACTGAAATGCCTCATCTAAAAGTAGAGAAACATTTGCAGCAGAAATGAACAGCAGCATAATATAGAATCACAGTCTGTTGTGCAGGTGAGAGACAACAATTAGCAGCAGATAATATCACACATGTAAGTTTTCTGTACTTTTATTCCGCTACATTAAAATTGGACACTTTCGTCACTCGCTACACATTTCCGCGCAAAATATGCTGGGCTCGCTTGATTTCACAATCTCCGCATTTTCCGCATAAAGTTTATAAAGTCATCGCTTCGCTCATTCGTTCACATGCACACAGAGAAGCATGGTGGTGCGGTGCGATGAAAAAGCTGGACTGAAGCGCCCGTCTCTCTCTCTCTCTCTCTCTCTCTGGTGCGGTGAATAAATAACAGCGAGCCGCGCTGTGTGTGTGTGTGTGTCTGACGCGCGCTGCTTCTGTTTTCGCCACATACACAGCTTAACGTCAGGAACGTTACACGACTCACCCATCCAGGTGACTGCAATAATAATCACTGTAGGCCTAGTCTTTTACCGTGCATTGCATGTAAACGTCTGTCGAACGGGATGGTCGTTAAAATTGATATCGGTTTCAACTTTCTCCCCCAATAATGTAATCCACATTTGTTCATAGGCCTATAGCCTACTGTAGGCTTTTTTGACTAGATTTAGAAGACATTTTCAAAAACTTATTTTAAATCGTTTTTTACATTATTATTTGTTTTAAAGTAAAGTAAAGTAACTTGAAATTAGTTACTTTCATAATTGAATAACTAGTAAAGTAACTTGAACAACACTGCCTATTAGCCTACATGAAAGAGCTTATAGTTGTCCCCTGTTGTTGTTGATGTGTCTATTAGCTTTGGTTTTGTGTATTATTATTTTTTGTTACAAACAATTTTATTGGCACAACTGAAGCACTGCTAAAAGCTGGATTTCAATTAAGAACAGGTTTTCCACTTCATCTGGAGAAAAAATAAATTAAATAAAATTAAATTGCTGAAAGCAGAGTCCACTTGAACATAACAGTCCACTTTGGTTGAACAATATTTAGTCTACTAGTTTAGTGATCCATTGAGGAGTTTATTAAAGTCAAAGCAGGAGTCAGCATGAATATAAAAGAGCAGTCACTGTCAGAGTCAAAGCATATAATATAGAAAACATGATTATTAACATAGTTATTGGTATAGCAAACTCCAACAAGGCATTTCAATGTGCTTTGCCCAAATCAGGAAACGTATATAAAATCACAACTAAAACAAAAATACATAAAACATTACAGTTTGAGTTCAATCAAATGCAGTGGGAAACAGAAAAGTATTTAATTGTGATTTAAAATAAATAAGAGTGACGGCATACCTGTTTTCTGGGAGTTCTTCCACATGTGGTGCATAAAAGCTGTGAGATTGCTTTGTAAGCTTCATATTTAACATATGAATCTATGTAAGTTCAATTTGTTTCGACTTTAGAAGACAGTGGTGGGGTTTCTGTACAGGATTGGTCAATGCCTGGCAACAAATTAGTATATTGTCAAAGCGCCCCTCCACAAATGGCTGTAGACACAATATATAAGAATGTACAGACACAGTATGTATTTTGTAACACGTTTTATTCCATACTTACAACATGTCACCAGAAAAATATGTGCAACATGTGATTTTGTGCAAATTTCTTCCCTGTCACAGGCAATGTCTAATTTAAAAGGTAAAAAAAAGTCCAATAAGAAAATCCATTAACAAGTTAAACAAAATCGATCTATACATACAGTTGTATGGTCACAACAAATAGATATATACCAAAGGCCACACACATCACACATTTTCTATCCAGTGTGAATGCGCTGGTGTGTTTTGAGGCTGTCCATTCGTGAGCAGTGTTGTCCACACTGATCACATCCATAGGGTTTCTCTCCAGTATGAATTCTCTGGTGTGTTTTAAGGTGGGTCAAATGAGAGAAGTGTTTCCCACAATGATCACATCAATAGGGTTTATCTCCAGTGTGAATTTTCTGGTGTCTTTTAAGGTTGGACATTTGAGAGAAGTGTTTTTCACACAGATCACAACCATAGGGTTTCTCTCCAGTGTGAATTATCTGGTGTTTTTTAAGGCTGTCCATTCGAGAGAAGTGTTGTCCACACTGATCACATCCATAGGGTTTCTCTCCAGTGTGAATCCTCTGGTGTATTTTAAGTTTGGACATTGTAGGGAAGTGTTGTCCACACTGATCACATCCATAGGGTTTTTCTCCAGTATGAATTATCTGGTGTTGTTTCAGGGTGGACTTGTCAGAGAAGTGCTGTCCACAATGATCACATCCATATGGTTTCTCTCCAGTGTGAATCCTCTGGTGTGTTTTAAGGTTTGCCATTTGAGAGAAGTGTTGTCCACACTGATCACATCCATAGGGTTTCTCTCCAGTGTGAATCCTCTGGTGTGTTTTAAGGTTTGCCATTTGAGAGAAGTGTTGTCCACAATGATCACATCCATATGGTTTCTCTCCAGTGTGAATCCTCTGGTGTTGTTTCAGGGTGGACTTGTCAGAGAAGTGTTGTCCACACTGATCACATCCATAGGGTTTCTCTCCAGTGTGAATTCTCTGGTGTGTTTTAAGTTTGGACATTGTAGGGAAGCGTTTTCCACACTGATCACAGCAGTGGCATTGTTGCTTAGCCAAGCTTCTTTGTTCATTCACCTCTGGTGGAACAGGGAAGCCAGACTGATGATGCAACACTGAATTGGAAATAAATAAAAAGGAAATGTTGTTTAGAGGCATTTCGATTCCACAATCTCGTTTTATATTTTAGAAAAGACACAAAACAGTTAGTCGATGCTGAAAACAAACAAATTACTAGATAAAACAATAACATCCTGTATATCCATATAGACACAGTAAGCAACTTACAGAGGTCTTGTTGATCATTGGGTCCTCCCTGTTGAGCAGAATCGTTTGAGGTGGCATTGAGAGAGTCCATCTTCACTTCAAGTCTGGAGTCCACAGTCAGATGTGATCAGAAAGTATTGATATCCTGGAGGAGTTGTGGAGAGCTGACAACTACAAACTCTTCTTATACTAGAGAGCCTGAGGTGGAACCACTAACTACTTGGTGTTGATTGGCCAAAGAGTGGAACAATAGAATCATCAGCCACCAATCACAACCTAACAAACTGCTGCATGTGCTCCACCCCTCTCTGACTCCCCCCCCCAGGTCATGCTCTATGCAACATTCTAGAAATAAACTGCTAACTGTGAGATTGCTTTGTAAGCTTCATATTTAATATATGCATCTATCTATATCCAATATAGAGTATGTGACTATCTGGATAATATATGTACAGTCTATCAATATTGAATAAGTGGATATTAATTAAGTGTTACTGCAGCAGAGCCATTAAGAGGGTTTCTCCACATTATTTCATCATCACAAATTAAATGAGGTTGTGCAATTTACCTCATGCACATTCAATAGCTTACAGGGTGTTTTGTGCTGTAACTTGGAGGTATTTATGGCTTAAACGTGCTTAGTATCTCTCCCTGGCTAGCAACAGGTGAGATGCACTAAAAAATTACCTTCAATTACTATAACACAACATACTCATGTACATAAATTATATATTCCTTCAGTAACAACAAAATAAAATCACAGTGTTTCAAAACGTAACATGTACACAAAATGAATCATTGGCACCTTGTGGCTAAACTCCATTTAAGATAACCATCCACTGTTATACATTCTCACTCACCGCTGATCAATGAATGATCTGGCTGTGATGTGAGTGATTGGCAACATTCGGTCAAATACTGCTCTACAGAGTTAAAATGACACAATATACAGGTCAGGAGCTGTCCAACAACATTTAGAATGTGGAAGATTTGGTTTGGAAGATTATTTCTTAGTCTTACCAAGCAGATTGCAAAGGATTCTCTCTCTGTGTTTGTTTACTATGGCATAGGAAGTAGCATCAATGGTAGGCTGGACATAAACTCTTACAGGCTCACTGATTGGCCAACTAGGGTGGGAGTCACAGAGCCAGGTCATTTTAACCTTTTGCTGAAATATGCTAGACACCCTGGTTTGTATGTTTGCAACTTTCTTTTCCCTTTCATGTATATAGTATATAGTTTTACATTTTAAACATACTTGCAGAGCAACATTTTAGATATAATTGTATAACTTAAATGTGTGTTATTTCAAAGCATTTTAGATTGTTTCTTTTAAATCAACTGAAAATGAACTTATTTATTCATCCCATTAATTATTTTAAATACAGACTGCTGATTTCAAGCCTGGGTTACACCTATATACAAAAAGTGTGCTAATTTCTCTCTCTCAGTTGGAATGGAGACAAATCTCAAATGGTAACCAGAGAAATGTGTTAATAATACAATTGATCAACAGTAATATGAAGGAGGAAAGGCCTGGGATCTACAATATTTAAGAACGTATATGTCTAGACAATATTTCTTTAACAGGTTTTATTTGAACATTTCTCACGTGTATTCGTGTGTTCATGTTTCACGTTCATGTAACGTAACTTTGTCAACTTTAAGTATTTAAGTCATTGTTAAGGTTGTGTTGCTCTGAGGGAATGAGGAGCACTCAGGTGTGTGGAATTAGTTTCAATAACTAATTGACTGCACTTTTATTCAATGTTTATTCAAATGCTAAATAATTAACAAAACTCACATTCTTCCCACAGGTTAAAATGTAAACAGGCTAAATGCTGATGCTTCAGTCGCTATAGACAATGCATTCAAATGCAGAGATTAAACGTGTTAATGGTCAGTTTGGTCACTGGTTGTCTGGCATTGGACAGATCACCTGTTAATGATCACATTATGGATGACCTGAGACCATTTTACACCTCTTTGACTCTGATGAGTTTCAGCAGAACTACAGAAATAGGTCTATCATCATATGGAAACTGTTATCACTCTTTCAGCTTTCTAGTGTGCAATGTTTCAGGTGTTGAACTGCTGGTTTATAATAAACCTTAGAAATCAGTAGGTATAGTCCCACTGCACAATCGGACGTTGATACGATGTTGAAACGACGTCATTTCCTGACGTCGGTTGACGGTCTAATTTTGGTCTAGAACGTACGTCAAAATGACGTCATTTGCGTACGTCTTCCAGACGTCAACGTCGGACGTCAACAGGACCTCAAATTCTAGTCGAAATTCGGTCGATTCTACGTCGAAGTGACGTCAACATGACCTATTATTCTAGTCCAAATAACGTAATTTTGACGTCTATATAGACGTATATATATATATATGGCGGCCTCCCGTGGCCACAAGGGGTACTGCATTAATTATCAGAAAAGGAGCCAGTCTGAAAATACAGTTTATGTATAAACTGTACTTGCATGTTTTCAGACAGTGGCTCCTTTTCTGATCATTTAACATATTGCTCAGCAGCAATGTCAATTGTATACACATTTGAATGCTGCTAAGCCAAACAAGTTAAGTTATGGGAAAATTAACTTTAACATATATATATACACACACTTCTGAAAACTGGGATTACAGTTATGCACATTAACAAATAAAATCACAAGTCAATACATTAAATCAATTCACAGTCATGCACAGGTTAACAAATAAAATCACAAATCATGAAATTAATCCACATTTTTCAATTTTATTTTTTTCTGCACCCAATGCATTCTCAATGGCAATAGCACAAACTTTGGCATGCTACTAGTCCTACATACGTACACCTAGAAACCCCTTTCAAACCTATTTAGGTTCATCTTACGGTGGACATGTTTGCCCTAAAAGGAATCTTTGAAAAGTTTCATAGTTTTGGAAAGTGCTTTCAAATTTGAGAAATGTATAATGAGGCTCAATGGCAGATATTGGCAATCACTTTCACCTAGAAACTCCATTCACACTTTTTTTTTTATAATTCAGCTTACTGTGGAGACACATGCTGGAACCTTTTACTTCGAAATGTTTGAACAAAACAACCGAGTAGCGCGCTACGAGCGTGTAGGTCTGCTATTTTTGAAAAATCGAAGAACGACTGACACAGAAACATAGCTTTTTCATAAAACTGTCAGGATTTAGAAGACTTTATAGAATCTCAGGTCAAATTGGGTTAATGTGCCTCATGGTCCATGCCCTTTGCCCCCCTTCCTTTGCGGAGCATGTTTTAGGTGGACCCCAATGTGGTCCTTTATGTCGTCCTCTTTGGCCCCTGGCTGTGCCTTCAGGACTGCTTCTGCAGAATAAGAAATCACATGTGAATTAAGGCACGATGCGTAAAGTAAATGTTTTGCCACTGAAATTATTAACAGGTTAGGGGTGCTTTAAAGGTCCGCTTCTCCCCCGTCCCTTTCAGGTTGAATCGGCACATCAGGCTGTTACTCATGAGCCTGTAGAGAAAAAAAAGTTACATCCATTAAGGATTATTTTTTGTAAACATGGCATAAAACCTTAACTTTTATACAGGTCCTTTAGCTCACACCAAATAACTGTTCAGACATATTTGAAACACTGTATACGAAACACTGTATACCTATTCAGAACTTTGTGGACGCACTCCTTGGTGTCTCTCCCCCCAATGCGAGAGAGTTGCAGCACCTGTTGAATAATTAAGTTCATGTAAACTTCATAAAAACAGTGTGCAGGTGCATATTATACTGCTTTATATGCTGTTAATTACTCTCTTGGCTATACATACCAGGGTTTTGAAAGCTGCTTCATCACCTAGGCGTAGCTCCTCCCTGTCGAACTCCTCCAGGCCGTCCATCGTCTCCACATGACTGGTGGAAGTCTCTGGTTCTGCTCTTGCATTCCGGCGCAACTCGTTCCTGATGTCGACTAAGATGGCTAAGGACTTCCTCTGGTATACTGAAAAAAGGAAATACATTTATATGAACACAAATTTAAATGTTCTCCAACATTCATAGATATCACCCTACAATGATACAAAACACTGATGTTTGAAGTGGGAGGCATACTTTGGTTCGATATATCATTGGTTCAAAGGAGCATTGCTCTGAGGTGCGCGTTAAGGTTAGGTTTAGGTGTGCTGCCCCGTGGGGGGTTAGGGTGAGGGTTTGAGATAGGTTGTCGTTATCGGACCAATGATATGTCGGACAAAACGCATGTACACGTTTGAAGTGCAGTTTGTGTCCTGATAGGAAATGAGCAAATTATAAGTTCTTAATCTTGACCAGTGACCCGTCCCCTTTGAAATAGCTCAGAACTTACCTGCTGTTGGCCAAGGGAAATTGCTCTGTGACCATGCGTCATTCTCCACTGCTGTTATAAAAATAAAGGTACTGTATTAAAACTTCCCATTAGATGAGAAATACAAGTCTGGCATACTGTAACCAATACTACTTCATCTTACGTCTAATTATAAAGGCATTGATTACTTGAACTCACCATGCCCGACTGTGTCCCTGGATCTGTCAGATCTGGACCTCTGACGGTGGGACCTGCTGTCACCATGCCTGACTGTGTCCTGGATCTGTCAGATCCGTGGGACCTGCTGTGCACTCTGGATCGGATAGAGTGTGTGGACTGGACAGAGTGTGTGGACCGGACAGAATGCCTGGACCGGATAGAGTGCCTGGAGTCACAGGAGTCTTGGCTCGCACTGTGCCTGGAGTCGAAGCTGGATCTAGACCTAGGACATTAGAGGTTTAATTAATTATTAGACATGTATAAAACACCATGTCACACTGAAAAAACGTTGACAATCACACCCGATACAAATATAGTTCAATGCACCTGCTGACACGTGGCTTTGGCCA
Organism: Electrona antarctica; assembly: GCF_951216825.1. Lineage (NCBI taxonomy): Eukaryota > Metazoa > Chordata > Actinopteri > Myctophiformes > Myctophidae > Electrona > Electrona antarctica. Next base: position 24,414,068 of record NC_136803.1, on the reverse strand, counting down.
AGCTCGAAGCTGTAGGAAATCCCTAGACCAGCGATAAGGGTAAGTCAGTCGATAAAGGTAAGTCAGTCGCTACTGTGCCTTACACGTACCTGGAGCGATGGTCATCATGCCTGCCGGAGATTTTATTTGCATGTTGAGCTCCTAAAGAATTCACAAATGGTGAGATTAAACATGGCTGATTAGTAAACAAAAGTAAAAACATTTTTAAAATGTGACAAATACTCACTGGATGGTGATGTGCTCTGGCGTGATCGGTGTGACTCTGAAAAATAAATAAAAAAATCTTAGGTTCCAAATATTATTTTGTAAACACATGACTGTATACAATGTGATGCATACTCACTGGATGGTGATGTGCTCTGGCGTGATCGGTGTGACTCTGAAAAATAAATTAAAAAGATCTTAGGTTCCAAATATTATTTTGTAGAAACATGACTACATGTGATGCATACTCACAGCCAATGTTCCCCCTAAGGTGCGCCCGTGCGCGCGCGCGCACATGGCCAAATGCTCTCGCGCACAACTGAAATCTGTCGCGCACAGACACCGACGCTGGTGTAAAAAAAAAGTTTTCTTTAAAAACAAAAAATTGTCTCCCCCCCGAGTATCATCTACATTACAGTAATAATACCTATCCAGAGTCGACATTTGCCCACACTTTATTTCTATTTACTTTACAGTTTATTTAGATTACACAGGCGAGGCGACAGACAGGTCTCCTCCCCTCCTTTTTTTACTCTTTGGTCTCCTCTCCTCTCCTCCTGTGTATGACTGTGCCGTCTGCGCGCAGTGCGCGGCGAGTCGGGACCTTAGAGGTGGAGACGTAACAGCAGCAGCAGTGCAGTCAGTGTTAATGAAACCCCAAGAAGTTAAGAACCAGGTAAGATCGCGTTGCACCTTGGACCCGTGCGTTGATGGGACATTTAGATTTAAAAGGCGAACGGATGGAAGTGTGGATAAAAGATAAAAGCACGGCTGTGCGCAACAACAACGAGAGGGGGACTAACGTTAGCTTCGCATTAGCTGGTGTGTGTGTGTGTGTGTCTGTGTGTGTCCCAATAAAGTTTTTACGTTTTCTCATGCCCCCCATGTAATGCACAATTGAGTATTCATATAACAGTCGTTCTCAACCTGTGGGTCCCCACATGATTTGGGGGGGGGGGGGGGGGGGGGGTCCCCAGATGACAGTGAAGTGACAATTTAAGGACTTTTAAGACTTCTATAATACCTCAAAGGCTCTAAAAGAAAAAGACTGCATGAAAAGTAATCAGCAAACTATGCTATAAAAACTGGTCAAACATTGGCCAGATTATTAAATAATAAAGAAAGAGGCAACAATTGTGAAAATAGACGATCTACAAGTTCACAACGAGTTTGTAGATCGTCTATTTTCACAATATTTATCTGTGGAACCATTCTGTTGCTTGTCTTGGTGGGGGGTCCCCAGTTCAAAGATTACTTTGGGGGGTCACAGCTTGAAAAGGTTGAGAACCACTCATATATACTAACTGAATATTCCTAAAATTGCTAGCCTACCACCTTGATAAAATACAAATGTTGTAACTTGCGTAACCTTAAAATCCATTTGGAAAAAAGAAAAAAATCACACCTGTGTGAAGTGAGGGGCGCTCACTTCGCATTATCTAACGTTTGGATAGTTGGTGTCAAGGTGATGTATGATTGCTCAGTAGTTGCTGATGTCTGCTCAGGAGGTTTGAGTGTTTGCTCAGACCGAAAAAAAATTAGAGGGAACATTGCTCACAGCTTGTGAATGGTAATGAGTTCTACAAAATGCAATTTATTTTATAATTTTTATCTGACGATTTTGCAACCCAGTTTTTTCACCCAGTGCCAATTATCTAATGTAATCCTGGGCGCTACACTTCCTCTGCCAACCTGGGGGGGGGCAGCAGACTGAACTCATGCCTCCTATGCATGATGAGTCCAAGCTGCTTCTTTTCACCTGACAGGGGGGATTTTCCCTGGCCGCGTGGAAGGAACACGTTATTCCGACCAGTTCCTTTCCCTTCCATCAGGTGGCCCGGCTGGCCAGGGGGAGGTAGTTTTAGAGACCAGGATTACTGCATGTTTTTGTGAGGGTACCTACCCTAGGGGACACGGGGAGAACATGTGAGGGTACCTACCCTAGGGGACACGGGGAGAACATATGAGGGTACCTACCCTAGGGGACACGGGGAGAACATGTGAGGGTACCTACCCTAGGGGAGAACATGTGAGGGTACCTACCGTAGGGGAGACACGGGGAGAACATGCAAACTCCACACAGAAAGGCCCTTTAGCCAACCCCACCTCGGGCACTGATGACGCAGAGGAGGGAACACGCCCCCAGCGTCCCCAACGGGAATCAAACCCAACCGACTGTGCCACCGTGCCCCTTACAAAATGTAATTTAAATGTGTTGGTGCAAAATAAAGTCAATACTTACGGGGTGTCGACATTGTCCTCTTACGGGCTACCTTCTGTGAGCCTAGAGAAATAGAAAAACAAATCTTAGATTCAAAATATGCAGTTAATAGGTTTCTTACAATGCAATGCATATACTCACTGGGTGTAGAGGTGTGACTGCGCTGCGATCCTTCATTCCGGCCAGAGCAAGCAGAATCTGAAAAACATTGAGCTTTTAACTATACTTACTCACTGCTTGTGACTCATGGTAATTATATACACGTACTGAATGTACAGTAAATGTGTTGTACAATGGAGAAATACTCACTGTGTGCAGACCCCGCAGCATGACTAAACTCGGCCTCTTCGTCATTCAGCAGGACATCTAGGGAGTCTAAAGGCAACATGAACAGGCTGATTCACACATGTTTCAAAGTGTATAAATCCATTCCAAAATAATTCACAGGCAGTTATAACACCATGGTCATGAATGGACTTTAAATGTCAACGGGAGATGTTCACTCACGTGGAGGAGTGGACATTTCCCTGCCCTGAGAACTCTCTGCAGGCTTCACTGGGAGAGACATGGCTGGGTTTTTAGAGTCTGAAACATAAGAATCAGCTTGTAAATGATTTCACGTTGTGTGTACCCAATACATTAATATACCATTTAATATAACAGATCAATACTCACTAGCACTAGGTTCTTGGCTGGACTGAAACTTCTGTGGTGGGACAGGGAATGAGGGCAGCTTCTTACCTATACAGATGCAATATAAAGTAAAACATATCAAATATAATACAAAGAAAATAGTTTATTTCTTTTACATAGTACTTTAAATGGAATAGAGAACGTTACCCTTCACGATGTTGGCCTCCTCATCAGATTATGTTACAAAAGAAGATATAAAACATGGTCTACATGTGAGGCCAACTTTCATTGTTCCCAAGGCTATGCAGTGCCCGATGGGCACAGGTCTAGTATTTACAAATTACTTGAGAAACCTACCAAACGTGTCTACATAGTTATTATCTTTTCTCTTAGTAGCTATCCTCTTGCCTCTTCCAGCATCCGCAGCTTCTTCCTCCTCCTCTGCATGGCTGGTCATGACGTATTTCTCACAGACACGTTTGTTAGCTAAAAGTTAAACATTGATTTAACCATTTTCACTTGATTCTTGACAAAGAAAAATTAAATAAAAAAGACGGGAAAAAAAAGAAACTTGCCTGAAGAAATCTTTTCCTTTACCAACTTGTACGTGTACCAGTCCTCCTGAGGATCCATTCGTTTCTTGGATGCCTTTTCAGGGTTCTTGTTTGGCCATCTAACGACGTTACGGTTAGTGTCAATCCAATTACTTGGTATGGTGGCCTCATACTCAACTTCATTCTCCAGCCACACTGCCCTGCTATACATGAACTGAAAAGGACAGCACACACATTGCAAAGTTTGCATTAGAAAAATGACAAACCATAATCTCACAGGCTAAAGTCCCATCTGCATTCTTCTGTCTAACAAAAGCAAATTTGTCGTCTTTCAGAAGAAAACAACTGTCCTTTTCTTTAACAGAAACAATTGCTTTAGGATGCATTTTGCTAGTGTTCAATTGTGAATGTTCAATTTCTGACAAACGCCTGGTGACTTGTTCCAGGGGACTTCTCCCACTCCTCACGGGTTTCTGGATTTGTTGCAGGTAGTTCTCAAAAGGAAAACAGGAAATGTCATTTAACGAACAGTTGAAGTGGCTGACATCTTCATGGAGATGAATTAGTCCATGTACATTGTATACAGAAAAGGTGTTGCCATAAAGGTCAGGACAGCACTTGACAAAGTGTTTTATTAGCTCTTGAGCATATTGCAGGTAAGCATTCCTAGTCCTCTCATCTGCCTCCAGCATTATTGACATGGCTACCGTGAAAGACAAGAAATGTTTGTACATTTCAGGGGACAGCACCTTTTTTAGTACCACAGGTCCTGTGTATAGCAAAAATTGGCGTAATTCAGTGGCCTTCCACCTATCTAGCTCCTTTAAACCCCGGGGTTGACGCGCAAACTCACTTGGCATCTTGCCTCTCAGTGCAATTAGTTGTTGGGATATTAAATCCTTCTGCCTCACAGATAAACGACAAATCTTTGGACCACGGGTCAAGAAATTTAACATGCGTCTAACCACGCCCAAGCTGACCATGTGCATGTAATCCAAAACAAATGAGGTAACACAAGGTACTCCTGCATCAATTAGGGGGCTAGCACTAGTTTGATGGTTGCTGTACTCTACTCTAGAAAAGGCTTCGTCTGTTCGAGAAGTACAGTCCTGTTCAATGAAAACCATTCTTCTCTCAATTAATTTACCTCTGACGTTACATCTTTCACATGCCTCATAGGAATTATGACCCTTGATAGATTTTAGATATGCCCTTGAGCGGGAGGTTGTGCCTCCGCCCCTTAGGGCTGAGGGCAGCCACGGTGCACTTTGTGCCTCCGGCTCTTCTGAACATTGCATTATCTGTCATTCACAGTCAAGCACTACGTGAGCGTATCACTGACAGCGTCAGTTTGCACGTTCCACATTGTTCCAGCGAATAATTCCGTCTGTTCACACAGCAGAATGTGACGAGACTCTCAGGGGTGAGAAGAACCACCATATGGTTGTATTACGGCATGGCCGTTTAAACACCTGGGTGTAATTCTGTGGGTGGAAACCGGTTACCGAAGCCACGGAGTGAGATTCCTGCTCATCCAGAGGTAATCATGTGGCTAGGCCAGGGATCTGGCAACATGGCGGGCCGCTGTCCCACACAAGGACAACACAATGGTCACCCAGTTGGTTCTCATACCGTTCATCCCTCACACAATAGGCCAGCAGTCCCTCCACGGGGGGTGGTACTGTCTGCCTTAGCAAATTAAGCCCGTGGACACTTGGGCTGCAATGGCTTCTCACATGACAGCATTCTTGCTGTTAACAGTGTGAGCCACAAGAATGTCCCTGTCAGTGCCGCTTCCTACATGGCAATGCTTAGGTGTTGTTGGCACCAATCCCTGCATTTTGCCCTACGGCCTGATTGGATGGGAAGCAGGGGGCCCTTCCGCAGTGCTTTTCTCAGGGCCTTAAATGGACCCAACTGTCTTATTGGCTTGTGAAACAATCCAGCAGGCATATAGGTGGGCAGGCAGGCCAGCCCCAACAGGAATATGTGCACATTCCACACAGGGCCTCGCTGCCGCATGGGCTTACAGTGAGGTGCCCTTCAATCTGAGATCTGTGGGACAGCCTCTTGATTACGGATGGAGCCCGAAAATCAGGTCCATTACAAACCCGGTTCGGCATTTATCGAGACCCGAGTATCAATAAGCGTTTGGCTTGTCAAGCCTCTCATCGGGTATAGCCGCAGCGGCTGACGTCATGGGCCGCTTGCTATAAAGGGGGCTTGGACGCAACGGGTGGTTGCGTGGTTCGTCATCGTTTGCCGTGGTGGAAGTATGGTTGAACGGGTGAAAAGTTTGGTAACATTAAAAAAAAAGACAAGAGGGGAGCTAAATGCAATAATGTAGCCTACCACAGTTGTTGCATGCACGAAAGGGAGCATTTCGACAATGCATACACATCTGTCCATAATGCATTGTATTAAACCCAAATGCGATACCTTTGCATGTCTGCACCGAGTCGAAACAACACGGGAGCCGTCAGCTGCTGCAGCGGAACAAACATCTTCCACCCAACGCATGTTGTGCTTACCGTGCTTGCTGCCCAAGGCAAGCACGGTAAGACGTTGCCATAAATTATTAATCCAATTCATAATAATACGTTTGGGAAACTCAAATCTCCCTGCCATAGAGTTACAATACTGTATCTCCCGCAAATCGATTGAATAGTCTCACATAATACGTGACGTATTCAATGTGCAACTTCTCAGTCTATCGTTGCCGAAAAGGCAGAGCTAAAAGCTCACAATGCGGTGCAACCAGACGCGTTGTGAGCTTGTAGATTGGCTATTTTTGGTGCGCGACACTGCCGTACGATGATGTATACATTTCACTTTTAAAGTGACGGTACACAATGGACAGTTCCCTCTGTCTGTTAGAAAGGTACTGTACAAGGCCTATAGTAAAATGTAGTGCAAAGGGATGTCTTGGTTGGTTAAAATAAAGAGAAGATTATTAAAATGTAATATGCATATATATATGTAACCAGGCAAAATGAGATAAGCACCGGACACAAACTAAAATAAAGGGTTTTTTATTCTGGGCAATAACTACTTCTGTGTTTGTCTCTTTGCGGCTCAATGAGCACGACTATTGTTTCACAGTGCACAGTAAAAATCAGAACATGACTTTCTTTTATAGTGCAAAAATAACTGCAGTGTACAGGACCACACACCAACTGGAAATCCTCACTGACACATGAATACAAACAGAAAATACAATCACATGTTGCATTTACAAAGTGCTATCAAACACATCTTCAGAAAAGTAAACAAAAATACAACATAGTCAAACATCACACATGTGGTTAATAAACCTACATTCAATCCATTTTAGTTCCCAGACTCCAAAGGATCAGTTTACAGCTCCCAGCTCAATCACAGCTTCACAATAATAATCTGTTAACATCCAATGAAAACCAAAACATTACAATGTAAAACTTAACAGTGTACCTCCATACATCACTATGGTTGATAATAAATCACCATTTGTATACATAGTTACCTTGATGATATATATTTATCTGTCCACAACAGCATGCATGAAATACCCTCATGGATAATCTCTCAGCATCTGACTTTACTTCCTACTTCCTGCTTCTGCATGCTACCTTCCTGCATTGCACTACCAAGAGCACTAGCACCATCTAGTGGTAGTATTTCAGTATGCTTTAGACCTGGCTACATCAAATTGGCAGTATTTCACCTGGCTACATATATATATATATATATATATATATATATATATATATAATATGCATATTTTGTTTCTGTGTGTGTGTGTGTGTGTGTGTGTGTGTGTGTGTGTGTGTCTACACCTTAGAACTGTTTATTGGCATACAAACTCTCACAACTGGCCAATAGAAATAAGGTTCTGTTCTTTCCTCAAAATAATAGCAAATGCTCGATAGTGGGCTCGATAAGGACCCGGCTCAATAAGCCTGCTCGATAAGGTGATCGGTATCAATAAAACCTTAACGAGCTCCATCCCTACTCTTGATCGACGCTGTCAGCATGTATCAGGTTCTACCATATGTGGTATCAGTGTGGCAGCCAGCACCCTTCTCACTGTTGTTTGCTTAGCTCCGCATAAACGTGATGGGAACTATGCACAAAAACGAAGGCCATCCACTTTTTTACTTTTTTACATTCTGGTTCTGAGAACAGGGCCTCAGCAGTCAGCTGACCGAGTGTTCGGCAGGCTGACTTGAGCGGGAGCGCAGGCCCTGCAGACTGCAGTAATCTGGTTACAAAGAAAAGAAGAGCATTTCCTGAAGGGTGCCCTGAGGCTCAGAGGAGCTCAGGTCCGACGGTCGGTCGGTAAGTCCGACGAGCGGTCGGTAAGTCCGACGGGCGGTCGGTAAGTCCGACAGTCGGTCAGTCGGCCCCATGGTAACTCTGTCATTTCTCAACCGTTTTGGATGGAGGTGGGCTCGGTCAGTCGGCCATTTCTCAATCCCTTTGGACGGGGGTGAGCTCGTTGGAATCATGTCGCCCCCCTGGGGGTGTTTGTGGGGGTCTCAAGGTTCCGGGACCCCTGGGGACCCCCCAGGGACCCCCCAATGGTAACTCTCCCATTTCTCAACCGTTTTGGACGGGGGTGGGCTCGTTGGAATCGTGCCGCCCCCCTGGGGGCGTTTGTGGGGGTCTCAAGGTTCGGGGACCCGCCCCATGGTAACTCTCCAATTTATTAACCATTTTGGATGTGGCTGCATGGGCTCGTTGGAATTGTGCCGCCTGTTTTAAAGGTTAAAGGTTTTAAACACTGCCATTAATTCCAAACTGCTGGCAACAAAAGTGAGTACACACTTCAGTGAAAATGTCCAAATTTGGCCCAAGAGTCAATATTTAGTGTGCCACCATTACTTACCATCAACGCCTTCAACCTTCAGCCAGCAGTTTGGAATTAATGCCCATGTTTTTTCTATGTCATGTCTACACTGATATCCAAGCTGTACAATGACTATTTTACATTGTATCAAGGTCTTGTTTCTTCATTGTTCGCACATGAAGTGACATTTTTTTGTATTAGATATGCGAGGGGTGGACTCAATTTATAAAATATGAAATGAACTGAAGACTATATTGATTTGAATAAAAATATGTTTCCAAATGTATGAAGTGTCAACATATATTGTTGTTTTCTCAATAGAGGATGTATTTCACATTTAATTTACCACTTGAATGAGTTACCCATGTTAACGGAGCAGAGGGGAGACGGCAGACAGAGAACCTGTCGTTTTTAAGGGACGTCACTGCCTTTACGAGGCTACGAGCGCCGACTTTGAAGAGTGGAATTCTCAATATACGTCTGAAATGTCTTTATTAGGAACAATCCCTTGAGATGAACCATCTCGTTTTCAAGGTGGTCCGCGATTCACAAAGTACACTTCATACATAAAGACACTTTTTACAGACAATTCAACCAGACAAAAACAAGACAAGACAAAACAATACAATTCATAAATAAACAAAAACAAACAGGAAAAACAAAAAACAAAAACAAAACAACATTTCACATAACATGGACATAACGTAGACATAACACATGGATCATTGCATCATGGATCTATTACATTGATGATTAGTGAAAACATGAACAGGTAGTCTCAAGATGAGAGGACAGCATAGTTTTAAACAAATGAAAAGATGTTATTGAACGTATATGGACAGGTAGATTGTTCCAGTCACAAGGAGCTTTGAACATGAATGATGTTTTGCCAACTGATGTGGGTATGTTAAAGTAAATCTGTGAGCAATGTCTAAGTTGATGTGTAGAAGTGTATGGTATCATAAGCTGTTTTAAATACTGTGGATAATTGAAATGAATGCATTTAAAGATGAACTGCAGCCAGTGCTGCTGTCTTCTTGAGGTGGGAGATGGTAAGTTGAGGTTTTCGTACAAGGTACAGTGGTGGGTCAAATATGGGCAGTCAAGGACAAATCTGAATAAACGGTTATATACTGAGTTCAGGGGAAGGTTTGTTTTAGTGGCAGTCTGATAAACTACATCTGCATAGTCAAGAATTGGTAGTATGAGTAACTCGTTTTTTTCTTACTGTAAAAGAAAAACAGTTTCTATTACGATATAGAACACCAGTACTAAAGTTGATTTTCCGTACTATGTTATCTATATGACATTTAAATGATAGATTTGAATCGAGCCAGAGATATTTGCATTGTTCAACTCTGTCCAGTTGTGTACCATCAAGACAGGATATATTGAATGAATGATTGTTAGTTTGTGCTTTAATGTTTTGATTAGTCCCGAAGAGCATAGTGTTTGTTTTGGTTTTGTTGATAAGTAATTTATTAGATATAAGCCATGATTCAAGATAATACAAATTTAGTTGCAATGTCGACTGAGTTTGTGAAAGGTTAGTTTGTGAAGTGTATATGACAGTATCATCAACGTAGAGTTGAACGTTACAACCAGATAAAATTGAGGGAAGATCATGAATAAAGATGGAGAATAGAAGTGGGCCTAGGGTTGAGCCCTGTGGCACACCACGTTCCTGTACTGCTAGATCCGATTTACTGCCCTGAATGACAACACAGTGTTTTCTATTGTGCAAATAGGAGTTGAACCAGAGTAAGGCATTACGTGACATGCCAATAGAGTGGAGTTTGTCTAATAGGAGGTAGTGGTCAACTAGATCAAATGCCTTGGTTAAATCAATAAAGATTGCACCAGTAAGTTTCCGATTAGCAGAGGCAGAGTGTATGTCATTGGTGAGTTTCAATAGAGCAGTAGTTGTAGAATGATTTGGACGAAAACCAGATTGAACAGGTGAGAGAATGTTGTATTTGGAAAGATAATTGGACAGTTGATTGTAAATTAATCTTTCGAAGACTTTTGCTATTGAACAGATAATTGAAATTGGTCTGTAGTTGTTGGGATCAAGTTGATTACCTGCTTTGTAGAGTGGGGTGATACGTGACCATTTCCAGATGGAGGGTATGTCATGGGTTGAAAGAGATAAATTAAAAAGGTCGCAGAGAGGGTACATGAGAATGTGTTGAGCAAGTTTGAGAAATTTGGCTTCGACGCCATCTAAGCCAGGACTGCTGCAGACTTTGAGGTCCTTAATTGCATTCAGGACTTCAACAGGAGTAATTCTCCTGAAAGAGAATGTGCTATGGCAAGGTAGTGTATTGGTGAGAACATAGGGATCAGTTGTAGGAGTACAGACTGAGGAGAAATGTTGGTTGAAAGCTTGAGCTACTAAAAGGGGATTATGTAGTATGGTGTTATTGACTTTTAACTGATTATGCTGAGTCATGGTTTTGTCAGGTGCATTGGTTAATGTTTTAATTTTTTTCCAAAATTGTTTAGGATTTTTAAAGTCATTGGTAAGGGATTCATTGTAATATTTAGATTTTGAGTTTCTAGTCATGATTTTACTTTTATTTCTCAGAAGTCTGTATTTCTCCCAGTCAGAAGGATCTCTTGTCCTACGATACACAGCCCATGCTTTATCTCTCTGCCTGAAGGTGCTTATAAGATCAGATGTTATCCATGGAAGATGGCTACCCTTGACTTTAATAGTTTTGAAAGGGGCATGTTTATCGATAGTTTTCGTGAGTTCTGAGTGTAAGAATGTGCATGCGTCGTGAACATTTGAAATTATTTGTTACCTGTCCCAGTTAATTGAAATTAGATCATTAATAAATGCGTCAACATTGATTTTCTTATCTTGTCTAATTTGGATTAATTTAGGAGGGAGTTTGGATAACTTAATTTTCCAAATGCAAAATATGGTGCAATGGTCACTGAAGCAGTCAGACATAATCCCTGATTTAATGTATCTGTTCAGATGTGAGACCAGAATCCAGTCAAGCAAGGATTGACTTGTGGGCATGACCCGAGTGGGCTCACTAATTAGCTGTGTTAAATTCAGATTCCTAATAGTATTCTTAGCAGTATTCGAAGATCTATCTGCCCAGTCCTTATTAAAATCTCCCAGAAGTGCCACCTCGTTTTTATCCTTGAGAGAGTTAATAGTGGATACAATGCAGGAGCTGAAGGAGGTCTATAAATGTTTCCAATTGTGATATATTTGCTCTCATGTAGGATGGCTTTCAAGTGTACAGGCCCAACTGTGGGTACAACTAGCTCAGAAGCTAGATTAGATGAGACATATGTGACAACACCACCGGCCCTTGTACCTCTATCTGTTCTATATAAGACATCATTTGTTGATTTCATTGTTAGATATCTTGTTATTGAGCCAGGTTTCTGATAATGTGATTATATTAGGTTTATGTTGTTCAACCCATGGCCTAAGTAGATCAATTTTATGTTTAAGGCTCCTGATATTTACATGTATTATTTTAAGTCCTTTCACACTATCCATCATGATACTTGATGTTTAAGAGTACTGCCACACAACCATTAGCATAGATCACAAAGTACAATGTGTTAATGAGAAATACATGTATAGACAAGACGATTAGACAACGAGCAAAAACAAACACATAGACAAAATGAAAAGGTAACGAAAAAAACAAAAAACAAAAATAACCCAAGACCACCCCATTTACCCTTAAACCCATAGGCCCAAGGATTTGGATGAGTAGCCCAAAGTTAACCACATTTCCCTAGCCAAAAATGAGAAAAAATATATATAAATAATAAACTAAAATAAAGAGAAGTAATAATGATGGGGAGAGAGAGAGAGAGACAGAGAGAGAGAGAGACAGAGAGAGAGAGAGACAGAGAGAGAGAGACAGAGAGACAGAGAGAGAGAGAGACACACACACACACACACACACACACACACACACACACACACACACACACACACACACACACACACACACACACACACACACACTCTGACAGTCGCTGAACGGTGCAGTGATATGTCTGAATATTGTAGATTGATCGGTGGCGGCTGGGAGCTAATGCCTATCCGTAGACTGTTCATCAAAGACGAGAGAGAGAGAGAGAGAGAGAGAGAGAGATCAGATCTCATTCATCAATCAATGTCTAAGAGAGTGTCGTGTCTGATCAATGGACAGGATGCCACCGTCGGGACAGAATGATGCAATTCAGACAGTCCAACAAGGTTTAACATTGGTACCTTTATTATAATATATATTGAACATGGTTAAAGGACAAAAGGGAAAAGAATGGGGTTTGGGAGAGGGAATGGGGAGAAGGGAAGGGGAAGTCAGGATCAGGGTGTCACAGGAGCAGGATCAGCGGGAAAAAGGTGCGGTTCATGCCATGTCTGTCGCTTTCATACTGGGCTATTACATTAGTGTATTTGTACACGCACGTCTACTAATTTGTGTGGAAGCGCCATACCGTGTGTAGGGGCGCCATGGGTGTGCGCTTAACGTTTACTCTTAACCAAACATCGGTTCAAGATTGTTTAAACATATCCATCTATGGATCTCGGTCATCATAGCTTTGCGTGCGCTAGAGTACATGAGAGTGCATGTGGAGCACATCCTGTTTGAGGGGTCCCACATGAGACCATCCATATTGGGCAATGTATATGTGTAGGTGTGTGTGTGTGTATCGGCCTATGCTACGTGTGTGTGCGGCGTGTGTGAGGTGTGTGATGTGTGTGTGTGTGTGAGGTGTGTGTGTGTGCGTGTGTGAAGTATGTGCATGAGTTCATTGTATATGTTAAGAGAGTGTGTGTGCGTGTGTGAAGTATGCGCATGAGTCCATTGTATATGTTAAGTGATGCATCTGGCTTAACTTATGGCTGCTCTGGACCCTAGGTCCCGGGCCTCTTATGGTGTTATCATATGACCGGTGGGTGTGTGTGTGTGTGCGTGTGTGCGCGAGTGAGCGAGTGAGTGAGTGAGTGCGTGTGTGCGTGTGCGTGCGTGTGGTTCTAAATTACACGACAAGAGAGTGTGGAGAGAAGAGACAAGTGAATACATACGAAATGGGTGAATGAGGGAGAGGTAGTATCCAATCCAAGTCAAGGTAAGACTTGTATGCAGCGTTCTGCATAGTGTTTTGTTCAGATGCGGCCCCGGGTAGTCATGGCAATGAAGACGCGCTGCTGACGTCATCAACAAGCGGCAATGTTTACAGCAGCTGAGGAAGCATGCTGGAGAGTGAGAGTCTGTGGGTCCGGGTCCTCCTGAGCATCGTGAAAGATTTCTTCGCCTCCATTCAGCCAGTATGTGATGCGGGTATTCCTGTACAGATTGCCATCGATGTAGAGTTTATCAACGAATAAGCGAGCATTCCTTTCGCCTTTCCTCGCCTCCGCCATGATCGGATAAAGCAGCCTGCGTCTGTTCATGATCTCAGCTGGAAACTGATCATTGATGGCATATTTGGTTCCCTTCAGTTCTCTTCCATTGGACATGACAGCATACTTCATCTTAGAGTCGATGACTTTGGCCACGATGGGACGGGGCCTCTGCTGGCCAACTTTGGCTTTACCCAGGCGATGGACTCTGGAAAAGCGGATTGATTCGACTTCATCCGACTTCATTTTCAGGTTAACTGACAGGAATGACTTAAAGAGTTCTTCCGACTTCTGGCGAGTTTCATTTTGGACTTCAGAGAGTCCATGTATAATTATGTTGTCTCTCATACTCCTGCATTGTAAGTCGAGAATGTCATTAGCCATTTTGACTTTGTCCTTGTGTAGTTCACCTGTCGCGCGTTTCAGATTGTTTACGTCAACCCTGAGTGAGGCGTTGTCTGCCTTTAGCACCTCGATTAGTGAGTTGTTGAACTTCACAGAAGCTTTAAGGTCTTTGTTACGTTTCCTTCATATATCTAGGGGTACTTAAAGGACGCAACAAGGCTGGCAAGTGAATTTGTTTTTATTTGCACCACTTCAATAAGGCTTTATACAATAGACAGAAGGTATATATATACAATTAAGATAATAGTATAACATGAATATATATATAGAATCCCGCTATATATATACATCAGTAACCTCCTGTCTAGACAACCTGTAAGCGACTAATAACGGTAGTTTCTGGGTTTCCAACCAACTTAAAGTTTTAGGGCTGAGCCCTCCCGAGCTGAGCCCGTTTACAAGATCAATTTAAAGATTATTTACTTTATATAATGAAACAAAAAAAAGGCTGTATGGGGCAACTCAGGGAAAACAACAAAACAGACTAAACCTATCCTAATGGAAACAGAACCCTCTAGCTAATCCTAACCATCAACAGAAAAAGAAAGGTCAACCTATCTAAACTCTCTACTCTTTCTAGTCCTAACCAAAATACAAACCGTTTACAAAAATCAAGCTCCCACACTCCCGATTATTACAACACAGTATAACTTCTTGTAACGGTACCACAGCAAGGTGGGTTAGATTTTGGGTAATCACGCAGAGCGCTCCACACTGGAGTCCCTCGTGAATGTTAGACTCTTTACACAGCTCCCTGGACAAGGTGCCCTCAGTATGTCAGACTGAGTCACAGTGCCAACGAGCTGGCATCACAGCTGCTCTTAAGTAGTCTTCCTCTGGCTGGCCTTCTGATGATGATAGGCTCCCGTTGACGAGGTGGGCAGATGGAAGGTAAGTCTCCGCCTCCGAGCACCAGCCAGACCTGTGACTGAGAACTGCAATCAGCACTCCATACTATGCAACAGCATATGACCGGCAACTCCATACTATCATAATCACTGTATACTATAATATCTATATGTATCAATATAATCACCGTATAACATAAAATATATATATATAAATACCCCTTGTATAATATACAATATATAGAAATATAGTCACGGTCTCATATATAATACATATAAATATACAATCCTCGAGTATGTAACAGTCTTTAACATCTTTTGTCAACTGTTCGAGTAGATTAAGCTTCTGGAGTTGGTGTTTTATAGCTGTTAAGGACTCACAGATATCAGAGGATGAGTCATCCATGTTGCTTGAGCCCAACTCACTTCGAGTGCGTTTGCCATCGGGTTTGTTGTCCGCCGGCATGACGTTTTTATGATAGAACGCGTCAATGTAGGCTTCCAATTCCTCCACTGTCTCATCAATAGATAAATCCAGTTTGAGAAAAGTTTAGTTGATCTCTGATCAGGTCATGAAAAATGGCATGTTTGGGAAGTTTGGCACAGAGTGCAGCTCAGCAGTCTATATTTTGAACATGTCACATGCTTACTATATATGTTCTACCTACCACGGAGCTCCGACGGTGTGTTTTACAGCTGTCAACTTGTTGTATAATTAACTTTGCTGAATAGTTGCATTGCATGGGAAAATAACCCAGCTAAATGTAGGTGTGACATCCTGACATTTTCAACTACCTAGTGAATTCTCCAGATGAGTATTAATAATAGTCTTGCAAGATGCTGTTTAGATCATTTTCAACAAATACATAGCATATGCAACGAAATACAACAAATATATCTGGGTATTGAAAACCTCAAGGGATGCATCCGTGATGTATATACCGTGCGACCACTTTGACTTGAGATTTACAATGCTAGCACTTTTCACAAACTGATGGAGTATATTATAGTACATTGTAGGATGTATATTGAGATGGCAGGTATGTGACATTGAAAAGAACAAATCAAACATATGGGACACTTTATTAGAACACAAAAAAAAATCGCTATAGCCTCAGTAATGAACCAGTGAAATTAGGGTATTTTATGATGCCTCTCATAGGGATTGCATTGGCAGCTGCAGTACACAGTTGAAACGGACCAGAAGTGGGGCCGCTGTCTCATTTGGGGGTGTGAAATTTGTAGTCCCCGTGTGTCTATCAAGTCTGCCTGAGAGTTCCCAGATGGGAGCAGGAGGGGGGAACCCAGTGTACTCTCTGCTGCCCCATCTTGCGGAGTCAGGTTATTTCAGGTCCACTTTCAGGTCCACTTTTTGCTAAAGTGTTCATTGAAAGTAAAAGTGAATTGAAAATGTTAATATACATATTAAAATCTAATATTCACTACAGACAACTGTATTATCCTAATGTAATTCATGACACGTTACAATATAGGTATTATTCCCACAGCAATGTTTTCAGCACATGTGGTTTTTGGAGGTAATTTTTTCGTTCATTTCTTTTGTTAAAATGTTCTCACCTTTTTAGGCTGTTGTTCGGAAGACATGGTCTCTTCTTTCTTCTGTTTTGCAGCCTGTTTCTTTTTTTTAATGGGATGGGTGTTCAAAAGATTAAAGAGATACTTCCGAATATTTTCACCAAAGCTGTATGAAATACTTGTCATTAATGTAGTGGTTGCAACTTCATTACTTGATTGCCTGAGTCCCGTGGTGGGTGTTCTGCTGTGGTTTTAGTGAAATATTAAGTAGTTCCTGTCAATGTTTGGGGAACAGGGGGCCACATATTTAAAGTACATAATTCACAAAACTAATGTCATTTGTATTGTTGATTTACAAGTAAGTCAACAATAAAAATGACGCTAGTTGACCAAAACCAGAGCAGAACTCCCACCAGGTGACTCTGGCAATCAATTAATACAGTTGCATCCACTATGTTAATGGAAATTATTTCATACAGCTTACGTTCAAAAATTATGAACTATCCCTTTAAAACATTTATTTATATACTGTTATATTAAACAATTGTTCAGTGAATCAATTACATTGTATTGTATTCTTACCCCTAGTTTCGTCAGAGTTCTGGTTTGCACGGGTGTATGTCGAACACCAACAACCTTATATGAATGGAAACAAAATACTGCAGTAGTTACAACACTGTTGATACAATTTCAATTGTAACATTTTGTAACCGTATATTACCTTTCTTTTTGTTTGTGTACTTCCAGCTAGTAGGATGTCCATCTCTTCTTCACCAGCTGCAGTCTAAGTACAATAACATGTTTGGGTTTGTTGGTATGTGTGGTTAATTGCATAGTTAGCCTTACACTTTTATATATTTAATTTAGATTTCTAATTAAAAATCTTTTTAACAGCCTCAGTTTTCAGAGTTTTTTTTTTTTTTTTTTACCTGATTTTTAGATCCTTGAGTTGAGGCTGTCAAAGCAGGTGTTCCATCCTGTTCCTCATCACTTACCTGGAATTAAAATGTTATAAATAAATAAATATCTAATGCCATAAATATCTAATGCCATTATTAAATAATAAATAATTATAAAACAAAATACAAACCAGGTCAATGATGTGAAAATCCCTTTGATGATTCTCCTTTTTATCAATGACCTTGCTTGCATGGAACCTTCTCAAACTGTCCAAATGGGGACCATTCAAGGTCAAATCCATAACTGTTTCATCCTGCACGTCATGCATTGCGGCCTGTAGGGTCCATATTTTGTATAATTGTAATTTTTCTGTCATTTTCTTCAATTTGAAATTCCAAATATTATTTCACTCACCTGGCAGACAAAAACACCACAGTTATATGAATCGCTCTGGCGCCACTGCATCGGTTGTACTACAGGCCATGTTCGGAGATCTGACAAGAAATTCCTGAATGCACTCCTATTAAAAATATTTTCGAAGTTCATTAGGTTTAAAAATTACATTAGCTTCATGTTTTACACAGGTGTGTGTGTGTGTGTGTGTGTGTGTGTGTGTGTGTGTGTGTGTGTGTGTGTGTGTGTGTGTGTGTGAGGGTAATTGCCAATAGAGTCATACAACCGGATCTCTTCGCTCTCAAAGTCCACAACCTATGTGTACAAAAATAATATTAATCCAATACAACATTTTTAGGATCAATGATCCAGGTGTAGGATTCAGCAGTGAGTTTGGAGCGATGCTTTGTAGATCCTTAAGGCGTACAACTAAGTGGCCAAGCTCCGTTATCACAAAGTTGTCATCAGATGTGTTGGCGGCGTACACTTTCAGCGAGTCCTATATATAAAAATATATTATGTTTGTATATATATATATATATATATATATATATTATATACACACCATTCATATGTTAATTTTTATAAAATCCTAAAATATAACTGTTATTTAGTTATGTCTTACCTCCAACACTGGCTCAATTTCGTAGCTGCTGAAGTCAAACTCTTCGACACGGACAGATTTAAAAGGAGTTCGGTAATGAATCTTGACAGGAACGTCATCAATCAAAGTTCTCTCGTCACTTTTCCATCTTCCGGGCTGAACATCAAGACCAATTTCAACTAAAAAATGTATATTAATTATTGACATTTTCAATATGAACAATTTAAATCTTCATTTAAAGTGAGATGAGTTATTCTAGCTGTCTATAGTAGGAATTTCCAAATCCACATTACCTTCTTCTTTCTCCATCAACACACCTAGTGGTCCAGATGCCAGTTCTCGGATGCAGACCTCTCGCATTCTCTTCACGAAAGAATTGTTTTATTTTTTTGTTGTGAATATATTCTCATGACGAATTTGATCTTCTTTCATTTCGTTAAAGGAATAAAGAACATTTTTTAACTGCCTGTTAAACTGTTCTGGAAGTGAAGAGGTCTTTTACATTACATCACAATATTACAATTTCAATTAATTTGGAAAATACATTGATTCACAATAGCCACAGGCCCAACATTTTACAGGACCTGTTATGTCATGCCGTACTATTTATTTGTGGTTTTTGTATTCATTTTGTCATTAAGGTCCACAGAATGAGAGGCCTGCTCTGCCGGAAACATCGTGAAAGAAAGTTATGGCCATTATGACAACACAGGTTAATCCTTAACCGTTACACTTTTGGGCATAGTCAATGCATTTACATAATACAAATTATGTGTATTGTGTTTTACTTAAAGGACCACTTCACCACTTTTCAACTCCTCTTCCTATAATTGGTCCTCACTAATGTTCATGATAAAATACTAGGGCCGGGACTTTAACGCGTTAATTGAGATTAATTAACTACAGAAAAATTAACGCGTTAAAAAAATTAACGCATTTTAATCGCACTATTTTTTTCACCGCGGAACGTTGTCACTGGACAGTTTTCAGATGGACCGGCGCACCACCCAGTTCACCGAGTGAAGTGTCCGTTGTTACAGGGAGTGGAAACCACCCCCCTTTAGAATGGTATGCCCCAGCAGCATTGGGGGAACAATAACACCACCAGACAGTTCACCAGACCGGGGGAAGCCGCTGAGATCACTTTGCTTGTCCCCGTGGATTGGAAATAGGATTTAAAAGGCTATCCGATGATAGCGTGGATTACAGCACAGTTGTGTGCAATTATTCAATAAAGAATTCGCATATCACCGAAGACCGCACCTCGTCAAGCCTCCAGTATCGGCTCGATGCGAAACATGTTGCACCGAGCCTAGCCTGGAAGCTAACGTCAACAACAGTAGCTCTGGTCCTTAGCGTAGTTAGGACTCAGGAGGAGTTCTATGGTACTTAATTTGATCCTTTCCCCTCACACCCACGGAAGTGCAGGCTGTGCAGCCCCTCGTTTTTAGCACAAAAAAATATGTGAAAGCCTACTTTCCTCCTTCTAACACTATGGATCAGAGCTAACGTTATTCCAACTACCAGTAGCAATTCAAGGACCCGACCAGATGACATGGTTTCTAACTAAACGGTTATGGCCAAATAAAATGTAAAATCTGTTAATGGCTGTTACTGTATGTCCACGGAAGAAACAGAGGTGCTTTGTTATGGTCATGTCACTTTGCTGCACCAAGCCCCCCCCCCCCAACCCTGTGGAATGCATTCCCCAAACACTCAGAGACATGCCCCCACCATCCAAACCTTCAATATTGCTTTCCCCAGCTATTTCATCTATTTCATAGTGTTTTTCCTCTAATAAAGTTGTTTTTGATTTCTCATTGAAAAGCATTTTTGTGTACTCAGAAAAGCTTTATATAAAGTATTAAATTTGAGATATTATAATTTATTACCCCTATTATTACTACAAAAACAATGTTTTATTGCTTAAACTTATGTATTCACTATTCATTGATTCACTAGTATACCAAAATCCATTTGAAAAAATAGCTTTCTCACTGTTCTCGGGTCAAATAATGATATGCGATTAAAATGCGATTAATCGAGATTAATTAACTACAAAGCCTCTGATTAATTAGATTAAAAATTTTAATCGAGTCCCAGCTCTATAAAATACCACAATTGTTTTCTACTCAGTCTGTGTCTCATAGGAGGGCTGTGGGCAGTTCAGAAACCTGTCCACCAGTGACATCATCAACGGGAATCCATGCTAATAGAAACTGCAGGCTTTCTTTTCCTGAAAAGTTGCAATGCGATAATGGAAGCCACCGGTCTCACGATAATACAAATCTTAATATATTTTAAAACAAATCTTGTTTAAAAAAAATCTGCCTAACGATGATGTCACTGGTGGACGGTTCGTTATTTCCATCGAAGGTGCCAAATCAGAATTACAGTGTGGACAAATTGATTCCGCTGGCACAAAGGAAACTGGGATCTGTTTCTCAATTACACACAGATCATCTGGCAAGTCGTCCAAATGTGGGATTCTTTTGCATCAGAACATGTATTCTGTCATAGCAAGTAAGACATCTACATTTGAAGTCTTTTCAGAGCTTGTTTCGTTTTGAACATGCATTTCTGAATCAAAATCCTCAACGATGTCTTCCCCATCATTTGCTTTGTATAGAGTTCTAATCAAATCTGGACGTTCCTGAAATAGCCATCCTCCACACAATAACATGTGTACACAGCGTGATCCTTTAAACCTGCAATCACAGTGCCACGTACCCACCTCTGAATTGAATGTGACAAATGTACGCCCAAATTTGCACCAGTTATCCTCCTCTACTCCCGTGTACACGGAGAAGAATACATGATTTTTGGAATATCCATATCTCTCGTACAGGATGGGAAAAATAGCACATGGAATCTCTTTTTCCTCGGCCAAACTAAGTAATGTCGTACATAGCGTCATGGACTCTTTTGACATGAGATCAGAGTTGTGCATTTGTTGCAAACTGTCTACATCATTTGGTTCTACGTAAGGTAGGCATTCTCTAGCTAGGTGGACGCACATACACCCTGGATTGTTAGATGACACTTTTAGGTTCATGAAGGCTCTGCAGTCTGCATTCTCACAGTCAGGGAAAACAGTACGGCCTTGTTGCACGTGTGTTGGAAAAAGTGGCCCACCAGTCCGGTTTCTAGGCGTTACATAAATTCCTCGAACATTGTCTACACAAAATTTTGGCAAATCTTCACCATGTTCTTTTTTCCTGTGTTTGTGCAAACCAGTGTGGTTGATGTATGTTTTGGA